>NC_086327.1:107209224-107809224 GCF_036172605.1 Pelobates fuscus | reverse complement strand
AGATTGAACTTTCACGTAATTTACACTGTTTACCCGAGTCAAATGTTTCAGCACCTCCATGATAGGGGTTTTCATTAGCATAGCGCCTTACAGCACGCATCAGCCATGCTTTTAGATAGCCTGCCACCTATTATTATATGCCTACATGGCACCCAACTCGTTTCTCCCTCATGTCTCTTTCCCCCCCTCTCTCCTGTAGGCATAATCTGTGTTGTCCTCAGCCTAGTTTAAACACTGTATAAACCTAATACTCCACGCTAGACGCAGGACAGAACCTGATTACTCTAACCTACTCTAATGATTATTGTTTCGCCTTAATTCTATTGCAAATGTTAGCAATGATGTTTTACGGGTTAGGTTGTATATAATGTTATGAAATCTCATGTTACACTAGAACGCCCGCCTTGTACGGTCTGCACGTACACCGAGCACCTCAGTAGCGTTAAGCGGAGTGCGAATATACAGCTGAACCTGCATGTCTTGATACGACACTACTCTACTCTAACTAAACTACTAATCTCAGAAAAGCGAATGTTTAGGCATCCTAACTAAACTACTAAGCTTAGAAAAGCGACTGTATAAGCGCCCTAACTAAACTACTAATTTCAAGTAAGCGACGGTATAAGCGTCCTAACTAAACTACTAAGCTTAGAAAAGCGACTGTATAAGCGCTCTAACTAAACTACTAAGCGCAGAAAATCGGCTTTACACATGACAGTGACACAGAAAACATCTTGATGATTAAGCGATGACACTCTACATAATCACTATCTATAAGCTACTGTTAATAACCGACAAATTAATCCCTTATGACAAATATAGTCACCCAGCTTGCGCCTAGCTTGTATTAATATATATGCATATCTCTCATTTATTAACGATTTAGACATAAGCCTGTTTGCTAATTTGCCTTTAAAAAATGTGCAATGTTAATCTCTATTGCCATATGTTATCTTATGTATGTCACCGGGTTGCACCTGCTGTTATGGCAGTACCAAACCACTTGTTTAACCTTTGCACAAATAAAATAAAGAATTAAAAAAAAAAAAAAAAAAAATCTTCACAGAAGAGGTGCAAATTACTCTGCAATATTTTCAAAAAAATCTTCCCTTTGGGTCAGACAGTGAATTTCCATTTTTGAATGACGTAGCTGAGCCCTTTCCCTTTATCGGGCCCAGCTGCGTTTTGCTTCCTTCTAAGCCCTGCCATCACGACTCCATAGTGGTGCCACACTCTGGCTAAGGAGGGTCTTTCTCCTGTTCTGCTACAGGAAAACAGCTGAAAAGAACTAATGCCACCAAGATATTCATAAGGAAGGATTAATGGGGTTGCATTGCCAAATTATATATCATGCGTTGATAACTTTAATCATTCCGTGAAGTGTTCAGTTTGTAGACTTTGTGACCAGTTCAGGTGGTAAACATTTAGCTTAGTTTAGTTTGTCCAATGGAACACTCACTGCCATCTTGGAGGAGGCGGGTTCCCTTCAAGTTAAACATCTGAGTTCAATGGAGACCCAACTGTAGAGCTGTTCGGCCAAATGTGAATTGACTGCGTTCATTTAAGACACACTACTAATCTTCTACTAATGCGAGTGGACTTGAAAGTCTGAATTTAGGGGGAGAATGGGGGAGGGAGAGTATATGAAGTGGAACATAGCAACCATATTGTGGCAGAAGCAGCCACAAGAGACTATTATTTACAATGTTATTTGTCCTTAGCTCTATATGTCAATGCATATAATGTATATTGTACCAGCATGTTAATGTAATCGGTTCCCGAGCCAGATATACTTACCCGGTTCGGGAACCGATTAAAAGTACCGAATGCCAGACCACCCTGCTGTGGTCGTGTGTCTCCCATTAAGAAGGAAACAATGTTACACATACCGTAATTGGGTTCGTGGGTGGCCGCCGTTCGCCTAATCTCCACGTGGCGGCGGCCATCTTACCTGCCGAACAGCGGTGTTTGGTCGTCGAGCGTCTGGAACTAAAATCGGACGCTCGACTAACCAGACACCGCTCAGACCTCCAGGATCGCCAAACCGTATGATTCAAACTGCCGAACGGCCCGCCGTTCGGTAGTTTGGATTCCCCAGACTAGGGGATTCATCCGAACAAAAGATTAGGGTCGGATGGCTGAGATGTTCGGCACTTTCTATTCAGTGAAATAGACCGACTACAGGGCCAGAATCTATGGAGCTGTTTTCGGCTACTGTGTCCCTGCAGTCGGTCAAATCTTTAAATGTCTGCAACTCCCGAACCCCTGGTCTGATCTGGGTGAAATTTGAATATGTTGCTCACCCAGAGCAGACCTACCAGGGGACCCCTCATTTGTCATCGTACCGCCCGTATTTAGGGGACATTCAGAAACTGGGGAAAACTCTGTTCCCACTAATGAAGTTACCTGCTAATCTAAGGGGAGGAGAGGGAGGGGAGGTGATTGTGAGGTTGTTTTAAGATACCTCCCTTGCATGGGAAAAAGACATAAAAGAAATTGTGTGAATAAAGCTGACAGTTGACCTCCAAGCTATGTGTCGTCTAGTTCTTGGAGGGAAGGGATTGTAACTACGCTACCCGTTTTATACCTGTCTTGGATTGCTGTTCCTGTCTACCAGCGGAGCTACCTTGGATCATACCTCTACTCCGCTACACATATTTAGCCATGTAGCAATGTTTCAGCCAATGAGAATAGAGCTAATATACATGTTGTTGTCAGAAGAACAATGTATGAATGAGAGAAAAAAAAAAACAAATGTTAGTCCCCGGATAATAACATTCACAGTTTTTAGAGGAATTAAAGTAATGACAGGCATGTTCCCTAAATTAAACATTTTATTCACTAAATATTGAATTTCAGTAAATCGAAAAACAGCACACTTTAAACAAAAATAACTGTATTTGACAAAAAATGCAATTCAGGCTATTTTTGGCCCTTTAAATTATGAATGGGTTGGATTAAGGAAATGTATAATCTCTTAGACATCCCTCCAGTGAGGGCTGGACTGTGACCAATCAAGGACCCTCATTCAGTATTACACTTCTCAAAAATATTTTAACACTGAATGGAGGGACAGGGTTAGGAAAATCTCGGTACTATACCCAATTCAGTGAGATAAAATGGTTATAGCGTCTGTGGCCTTTTTAAAAAAGCGGCCTTGTCCTCTTTTGACAGCATGGGGGTTGTAACAAGATTAATTTAAAAAAGTGCCGATTACTACTGAAATCTGCACTTGTAAAATGAAAATGAAAATAGACACTTCACATATAGACTGTAAGCTCGTTTGAGCAGGGCCCTCTCCAACCTATCGTACCTGTAAGTTTTCTTGTAATTGTCCTATTTATAGTTAAATCCCCCTTCTCATAATATTGTAAAGCGCTACGGAAGCTGTTGGCGCTATATAAATGGTGAGAATAATAATAATAATAAATCACTTTAGCAAGATCAAATGCTTTAGGTGTTTAGAGTGTTCCTTTAATGCTATTTTTCAGACTTCACAAACACATATTTGCAATACACATGGCTTAATTTAACACAGTATTACAAAAATCTGGGAAGGGATAGTACCGCTTTAAGAAAGCATTATGGTCTTTTTTTTTTTAATGAGTACAAGAGGAAACCAAAAACAGACACAATAAAATCTGACACATTGCAAGTCATGGATTATTAACCCTGACTATAGAACCGCCAGCTCCTGACACATTTTACTGCTATAGTGTATCATGAGAAAGTCATTGTTTGAGCAACACGTTACACAAAACTTCACACAACACTATGCATGTAATTACAAGAAAAAAAAAAATCAATTTCCTATTTTAATGGAAAACCAAAGGCGGTTATATTTAGTCTAGCATTATATTAAGTGGTTAAACTTTACCTGGTTGTTTAACAGACAATTTCCCTTTAAGGCAAGTCTGAGCAGGATTCTGATGTGGTTTTAACTCTTACCTGTGTTCTGCTGGATGGTGAGGCAGGAGGGGTGAAAAGTCCAGTCACCAAAACCACCCCAGCCAACAGTCCAAGGAAAAGCAAGGCTCCATTTGCACACCTAGAATTTGTGTTTCCATGTCCGTGGAGGTCCATTGTGTATTCCCAAAAACACTCTGAGAGCAAAACTTCACCTCGAGGCAAAATACCCCCCTCCACAGTATTCAGGCTTTTATCTCGCAATCAGTCAGTAAAGTGATAACTGGATTCCACCATCACTGTTCTGCTTAATTCTCAGCCCTTTTAGCTACACATTGGGAGGGTTTTTTTTTTGTCCCTGTGGCTTTTGTCTCTTGGCAACTCTGCCTTACATCTTCTGCATCTCTCTGCACGTTACCCTTATCAAACCTCTTTTTTCCTTTTGTCTACACAGTGATCTCACTCTAGAACGTTGATTTTCTTGCAATATTGTTGCCTCTGGTAGTTGGTCTCCTGAGCATTATCTAAGCTGAGTTTCTGTCTACTTCTTCTGCCTATTTCAGATTTCCTCTCTCACTCTCTCCAGACTGAAGAAGTAAAGTCTTTGGTTTAAAAAAAAAAAAAAAAAAAGGCTCTGTTAGTTTATCTCTGCCAACTATCCTTCTAATTGGAGCCAAATGTTCTCATTTTTCACAGGCAAAAAGTTTGGGCTGGGACTGTTGGGGCGAGTGTGGGGGAGCGCAGGCTGAGCAGTATAGTTTGCGTCCAGCTGTGAGAGGTTCAGTAAGAGGAGGGATACATCTCATTTTGACAGTTCACTTTAAGGAATCTTTAAAAAAAAAGTACAGAAGCTAAGTCTGACTGCTAAATGCATCATGTAATCCAACGAAGACAAAAGAGCCATATGGCACATTGCTATGCACTCTCCAGTCCAATAAATATACTAATTAATCACTTATATGATCACCCTGAGGCCCATTTATATTCTCAATGAGAAACGTTATTGTGAGGCATTTTATTGACCATGAGACGGACGGGTAAGGAGACTGAATACAATTTATTTAAAGTTTTGACTTCCCGTAGCCTGAAACAGAATGAAATGCAATTTAAGTTTATGAGACATTCATTTAATTCCAGGTAAAGCAAAATTATACCTCATAAATTTCTCAACTTAGTGACCTAGTTTCACCTGTTGTCACGGTCATTTTAATCTTGTTGTCTGCTTTAAAATTTATATATATATATATATATATATATATATATATATATATATATATTGCTATAAAAAGCAATAATAAAATAGAAATCCAGCCGGTCATTCCGTGAGAACTCCAAAAGTAAGAATTTTCCAGTTAGTCAGCGGTGGCTAGTCTTTGCTCCCCAGCCTTTATGCCAGCACTGGAGTGGGATATTAAGTTTGTAGCGGGGTGTCGTGGTAAAGGGGGCGATGATAGGTGCTCATGTCTTGCATGACTGAGCCGTTTCATGGTGTGTGGGCTGATGTGCCTGGTGGAGAAACCCTCTTTATGCTTAGGGGTTACTGGAATATAAATAAATGTTTGTAGAGGGTGTGCAAAATGCCCTTGAGTTCGAGATGGAGGGCAACCCACTTTGTTGGTTATTCATTGTGAGCAAGCAAAGGGACATAATTTTTGTCCATGGTGCTGCTGACATTGCGAGATGTGATATTAAATACATCTGCTAACCTCCATCAGGATGATCTGCGCAACATGACGGAGCATTTATAGAGATCTGTACACGTCCAAAGTAGACTCTGTGTCCTACAACTACTTTACCACCAGTGACCAATGGTGTGTGGTATGAATCTAATGAGGATTGTGACTTTACGCCCTATGTTCACTTGTAAACACCTCCAGGTCACCATATACAGAAGAATGATGTTAAGGGGCTGAGGGTAGGAATTGCCACCACCCTCTCCCTTGATTACCTAGTTAATAAATTGTGATTACATCCCAAACTGAAAACCTAGGTGTTTGTGAAGCCCGTAGAGCAATTCAAGGCCCTTAGCTCTCTCACAATCAGCTTATTTGGTTGCACTATCTATACAATGATCAGTCAAAACATTAAAACCACTTGCCTAATATCGTGTAGGTCCCCCTCATGCTGCCAAAACAGCTCTGATGTATCGAGGCATGGATTCCACAAGACCTCTGATTGTGTCCTATGGTGTAGGGCACCAAAATAATAGCAACAAAGTTGTGAGTTGGGGCCTCCATCGGATTTGTTGTTCCAGCACATCCCACAGATGCTTAATTGTATTGAGATCTGAGGAATTTGGAGGCCAAGGCAACACCTTGAACTATTTCTGAACAATGTTTGCAGTGTGGCAGGGTGCATAATCCTGCTGAAAGAGGCCACTGCCATCAGGGAATACCAGTGCCATGAAGGGGTGTACGCAGGGGCGTATTAGCCGCGAGGCAAACAAGGCATTTGCCTTAGGCGGCATTTTCCAGGGGGCGGCAAAAAACGCCGCCCCCAAATGCCCAGGGCAAATGCCTTGTTAGCCTTGCGGCTAACTGACAAGCCCTCTGGGCGGGCGATCTGCTGGGCGGCGCTGGCGAGGGAGCACTTCCTCTGAGCGCTCTGCTCAGCTCCCTCGCGCGCCGCAGAGTGAGACTGGGAGCCGGAATATGACAGCAGCCACTGGACCACCAGGGAGAGAGGGAACCCCCCCCCCCCCCTCTGCATTCCCAAAGGTAAGGAGGGGGGGTTAAATAAAAAAAAATTAAAAAGTGAGTGTGTGTGTATGTCTGTTAGTGTGTGTGTGTGTATGTCTGTTAGTGCGCGTCTGTTATTGTGTGTGTGTATGTCTGTTAGTGTGTGTGTGGTTGTCTGTTAGTGTGTGTGTGGTTGTCTGTTAGTGGATGTCTGTTAGTTGTGTGTGTGTGTCTGTTATTGTGTCTGTGTATGTCTGTTAGTGTGTCTGTATGTCTGTTAGTGTGTGTGTGTGTGTGTGTATGTCTGTTATTGTGTGTGTGTATGTATGTTAGTGTGTGTGTGGATGTCTGTTAGTGGATGTCTGTTAGTTGTGTGTGTGTGTGTGTATGTCTGTTATTGTGTCTGTGTATGTCTGTTAGTGTGTCTGTATGTCTGTTAGTGTGTGTGTGTGTGTATGTCTGTTATTGTGTCTGTGTATGTCTGTTAGTGTGTCTGTATGGCTGTTAGTGTGTCTGTGTATGTCTGTTAGTGTGTATGTGTATGTCTGTTAGTGTATGTGTCTGTTAGTGTGTGTGTGTATCTGTATGTCTGTTAGTGTGTGTGTGTCTGACTGTGTGTGTGTCTGTTAGTGAGTGTGTGTGTATCTGCTAGTGAGTGTCTTTTAGTGAGTGTGTGTGTTTCTGTTAGCTAGTGCATGCGTATCTGTCAGTGAATGTGTGTGTGTGTATTTAGAAGGCGGGGCGGGGGAAGGGTTGGGTGGGGGTGGCGCGGGCGGGCGGGGGGCGCCTGAGTTTTGTCCTGCCTAGGGCAGCACAAAACCAGGATACACCACTGGGTGTACGTGGTCTGTAACAATCTTTAGGTAGGTGGTATGTGTCAAAGTAACGTCCATATGAATGCCAGGACCCAAGGTTTCCCAGCAGAACATTTTCCAGAGCATAACACTGCCTCCGCCGGCCTGCATTCTGCCCACAGTGCATCCTGCTGCCATGTCTTTTGCAGGTAAAGGCCATCCACCTGATCTAAAAGAAAACATAATACATGTCACTTGTTTTAATGTTGTTGCTGATCATTCTATGTAGGTCATTATATGGTAACACATGCCATTTCTGATATGATTTAATAATATATGATGTGTTCCAAACTCTCATAATTTTATTATTCAAGGGGAACGAACATAAAACATGTATGGTTATACCAGCTGAAGTGGTAGAGGTTAACACAGTGAAGGAGTTTAAGCATGCGTGGGATAGGCATAAGGCAATCCTAACTATAAGATAAGGCCAGGGACTAATTAAAGTATTTAGAAAATTGGGCAGACTAGATGGCCCGAATAGTTCTTATCTGCCGTCACATTCTATGTTTCTATATTGTTGCATGCATTAATACATGGGTTTGCAGAGTTAAATATATATATATATATATATATATATATATATATATATGTAATGAATATATGATGTTAAGTTTTTTAAGTATGAGCTGTTGGTGAGGCTGTGTTTAATAGTTTATACCAGCGGTTCCCAAACTGTGAGCCGTGCACACAGGGGTGACGTGGAATGTTTTCCCGGTGCTATGATTAAAGCACCGGGGAAACATTACTGCTGAACAGGGGCCAGGCCGGGTGCCACTGTACTTTAAGACCATGACCGGGCCCCTGTAATATCAGCCAGCTGGGAGAAATTGACAGCATGTCACTTCCTCCCAGCATCCTGGAGGGAGACAGCGCGGGAGGGAGATGAGGCAGCCGCTGCATGAGGGGAGAGGAGCACGAAGATCTCCAGACCCCTCACTTCTACCAGACCCCTGACAGCAGCAGGACTCCAAATCACCCTCCTGCCACATAAGGTAAGCTAACAGGAGGGTGGCTGGGGATATTAAAAATAATCACTTGTATGGGTGTTTCAGGGTGTGCATCTGTGTGTGTGTATATATATGTCAGTGTGCTTCTGTGTCTGCGCACACATCTGTGTGTCAGGGTGTGTATTTTTGTTGTCAGTGTATGTATCTGCGTCATGGTGTGGGCATGTATCAATGTTTGTGTGTTTCAGGGTGTGTATATGTCAGTGTGTATCTATGTGTATCTATATCTGTGTACAAACACTGGCCAAAATTGGCGTTCAAATTATTTTTTTGCATTTTTCACACACAAACAAATATTAATGCTAACTTTAGCCAGTGTTTGTGACTAAGTGGCTACTAAAAAAGACTGGACATTCCCCATTTGTAATACCTTGGGTTGTCTACTATTGCAAATGGTATGCCATCATGGTGGTAATTCTCATTCCTGGGTTACCATACAGTCTCAAAGGCAACGTAACTAATCTGGCGAATTTCAATGTGAAAAAACTGAAAAATGTAACATGCTATATTTGACCCTGTAACTTCCCAAAACACCATAAAACCTGTACATAGGGGGTAGAGTTTTACACATGCGACATCGCTGAATACAAATATGTGTATTTTATTGCAGTAAAAGCAAACCGTATTATGACATTCACAGTTAAAATGTCATGTAGAACTAAAAAAAAAAAACACATTTCTTATTTCTCATTTTTTTACATTTTACTCATATTAAATTATGTTTTATAGTTAAATATTTGATGTTAAATGAAAGCCCTGTTTCCCCTAAAAAAACAGGTATATATAATAAGTGTGGGTGCACTTAATATGAAATAGGTGAATTACGGTTGAACAGACATATAGCGCAAATTCCAAGTTTTTTTTTTATCACAACATGTACATTTGGCTCAGCCCTAAAGGGGTTAAAACACAATAACTATACACAAGCACCCCTTTAAACACCAACACTGTACATTACACTATAGCGCCAGTAAATACCGCAGCGCTGTACAGATATACAACCTAGACATTTTGACTTGGGTTGCCTTGGAAAAATACTGAAATATTAAGGTCGCCGTGAACCTAAAAAGTTTGGGAACCACTGGTTTATACAAAGACACAATAACCTCAACAATGCATGCAAGGAAACCCATCCTCTCATGGCGGCAATCTTGGAAAACACAGAGGTATTTTCTTCATGGTGGATTTATATTTGTACTTGACGCCTTATGTAACCAGGCAAAGAGCTGGTAAGGATACAGAGTGGAACTTTTTATTCAGAAGGTAAATATTAGCCGAGGAAGAAAAGAGGGCACCTCAGGTCAATGGCTTCTGTTGTGATAGCAGGGATATTGGCTGACAAGTTAACTTTGAATAGTCCCTTAATTATTCACCCTCCCCTCCCGATTTTTGGATCAAAGACACCTAACTAGCACACAAATGATCAACACACTATGCAGCTTCTACAAATAAGCTAGGGCTTCCCAAATTAAAGTCACAGCAGGGAAAATAGGAATGAGACACAGAGTTCATATTTTTATTCATGCAATAAATTCACACTAGGTGAATGTGGATTTGAATGAACAGAGGTGGCTCTAGACCATGGGTCGTCAACCTGGTCCCTACCGCCCACTAGTGGGCGTTTTAGGATTTCAGGTGGGCGGTAGGGATTTCCAGGTTTTGACGACCTGACGACCGGGCGGACGGGCGGGTGGGTGCGAGCCGGCGGTACCCCTGCGACTGGGTACCGCCGTGACAAATTGCGGCTCCGGCCCGCGCGGCAAACCGCCGGGGCTGCATATGGAGGGGTCCATCGGGTGGCCCATGCTGTCAGGGCCACCCGATGGATGTGGATTGTGAGGGGGCCCGGTCAGCGCTGGGCGCTTTAACAGCGCGACCGGGCCCCCTGTGATGACATCGCAGAGCTGGGAGGAAGTGACTGCACATCACTCCTCCCAGCTAACCCTGAGAGCCGCGCGGGAGGAAGACCAGGGAGTCAGAGTGGGAACTCTGACTCCCATCCACCTGAGCCACCACTGGACCCCAGGGAAAGTCACCCTCCTGAATCTAAAAGGTAGGAAACAGGAGGGTGACTTAAATATAATGTGTGTGTGTGTGTGTGTGTGTCTTTGTATGTATGTCTTGTGTGTGTGTGTGTGTGTGTGTGTCTGTATATATGTGTGTCTTGTGTGTGTGTGTGTATGTATGTGTGACTGTCTTGTGTGTGTCTGTATGTATGTGTCTTGTGTGTATGTGTGTCTGTCTGTGTTCCTGTATGTGTCGTGTGTGTCTTGTGTAGGTGTATGTGTGTGTGTGTATGTATGTATGTGTGTGTATGTATGTATGTGTCGTGTGTGTGTGTGTGTGTGTATCTGTGTCTGTATTTGTGTCTGTATGTGTCGTGTGTGTGTGTATGTGTCGTGTGTGTGTATGTATGTATGTGTGTATGTATGTGTGTCGTGTGTGTCTGTATGTGTTGTGTGTGTCTGTATGTGTCGTGTATGTATGTGTCGTGTATGTATGTGTCGTGTGTGTGTGTGTATGTATGTGTCGTGTGTGTGTGTGTATGTATGTGTCGTGTGTGTGTATGTATGTGTCGTGTGTGTGTATCTATGTGTCTGTATTTGTGTATCTATGTGTCTGTATGTGTGTCTGTATGTGTGTTGTGTGTGTGTGTATGTATGTGTGTTGTGTGTGTGTGTGTGTATGTATGTCGTGTGTGTGTGTATGTGTTGTGTGTGTGTGTATGTATGTGTCGTGTGTGTGTATGTATGTGTATGTGTGTGTGTATGTGTCGTGTGTGTGTATGTATGTCTATTTGTGTGTGTATGTGTCGTGTGTGTGTGTATGTGTCGTGTGTGTGTGTATGTGTGTGTGTATTTGTCGTGTGTGTGTATGTGTCGTGTGTGTGTGTATGTATGTGTGTCGTGTGTGTGTATGTATGTGTGTCGTGTGTGTGTCTGTATGTGTGTCTTGTACGTGTGTCTGTCTGTTATAGTGGACTATATAGTAAGTGGGCTACCTAGCTCAGCCTTCCTACTGGGCATTGCTACAAGGAAGGTTAAAAAATAGAAAAAAGGGGAAAAAAAGGTGGGGAGGGGAATTGAGGAGGGAGAGGAGATGAGCTGACGCACAAGAAAAATCATAGAGAGATAATATGAGAAATCATATTATGCGCAAACAGAGAAGTCGTCTGAATATCACTGAAAGAGACCTTCGTTTGTTCCTTACGAAAATCGAACCAGATATCAAATATTAAGTCTCGCAGCATCAACCTCAAGGATCTCATTAATCACTAGTAAAGGTAATTTCAATTTACTTTATTGTTTTCTCATTAAACTTTATAAAGTTAAAAACCTTATAAACCTGCATTAAGTAGAAATAAAAAGATAAATGTACGTACATTTATTTTTTGTAAAACACCCTCCTTTCTAAAAAATATTCTGCATTTGCGCGAAAACTGGTGGGCGGTAAGGAAATTTTTTCAACCAAAAAGTTGCATTAGTGGGCGGTAGGTAAAAAAAGGTTGACTACCACTGCTCTAGACAGAGGGGAGGCCGTAAGCAAAGATCAAATATGAAAACCCACAACCCTTCATCCTCTGCCTGAAACTATTACATACCCCAAGCCCCCTAACCTCTACCCTCACAAGGAGTTAAACTGCTAATATTTTAGCTAGGCAGCGAGAGAGGGTGCGGTGCTCAGCTCTTCTTGCTCCATCGCACGCCCTTCTGTGATGCCGGGTGCCGGAATATGACGTTACTTCGGCCCTGGTACCACTAAGTGAGAGAAGAGCATGTACAGCTCAGTTCCCTTGAGGCCTCCACTGAACACTCGCCCAGCAAGCACAGCCAGCCGCCCAGCAAGGAGCCCAGTCAGCCCACCCAGCAGCAGTCAGTATCCACTTCAGCACTCCCAAAGGTAGGGAGCATGTGTGGATTTAAGTTAAAAAAATATTAATAATTGATGGGTGTATGAGAAAATTTTTCTGTGAGGGTCTGTCAGTGAGTGTGTCACATTGTGTGTGTCTGTTAGTGAATGTGCGAGTTTGTGTGTGTGTCAGTAAGTGTGTGTATAGCGGTCAGCTTGTGTGTGTGTAGCTGTCAATGTGTGTCTAAGTGAGTGATTGTGTGTGTCTGTCAGAGTGTGTCAAAATCAGTGAGGATGTGTGTGTGCCAGTGAGTGTATGTCAGTGTATGTGTATCGGAGAGTGTGTGCCTGTCAGTGAGTGGGTGTGTCTGTCAGTGAAAGTGTTTGCTTGTTAAACGGTGTGTTTGCCAATGACTGTATCTATCAGTGAGTGTATGTCAGTGCATGTATCAATGAGGGCCTGTGTCTGTCAGTCAAAAAAGTGTCCTTGACACAAAGTGGTGGAGCAAATTTAGTCATAACTAGGGCAACACAAATCCAAAATATACCACTGATAACCACTATAGCCTTCTTCAGTAGTTATGGTGCCAGAAGTGCCTTGGGTGCTCTCTCAGAGTAAGTAATCAAACTGTTTAAGAATGTTTTGAATACTTATTTATGTCCCTTAGGGCACCCGCTTCCGCCTCACCAGCAAGGGCAAACTCATGGATGCTAACAAGCTAATTTGAGCTTAACACCAGGGGAGGAAGTCCTGGGCACCCAGGTAAGTTGTCAAAGAACTTTGACTGTTCCTCTAACGAATATGTATTATATATACACTTTCACTTTCTGAATTTTAAGAAATTTTTTCAGAATTTCATCATGTGTTTTCTTTATTCACCCTGTATATTAGAGATATATGTACTTGTAAATTATTCTACCAGTTTATCTAACCGTTAAATTAATTTGCACCAATGCCTTGGAAAGCTATAGCTAAAGTTAGAGCCTAGGAACTTTTAAGTTTGGTCATAGATGTCTCTTATTTGACCCAGAAGATATTTAAAATGAATATATTTTTTAATTGTGGCTGAAGAAGCCATGAAGGTGGGATCTGCACTGGTGTCCAGAAGTTTTCTGGTGGCCATTCAAAGCAGGGCTTCCAGAGCCAAGGTTTCGAGAACATGTGTCCTATTAACAGCTCATTTGTGATCTGTAAGAGATTTATTTTGCCAAATATGAATTGTGAACTCTCATTGAATGTAACACGAATCCTAACCAGGATAAATTGAACTATTACATTTGTCTAACATGCTTTTCAAATCAAAATGATGATAATTTGTTAATGTGATGAGAAATGCATTTCATTTAAACATAAATTTAGCGGTTGCTGAGGTCCCATTTTTCTTTCTTTCTTTTTATTTTTTGAAGCTATTTTTTTAATCGGCTGCTAACCAATAGTTTTTTAAAAAAAATATTGTGTTTTGTTGATGATGGTCTATAAGTCAACCATCCATTTGTGTTTCGAACAAACCCTCACCCTCCCCCAAATTTGGAAAAATTTGAATTATTTTACCGATAATTACTACTATATGACTTTTACATGAACGTGTAATAGGGGGAAAAAAAGAAATACTAAAAAAAGGATCTTAGGGGGAAGGGGGGAGGTCTTGGTGATTTGTAATGTGTAGATTTATGCAGAAATCAGACCACCTCTTGGACCTACAGGGACTAAGATTTTTTTTTTCTGTATCTGTATACATCTGGTCCCATTGTCCAGTCCTAGAAGTCTTACTTGTGAAATGATTGCCAATTTTAGAAGTATGATAATGATTTATTTTAAAAAGCATGTATTAAATTCGCATTCCTCATATTTGCATTGATTTACATGACAAAAGGGGGCTGATTCCTAGTGAGTTATAGACGATTAATATTTATCAACTCATTACAATTGAAGTCCAACAAGAGCTTGGTACAGAAGTTGGACATCTAATTCCTAACGATTGACTGAGTATTACTGAAACTGACACGGAAGATAACGTTTGAAGCTGTCATTGCACCATGTATGAAATTATTATATGGTTTAAAAAAAAAAAAATATATATATATATATATTGACCAAAAACGAGATATAAATATGCAAATGGAATCCAGGCTGGGTGTATAGAATGCTTGCGGTTCAACACATTTGGACAGAGTCCTTAAAATGACGGTGCTTGATGTGTTGGTGAGGAGAGGTGGTCACGCTAAGGAGGATGATGTAATGGATTAATGTTCCAGTAGAGGAAATTAGGATTATTTTTTTCCTAGCTAATGCCAGACTAGTTTATTTTAAATAACTTAAAATGCTTTTTCACTTTAACCAGTGGGTCAATGTTTGGCCATTGTTACCTATGACCAGTATAAAGAGTTGGGAAGAACGGTCTACAACTTATAAATGAATGAAGTGCAAAAGAACAAAGTACACCAGTACAAGGATAAGTGAACCGCCCACCCAAAAAAAAGACCACGGAAAATATAGAACCCGCACCTCTGATTGCCTTAAATGTAAAAACAAAAGTCATTTATGTATGCCGTAGGCTATTTGTTATGTATCATCTCATCACAGGTCTTGTTTTGGGTCATAGCACTCAGTATGACGTATCCTACTCTTGGCTGCAGTCAGAGTAATGTTTCATCGTTACTGAGGCTTTGACTTTTCAAGCTTTGACTTGTAATTCCAGGCACTCAGGTGATCTGGTACCTGTCTATCCAACCTTTCACAAATTCTCTACCACATCAACAGCTCTTAATGAGAAATTCTCAATAAGCAGAAAGGTTCCAGCTGGCATTGAAAGTGGAATATTTTACATACACGGTTCCAAAATAAAGGTAGATGTGCCATATTTCGAACCATCTGCCAGAGAAACGGAGGGCTGCAGGGAAAAGAACTAGGTCACTGAATTATTTAAGATAACTTTCCATTCCCTCATAGGAATGTAATCTTCTGCAAATTACACCCCATCACCACCACCCCCTGTTCACGTTAATGAAAAGCCACACGACCTTCTGTGCTTGAAAATGCCTGATGTAAAATGTATATTTTCATTAATGACCTGTGCTCTGTCATTTCAAATCCTCACTAAATCGCAGACGCACTGGCAACCTCTCCTCATCCTACACTGTAGTCACATTCATTTCATGTTTATTGTGAGTTTTGGACTTCAGCTTCTAGATGTATTTCCAAAGGTACAGAACCCGCCACCCATAACGAAACATCCTGTAATTTGTTACAAAATCGCCACATTGCTGAATGCCCCAACTGTAATGTATGTTACAAAAACATCTGTTCGGAAAATGGTATTTAGGTTAGATAGTCTTCTGACTCAGAGATAAGGTCCACCTTAATATATATTTTTAGATACAAAATCACTGAGATGGCTAGGGATTTTTTTTTTTTTTTTGCAATTTAAATTTTATTGAAGATTTTCAAAAAATAGAATGAATAATAGTAGTAGCAGCATTACTGCAGTATACAATTCAACAAGGGATGATAAACAAGAGATAATAAGTACGTAATCGGGGGTTAAGGGCCATTGCTGTAAATAGTGATACAACTACAAGAATGGAACTGTGGTCATTTCGTCTACATATACAACAGGCAACCAAGTGAAGAGGGTTGCTCAAAGGCGACCTAGTGTGAAGGAAGAGAAACTTCTAACAATGGAAAATACACCGGTGGTTGAAAACCACAAGGAAGGGAGTGAGTGACAAAAGAGGGTATAGGTTCTGTGACACATCTATACCACTAGCAGTTCCGAGCTTGCCTCAGCCCATCCCCAATAGGAGGAGGAGATGTTTTAATTGAGCCATGCACCGACTTTCAACAGAGAAGTGCTCAGCTTGTCCTTAATCTACTCCTAAACTCAAGGTAATGCACCATGTTTTTTATTGAACAGTAAAAGAGGGAGGAAGAGACAGAAGACTATAGAGCCACCTGACTTGACTAATTTACAATGTTATGGATCTATTCCCAATACAGTGAAACAAATGCTGGATGCAGTGATTGAGTAACTAAAATAAATGAGTTATGACCCAAGTTTTGTCTAGTATAATCCACAAATATGAAACTTGGGTGTGTGAGTGTGTTACAGTCCTATCAGCTAATGGAACGGCCAGATGGCTATAACAGTCATCAGTTGGGATATTGATCACCTGGAGTTAGGGAGAAAAGAAGCCTTACTATTGGAAAGAGGATATGGGGATTGCGGCAGGCGCTGTACTATGGCGTTGGTTATTTTTATTTGTACCAACAAGTCTGTGCTGCCATTTGCTCCAATCCTGTGTTTCATATTCTACCCATGACATTTAAAACTGTAAAGTGCCCTATGTTTTTCTGTTTGCCCTCCACTTTCAACATTTAAATTAAGCACTGTAGCTTGCATGGCTTCCAGTGACTTACTTAAAGGGTTACTCCAAGCACCATGACCATTTCAGGGTTCTGAAGTGATCATGGAACCTGGAGCCTGTATGTGCAGTGTTTCACAAAGAGTTTAGCCCCTTGGCTGCCAAAGGTATAACTCCACCTCCTGTGGCATCATTGGGGCGTCAATAGCCAGCCCAAACTTTGTGCCCAGCTAATGTTAATTCAGTACGTATTTCTGTGACCAGACCCTCATTCATTGGTTGAGTTCTCAGCAGACGCTCTGAATGAGCAGGATCAGCATCTGGCTTTCTAATCATTCCCAGTCATATAGCCAAGCTCTAATACTAAATAATCTGTGATTAGCAATGGTCCTATGTAACGGACACTGTTTGTATGGCTGACCACTATATGGTGCTTATAAGCACTCCTTCCATAATATCTGTATACATTAACTCAGCTTTGCTTTAGGTGCCTCCCTCCCTGAAACCAATAGATTATGCCAGCAGTCAATGAGTTTTACAACGGTTTGGTTCTCAGCACCATTTTTAACCTGGAGAAACAGAAGGGTGGTGTAGCGCCGAATATGTCCTTAAAAATATGTGAGATGATAGAGAAAAAAATAATAATAGTGCAGTATGTAAATTACAATTGGAAAAGGGTGATACAAATAATTCACTCATGCTTTTTGGAAGCTTAGGTTCAGCTCCGACGTTTGCGCTTGGGCGGAATGATCCCCGCCAAGGGATATAATATGGTCACAGGTCTGCGAATAATCCTTCTTTCAGTTGGTTTCCTCGTCAGCATATAAAAGGGAAAAATTCAAGGAGATGTAGTGTAGTATGTCAGACCAAAGTATAAAATAGGGTGAGAAATGTGCACTCACATATTTTGGAGCCAGACTGTCAGCTCCCCAAATGGAGCATGGAGCAATATAATCCCCACTCTCTTGGACATAAACGGTGGTGGTGTTTCTCCGTATATAATTATAGAAAATAAAAAACCACAGTAGTGTATAACGGTGAGGTTGGAGTGAAAATATCAAATAGATAAAAAACATACTCACATGTAGTGAAGCAAAGTAAGGTTTGCTCAATCCAAAAGGCGTAGGTGGTTTAGTGTCCCCACCTAGCATACAGGTGTTTGTGAATCCAGCAGCAATCAGTATGGTCTGACAAAAAAGTACTCTTTATTTATAAAAACAAAAGGATGTAACAATAAAAACATAATAAAATAAACTGGCATAATATAGTATAAAATATACTTAACGTGTTTCACCAACAAACTGGCTTTATCAAAAGTGTTTTGAGAACACCACCACCGTTTATATCCAAGAGTGGGGATTATACTGCGCCACACTCTATTTGGGGAGCCGACTGTCTGGCTCCAAAATATGTGAGTGCACATTTCTCACCCCGTTTTAATTTTATACTTTGGTCTGACGTACTACACTATATCTTCTTCAGTTTTTCCCTTTTATATGCCGACGAGGAAATCAACTGAAAGGATTTTTACTGTGCACCACTCCATGCCTCCACTACATTCAATAGAGAGCCAAATGCTCTTGCTTAGAAACTTCCATTATCTCTCCTGAGTTAAGCCCAGCAGTGCACGACTAACACATTGGCTCTTAGTTGGCTGTAGTGGAAGCAGGAAACAGCGACCTGAGCACACCAAGTGAGAAGACAAACTGTTCTAAAATGATTTGTTTACTTATATTAGGATGGAGCCAGGGCACTCTTGGCACCATAACCACTACATATGCTGTAGAGTTTTTAGTGTTCCTTTAAATATGTATTGAATAAGCCCAGAGGTTGTTTTTCAATGAAAGAACATGAGAAATAATATTTTCTTTTTATTTATTTTATTTATAATGAAGAAAAAAAAAAAAACCTTTTATACAAAAGGAATAAAAAAAAAAAATCTCCATGAACAGGTTTATTCACTAAACTCTGAACTATAGCAAATTATAATCTGATGGCAAAATGGGCAACGTGGCTGTTTTGGCCTGGATTTCACGATTAACAGGGTCGTTCACTAATGTAAACAATGAACCTGTTCAAAATGGGGCAAAACTTTATGGTTGCATTTGCAGTCCATTTGGACTGCAAAATATGAGTCAGAATACTGCCTGGATTTCAGCTAAACCGAATGCTGTCGGACATAAAATTTCGACACCGGACGCTTAATATCCAGACTCAGATTTTAAATGTCTGAACTATTTGCTTACTGGCAACGCTAGTAGTTAACTAATCAGAGCTCCCTGACATTCAAGTTTCGCCTCTAATGACACTTGCCTGGGAATATTTTGAAGGTAAGTATGGTTTTTACAGGTATCAGATTTATTGTGCTTACCCTCACTATTAGGTGAAGGGCTAGGTAGATATTTTGTAATTGAGAGGATGACAAGGGGAGCGGTGTCAATAAGAAAGCCAGGGATAATGGAGGGGATTTTACCTTCTTTTGTGGGGATGGACTATGTCATTTCTACGCCACTTTATTTTTTTCAATACCTCCCACCCCCACTTGAAGCCCATACTTGGTCTATTTCAAAGCTCCCACCTGCCACAGATGGGTCTGGGGGGACAACATCATCTTCCCCCAATATCTCTTTAAGATGCTAGACCAAGGGTGCCCAAAAGGTAGATGCCTTTAGAATACCAAAGCATCATGACAGCTGTAGTTTAAAATCATCTGGGGATCTACCTTTTGGGCACCCCTGGGCTAGACACTCCATGGATCGGGGGGAAGGCACACATTCCTGGGTGGTAGCCAATATCTGTGTGTCTCCCACCCTTCCCCCCTCCCCTTATAATTTATCCAATGACGCTTTAATAATCCTTGTGGCAATCAATGCATTGGAACCCACATGTCAGTGATTAAAAATGAGGATACGGGATCATCAAAATAAAGTGAGAAATAAATATTAGAAACGTGCAGTTTATTTAGATTGTAACCATAACCACATTTATGATAAAAAAATATATATTTCCTATCTTTTTAGGTTAATATTTGCTATTTTACCTTTTTTATATATTTTCAGAAATTAGTTACTTTTTAAATCCATTTTCAGATATTTTTGTTGTTCCCATATAGTGTTTGTTTTTAGATTTATTTTTATTTTGTTTTTACATTTACATAGTTGTTTCTATTTTCTGATATATATATATTTTATGTTTTTATTCATTTTATTTTATGTTTATATTAATTTTCTTTTATTCTTAGATTTATTTTTATTTATTTATTTAAAATTTTTGAAAGCTATCTTTTCCATATATTATTGTTAGGTGTATTTTCTCCATTATTAATTCTGATATACTTTTGACCTACAGTTGGGTCTTGGCACTACACTTATGATACATACTTACAAGAGAATGATGAGAAAATATTTTAGTGTGAATTATATAAGGCAATTCATCAATGAAATGTTATTTCCCCTTTTTAGGTGTTTAAAATTTATTTTTAAGGAATTGTATCTGTTGTTTCTCTCTGTATTATTGTGACCTTAGTAATTAAAAAGCCACTATTAATACAATTTACAGTATTTATCTTTAACAAATTTGTACCAAGCTTTTATTGTAACCAATTTTTAATTTAGAACAATTTTAAGAACATTTTACTGTGAGTGGTTACAAAAATACAAACAGCATCTAGACAAAACTTGGTGTTTAGTGAAGAGCCCGGTCAGATTTTAATTTGCTACAGTTCAAAGTTTAGTGAATTAGTGATCCAGAGGAAGGCAAAAAAACTTGGACATACCATTAGTAATATGTCCAAGTAAAAAATTCCTTCCTGACTCCATATTAAGGCGATCGGCTACAAATCTGTCCCTGGATCTGTATTACATTTATCTCGTATGAATCATTTGCCATCAACCCATCCCTTTATACATCACCATCCTCTTCTGATCCTGTTTGGGTCCATGCGGTAGTGATACTGCTTAACAGACTTCATTCTAGGAAACCAAAGACATTGATATGTTAGCATTGTCCAGAATTATCCTGAAGGTTTCAGTTTGTTCTGATAATAGATATAACACCTGATGATGAGTTCCTGTTTACGATGTAGTCCCAGCTAAACACTGACTGGCTTCAGAGAGTGCAAGCAATTGTTACATTCCCTCAGCTTATTATGATGTAAGAGGCATAATGACATCACTGCTAAGTTACAACCTTATAAGGTAAATGGCACAGCAAATGGTTTGGGCTTTTTATCATTCAATGGATATCTATTGATACAGTTTATACATAAAAAAGACTGTATTGCAAGTGCATTGTTATAAAAGCAGATACAATTATTATTATAATTGTTTTTCTTTTTCGTTTAACTTTACAGTTACAATTTCATTAAAATGATCCTATTGATTGTAAATGGCTTTTTTTTGTTGTTTAACCCCTTAAGGACACATGACATGTGTGACATGTCATGATTCCCTTTTATTCCAGAAGTTTGGTCCTTAAGGGGTTAAAAAACAAAAAAAACACATTTTTACAAATATAAACCAACGATAATCACTCATAGTTCATAATGTCTGCCTGGGACTATAGAGTAAAAACATGTATTTATTAAGTTCTTTATAAAATTCTCTGACAGCCCATCTCATGCACAATTCTTTCAGTTGACGTCTTTTTAAACTGTTGATAGAAGTACATAAATTTTGAATGTAATATGATGCCCTCGTAGCTATTAAAAAGCTGTTACATAACATGTTAACAATAAATAGAACAATTACTAGTTTAAAGGGATAATCTAATCTAAGAGTGGCTTTAGTGTATAGATGCCATTATTCAATCATAAAAGTGACGATATCGCATGAAGTGCTTTATCGGTGTGGATTGGTCCTTTAACGTATTGGAGTTGTTTTGGAATATAGATCATTTCTGTGCCATTTAGGAGTTAAAGTTGTTTTGGTGATTATAGGGTCCCTACATTTTCTTTAAGGATAACAGTCACTTCTCTGGGAATGACACCATTGAAAACCACCTATAACTTGTCGTAACCTTTTTTATTACATTTATAATAATGATCTATCGGTAGGATGGAGGCCCCCAGTTCTAGGATCGATTTAAATACAGCGCGTTAGATTTTTACATTTAATGATATTTTTCACAAAACACACCTTTTCTATTTATAGGAATAAGTAATTATAATAATACAGATCCTGGTAATTGAGAGCTCCCCTTTAATTTGCACTTTTGATTTGCAATTGTTGTTAAACTTTACTCAAAGACTTGAGCCTTCTATCCTCAGTTGCATTGATGTAGGAAGTGGAGAAATTGGTAGACTAAATAGGCTTATGTAGGCAGGGCCAGCCTTATGCCTTTAGGCTCCTTACAGAACCCCTCCCTGGCCAAGTTAATGGGTAAGGAAACTGTAATATCTAGGCTAACATACCCGATCTGAAAATAGTTGAATTAGAGATTGTTTTCCAGTGCAGCCGTTTTGGAATAGGTTAATCCTTACCATGCCAATAGATTAGAATAAATGTCTGTGTGGTGCTTCATATATCCTGCATTTTTTTCAAACCCTCCTTGTGTGTCTCTTATGCCCTTATACTGTCTTTTATGTCTTAACCCCCTTCCCAATTTTTGCCCCCCATATAACTACACAGCCACATGCATAGATACCTTGGCATAAAATCACATGCACAGATGTACGCAACCACAGTCATTTGCAAAGACACAAATTATTATTATTATTTATAAAGCGACAAAAATAATTCTGCAGCGCTGTACAATGGGTGGACTCCCAGACACGTATTTGTAACCAGATTAAATTAAAACAAAACACAGTCATGTACATTTAAAGACACACAAAGTCCCATACACACACACACAAACACACACACAGAGTCATATAAAGCCACATACATACATAGATACACAATAGCAGGTACAGAGTCACACACACATTTACCTGACTTGGGGTTCAGATTAGACAGGGCAGCTAAGTAGGTAGATGGTGTATGAGAGTAATGCCGATTTGCCAACACCTATACTTGGTAGTTTCTTTGCCAGCCAAATACTGGGGGAGTTTCTGGGGCTGGGAACTCATGAAGACTGCATTTATTTTAAAGCAGCCACTCAATCTCCTACCTTGTCCTGAATGGCCATACGTTTCCTTGTGGTCTGGTTTTAAATAGCATAGACTGTTGGCTTAGATCATAATATTCTCTCCTTGTGATCCCAGCACTCAATGTTGAGTCAGATCACAGGCTAGGCTACTCAATAACCCAACTCCAAAGTCACAAGGAGAGAATATTATGGTCAGACTACACCTCATGTTGGTGCGCACCATTGGACCACCATGGAATCGGTTTTATTTAATTTGCCAGTCTATGCTTGCGAGCTGTGTTGGCCACTGGGTGCCCTGTTGTCATAGCGCCTTGTGCGATCGCACAGCTCACACATACCAAAGGCCAGTCCTATTATAGGTCTCTATCCAGTTCTATGAAGAGACTCCCTGGTGTATAATTTTGCCAATAGAAAATTGTGTAGTTTAATATTTATTATGAAAGGCTGACCCCCCCTCCCCACCCGCTTTGTTTGCTATATCAATGGGGACTCACCAGTCACTCATATGTCTCAACAAGCACACCCGTTTCCCTTGTGTTTTATGTACTTCCCCCTATATGTCTGTCATTCTTCTCATGTCCTCCGTCACTCTCTGCTATCCTTCGCACTGTCTTCACAACAGTAACCCCGCAATCGGAAATCTGAACAAGTTCTTGCCCCAATTTGCAGGGTCAGACACTGACTGTGTCTTGGTTCTGTTTGTTCATATATATTGCACACTTGGATTATTTACTGTCTTCTATCTCAGGAAGATAGAATTTTTGGAAACTTTAAAGTGTTTGCAGTCTTGGTGGACCTCTGGATCTTTCTTCCTGTTTCTTAGCAGAAAGGGTGTAAGTCTGTCACCCTACCCACTTTTGGCAGGCTTAAAAACAAGACTCACTGACCCCTCTCATCCTATTTCTGCACCATGATGTTACAGGAACCAGAGTCAGACCAAACGAGAGATTTTCTCTTCAGTGTCATGTTTTTCCAGACTGTCCTTTAGCCCCTTAAGGACACATGACATGTGTGACATGTCATGATTCCCTTTTATTCCAGAAGTTTGGTCCTTAAGGGGTTAAAGTTCAATGAATGAGAATATGTATTTTAGCGGTCTTTAGCAAAATCCTTCCTACGATAAATGGTTTTATAATAGTAATTTCTTGGCACACGTTATTGAAGCTACTCTATAAACACCTGCAAGCCAGTTCCTTAAAAAAGTTTTACCAATCTTCTAAATATTTAGATCAGTCTCCCAGATCCTAAGAATATAAGGTCTGGGCCCAAACAAATAGCTTTTATTTGGTCTGCTATGATCTACCTGTCAATATGAACTGGCAAAGGGGAAGAACTCTACCATTATAATGCCTATAGGTTGGTAAAACATGGATGGCACAGAGCCACAAAACTAATCATATATTCAGCATTAAAACAAAGGAATTGTGTTTTATGAGCACACAATATTGTTTATTAAATCAGTTGAACCATCTGTAATTGGTTGGGTGGGATAAATTGATCTGCAATGTGAAAATATATGCTTGGTTTTAAAATACAGTGTGTGCCAAGTTTTATGGAATTCTTTCTTCTGAAGTGCACACTGACCAAACTCCAATCTTGGCATATCACCAAGTCTCCCAGGTAGAAGATATTGAGCAGGGCTCTCTCCTTAGGATACAGACCTTTTTTCCCAAGTAAGAATTAGCTGTGATTAATATGATTTGTATTGTGAAGAAATTGAGCAGTCAGGGATTTATTTTACTTTAGGCCAACTGTTGACACTAGCCTGGTCTTTTTCCTTGAGTTTTGAGAAACAGAATTAAAAAAAAAAAAAACATATGTGAAACAGCTGAGCACAGCATAAACAAACATAACTACCACAGCTATCATGATCAATTTCATGGTGTGTGAGGCCCAGCCAAGCAGGATTTTCAAAAGGAAACAATAGTTAAAAGGGACACAGTAGGTACTGTAACTGCTTCATCTCTTTGAAGTGAATATAGTGTCTGAAGTCCCCTGGCACTGTTCTTCCATTTAGTATTCCACCATTTTTAATATTTTAATGTTAAACACAACAGTCCCATCCCCTCTGTGCTGCTTGGACTAATGATGAGCATTAACCTAAGCAGCAAAGGAGAGCTGTGATAGGCTAAAAGTGGTCAGCTTGCATTCTGAGACAATCACAGCATCCATTGCAGGTACAAACTGGTATGGTAGTAGGAAGTGTTTAAAGTGACACTCCAGGCACCCAGACCACTTCTGCCCATTGGAGTGGTCTGGGTGCCAACTCCCATCACCCTTAACCCTGCAAGTGTAATTATTGCAGTTTTTATAAACTGCAATAATTACCTTGCAGGGTTAAGTCTGATAGACAGCCACTAGAGGGACTTCCGGATTCTTAAAACCTTAAAAGTGTTATGCATGGGGGGCGGGGCCGGACCGCCGACGGGATCAGACGCGTCTGTCTGAGCTCCCGCTTTGGGGTCGGAAAACGGCGCAAACTGAAGGCAAAATCTACCCGCAACAACACCCACCCCGATCCCCAGACCCTGAGGAACGTGGAGATACTCTTAAAGCAGCCTTCTGTAACCCGACTACGACCCGAGGCGTGAGGAGCTTGAGCCGGGACGAGACGGCCGCTCTCCCGGGTCTCCGGCCGGGGTCTGGCATTCCCCCCCCCCCCCTCTGGACCGGGGGGGTCATCAGGTCTGCACACACACGCAGCGGCTCATGTCAGGCCACGACACGCGGGGCCAAGAAGCTACTGCCCTGCTACAAGGAACTCTCCGACGGAATCCCCCAAAATGGCCGCCGAATGCCAGCCACATGCGCGCCCTACAGCAGAAGCGTTTTGGAAAAAGCTGGAAGAGAGACTAAACAACTCACAAACTCAGGCTACAATTGCACCCATGGCTCTATCCTGCAGTTCCCATCCAGGCGGCTCGCTCATCCGAACCAGGCGCACAAAAAAATGGCGCCTCAAACGACACGCTCCCCCGCCGGAGAGAACACGGGTGAGGAGACTCACACCAGCGACTACAATCCAGCACAAGGCACAGCACATCCAACCCACAGCCCGGCGCCATTGCAGACTTGCCTACCCACGTCAGCAAGGCTCTACCACACACCGTCCCGGCAAAGCAGCTAACCATGAGAGCTGGGAAGAGCCAGCACTCACACCCGCGAAGGACCCACAGTATACCTGGGAACAGGACAGTCCGCCCACACCTCAGCAGGCAGACAGCGATATACATGCAACACGCAGCCCTTAAAACTAAACAAGCTCACAACGTAATATATGACTGCCAATTATTTCTCATGAGCATTGACTTAGCATTTTAGTTTAGAGTGGATGAGTTATATTTAAGCTTTAAGCTAGGCTTTTTCCTGCATCCAGATAGCGCAAAAATACTGTGTATGCATAACATTGTGTCTAACTACCTAACAGTGCAAGCCTTTACATATACCCTAGACGAGTTAGTTAACTTATGTCTATGCTGGGGGCTCAACAAAGTATGAATTGTAAAATCAGGATAGTGCTAGATTATTTAATCTGAACTTGACTCATGCAACACTTGAACGCTTATCGTTAAGTCTAGAAGTGAGCTTATTAACTAATAAAACTATGATTGTATCTCCATAAACACTATACATGACCTTGATTACATCTATTGTCTCACGTAATATACCTACATACAAGCTATTAGTACTAGAACGAACCACCCATGTTAATATAAAATTGTGCAAGTACTACCATGTACCCCACTGTTATAATTGTCATTGCAAAGTTTGTGGAATGCCGTTGGGGTACCACATACGCGTTGTTATATCTTTATGCACAACAAAAATAAAGAATTTAAAAAAAAAAAAAAGTGTTATGCATGAGGACCTCCAGCATCGTGGGAATCCCCGTAGGAAGGTATTGAATAATACTTTCCTATGGGGGAGGTCTAATGCGCGCGCCATTGCGTGATGTGGGCGGGGAAGAGTGTGGGCAGAGCCTGACCCAGCGCCGAGGAACACCGGCACTGGATTCAGGTAAGTGACTGAAGAGGTTTTAACCCCTTCAGCAACATGGGATGGGGGGTGGGAGGGAGTGGGGCACTGCAGGATTCTGTAATGCCTGGAAAACGGATGTGTTTTCCTGGAACTGGAGAGTCCTTTAATGTCTTCCTTATGCATACCTCCAGTGGATGTCAGACTGCTAGAAAGTGGTTTAATATTGAATGGAGGGACAGTGCCAGGGGGCTCTAGACTATAACCAATTAAATTAGATAAAATTGTTATAGTGCCTACAGTATCTTTTAATATATCTTCTTACAAATATCATGCTAAATAATAGGTACATACCGTTACCTGAAGCCGTATGATGTGCCTATCAATGAGGAAACTAAAAATATCAGTATAGCTTTTGGTCTTGATGCAGAGTTTTAAACGGCTGATGTATTAGGTGCATAAACAGAATAAGCCCTTCTTCTTCATATTTTAAACAGCCTGTGGTGGAGAGCAAAATGGGTTAGTGGAAGGGCACTTAAGGCCAAGGAAGGTAAAGGAAAAGAGTTGAAGCAATGTCTTGTGGAAGAGAAGTTTCCATTTGAAAGTGTAGGGTATTCGGTTTTGTAAAATATAGAGATAAGACCTATGTGAAGACACAAAAATGCAAAGACAAAAACTGGACTTTTGAGGAAGCGTCATGCAATGATTAGGGTAAAGAGTACCAGTCTGGAGGGTAAGAAAGAAAATAAAATCTCACATTGTGCCAATTGCAAAGAAATTATAGTCTATACACAACCCTCAAAATAATTTTCTCTTGAACAAACCATGATAGCACTGACATATTGGTGGCACTTTCGTTTACAGCAGAAAGAACAAGAAACAATACTTTGAAATAATTCTAAATAGTACATGGCCCAATCTATCAGACAGTCTTTATTTTCTACTCGTCCTTCATATCAGTATGGAGGGAGCCTGTTTTAATTGTGTCTTCACATTGCTATATGGAACCTTGATATTAATTGCATATTTTGAAAAATCCATTATTAGGAATATTTAATATAACGTAAAAGAACATTCAAAGCAGCATGTGTAGCGGCTATAGTGTCAAGGGTGCTAACAGGTTGACTTACTACAGGTTGCCAAGTACTTTAATAACAAAGAGCTGGTGGAACCTTCAGCTCACTGAAGTGGTCTTGATGCAGTGGCCCTGTCCTTTTAACCCTGCAATATAAAACAGTGCAGTATTTGAGATAGTGCAATGTTTACGCTGCAGGCTTAAACCCACTTTTAGTGGCTGTCCACTAGAGACACTTCCGGGGCACTGACCAAATAAAATTTGGTCATTTGACGCAGAAGTCCATAGGAAAGCATTGAATACAATGCTTTCCTATGTGGAAAGCTTTGATGCATGCCCCTACGAGGAGCATTGGATTGGACTATCGTTGAGGAGCCCATGCCTCCTCAATGATGTTGCCGGGGGCAGAGGTGAGCAGCAGTGTGGAAGACCCGGCTCTGCAATAAGGTAAGTAAAAGTTTGATATGTATTATTATGGCACTAGGGACAAGAACACTAAAACATAAGGAATACAGGTTTGTATTCTTTATGCTACAAAATTCATTTAATTGAATGCAATATATTATCTATAGTGGCCTAAATACACTTCTGGAACTTAAACAAATACTATTACTTTGACAAAGAAGAATACACCAAAAGTGACTTGTGAAACACAAATTGAATTTTACTGTCATGTTTGTCTTCTCGAGAAGTTTAAATATTGCTACAGAGACAATGTTAACTAGTAAATGTATCCATTTGTTCCTGAGTGCTGAAAGGTACAATGAAATGTTGCAATAGTCCAATAACACTGGAATGGCCCAGTAATAATTGAATGGAACATTAAGAAGCATTTTTACACATTTCACAAATTATTTTGAGTAAAATGAGCAAAGCCGAAACTGATTATCCACTTTGACGGTTAACAATCCGAGATGTGGCAACTACATTAACCAAATCGTTTTCAACGTGTGCATACATTCCCTATATATTGTGAGATATTCAATATACAGTTTTTAAAGTTAAAGAGCTTCATCTCCAGAGAAAAATCTCTCCATTGTTTCAGTGCTATTCCTAATCACGAAACAGTTTGTGATTGTGAAAATAAGTTTCCATAGGAAAATAGGAGATAGTCCTTTAACCTGCCATCCATATAGAATGTCTCCCAATGCAGTGCACATGTAGCAACAAGCATACTATATGTCATCAACGTATCTACACTAAATATGCGGATGGATCTCTTGGCTGCACATGAGTGGTTGCTAACTCCTACATTGTGACTCTATATTGGATCCCCATTATCTAGAACAGGCACGTTATATTTGGCTTGCTCCAGACATCCAGACACAGTAAATGGATTTCAGAAGTTTCACCAGTGAATCTTTTCACACCACAAAGAGCCAATAGTGGGTGTTATACAAAATGTATATACTATTGATATACTATGAAGAATGACTGTGACATATAGTTTCTATCTGATGCTTTGTTGTGTAATGATGTCTTTGATAAAAGTAGGGATATAAAGTTTTCTACATAAATGAAAGCCAATAAAATTTATTTTGTTTTGCATTTGAATATGGTCAGCGGTGGAAGCTCACAAATGCCTTCATGTCCAATGCCGAGAGTGGATGATTGACCATATATGATGGTTTATTATAGATAAACTGATTTACATAAATTAAATATAATTTGTAAATGCAGCATATTCTGTTTGAAGGCTGTGAAAAACAAGACGTAAATAAAAACAAATATGTGCAAATTCACATACAAATGTCTGCTACTTGGATTGGCCAGTGATAACACTAGTGTTATAAATGATGGGATGGTCTTAATGACATTATCTGTCCCTCTGGTGAATGGATGTCCTCAGGAAGACTGAACTATGAATTAGCCCTTCCAGCGATGATAATTAGATGTAGTCATTTGTTTTTACTGTAACACACAGAGCCACACTTTCTCAGAACAAAAGTCAGGGCTTCCTCTCTGAGCAAAATTCGTTTGAGAGGATGTATGGCCAAGATTGGCATGTTGTATTCTGTCTTAGGATCTAAGATGATGTAGGTAGGACACCAGTGGCCTTTGTGTTGCTCCTCAGACAAATATCTGTATTCTTTCCTTGATGAGCTGTCTGCAAATGGGGCAGGTAGTCAGGGATGTGCTGCAATCTGTGCACGACCCATGTCCACACTGAAACACCAGCTTGATGTGGCTGTCAATACAGATTGGACAAGTCATCCGTTCTTCCATTTGGCGATAGCGGTTTTGAAGATCTTCCATGATCTTGCGCTGATCAGATGCTTCTAAACTAGGAACACCATCAACTTCTGTGCTATCTAAAAATACAAATACAGTGCAATTCTATTATTGCTTTGATGCTCACAACCATATGACATATTTACTACAATAACTAACTGGGCATGAACCTCTGGGTTCTTGGATCAGTGTGTTTAGACTTTCAAACTAAAAAATGGCCTTTTGGTGCATTCCTCCTTTTCCTCTACCCCACTGATCTACACTTGCTATACCCCATACTCCCCAATGATTCTGTTTTTTATTTATTTTTACTTACATACCATCCCCTACTTTGAAAAATTTACTTCTACCTCTTCACACCATCCTTTACTTCTGTTGGTGTTCTATAACACATTTTCTTAGAATTGCTTCCTAATCAGGAGATATCTTAGAAAGTGCCCTGGTGTGATTGAGGTCACTACTTTTTAACCTTCACATATTCTGGCATTATGATGTATTTACCTTAGGCCTTATTTATATGTTGTATAGCTTACATTACTTTTTCATGAAAATATATATTTAATTGCAATTCCTTTGTTTTTAATAAAAATAAATATTTTTGATAAAAATGTTATTCTTTTCCTAACTGTGTCATCATATCAGCTTGCAGCTGGCTGAAAATTATGAGAAGAGCAGTCTGAGTTTGCAGCATAAAATTAAAAAAAAAATTGTCCCTAAAACTGCAAAGACATTCATAGTATTGTCTGCTTACCTTGCCTAAGTTTTTTGGTTATTGATACTTGACACTTAATGCATTTCTTCATTCGTTTGGAGCATTCTAAAGAGAAAACGAAGGGTAAAGGAAGACCAATATTAACAAGAGTCAATGATATAAGTAAATGTAATTCATAATGACAAATATTTGTTGTTGATAGGAATAGTTTTTATATTCCAACAGAGCACTTTATATAGTAAGTCTATATGTTCCCATAGTACATTATATACAGTCAGTCTATTTATTCCAAGAGAGCAATAAATACAATAATCTGTCTCGATATTCCCACAGAGAATTATATACACCAGTCTTTACAATCCAACAGAACACGGGATGTATTCATTATTGATATTCCCATGGATTACAGTATATAGTCAGCATTAATGTATAAAAAAATAAAATAAAATAATAATACATTTATCTTGCAATGTTTTATTTGTTAATTTTTAAAACATGGATATAGCATTCTTAATGTAGCTTTAAGGAACGGAATGCTGCGGGACCTCAATTCATTAAAGGAGGGTAGACCGAGGACTCCCCTAAACTCCCTCCGATACTGCAACTGAAACATTACTACGGCTCGCTACCGCACAAGGAACGTCTACACAGAGAACTCACATGGTTTGAGGGAATATGCGACCGAGGTACCACCATAGGCAACGCAATATCCACACTATCAATACGCAGTGGTCCACGAACAATAGGCAAACAAAACCTTCCGGAGACAATGGGAAGACCAGATGGGCAAGACATTCTCTTCAGCACTGTGGGACAAGGCACTGCTGTGGCAGCACAAGAGCTCCATGGGCTTCTATTACCAGGAGGTGAATTATAAACTAATATCGCTATGGTATAAAACGCCCGACATGCTGGAGATGCCAAATGGACAGGGGAACGCTGCTACACATCTGGTGGGATTGCTGTGACTTAGCCCCATACTGGGAGATGGTAAAAGACAAAGTGACCATGATCCTATGGGATATACCTGAATGGTCGGCCGACCTCGCCCTACTACATATCTCTCCACAACCAATTTCACGCTATAAGAAATCAATTTTGTGTCACCTACTGAACACGGCCAAGGCCAAGGCCAATATACTAGCCGACTGGAAAAAAACGGAAGTCCCTGGCAAAAACGAGTGGATCCATAGGCTAGAGGACATACAGAGGGTGGAAGTGCTACATGCCCTCCTGACAAAGAGAGACTAGACACGCAAAGGCATGGTAGCCGTGTTTCATATACATGGCTCTTTACAAGACCCCAGCTCCAGGGGTGGCGCGCCGGCGGGGCCGTGCTCCACCTGGCGGCGGCCATAGGCTAACCTCACCCAACCTGCTTCTCTATTCTGCCTCTACCTAACCTATCTTCTCCCATATCCCTGAACAGAGACTCAGGAACGCCGAAGGGGGATGCCACTGGGTGATGGCCCATGCTCTAGGTGGATGCTTACATCCCGGCCAACATGACCGTGGGACCTATAGCAGTCCCTGCGGCACGGATGCCAATCCCCGGAAGACAACTACAACACCTGCTCACACAAGACACAGGAGTGAAGGAGACTAATGGTTTACTGCATTGGCCTCCAATCCCAAGGCATCAGTAATCAAGATAACCACACCAACACATTGCAACCACGGGGGGCATATCCAATTGGCTAACTAAAACTAAGATGGGCACGCTCAAATGCTCACCAGAAAGAACAACTCAGAGGGATATAACGAAAGGTACCCACATGACACAAGTGCTGAGGGCATAACATGGGAAGTAGCGTAACAGTAAGCAAATACCGATAAATAAATTTAAGAAACACCGAGGGTAATGGTACAAGACACATGACTATTGTTGGTCAACCCTCTTATGCACCTATGTATATATGAATGCATACGTTATGCAATGTTTGAAAATGTAATGACACATTAACAGAGACCTGTGAGTCTCCACCTGCACTCTTCTCTTTACCTGTACTCAAAGTAAGAAGTTCAATAAAAACAGATTTACACAAAAAGAAAAAAAATTCCTAATGTTGCTTTTCTAAGGAAGCTGAAATGCTATTAAAAGTGAACACAGATTCTATATTTTTGAATTATTTAGAATAATGACTCGCCACATGCACTATGGATAGTGCACCAAAAATTCTTTTTTTTGCATTTTGCACTTTACATTTTTAATTATTTGGATATTTGCAAACTAAAAACACAAAATTTCAGTCTCAAATTGAATGTAGAGAGGCTTTGAATGAATAGGTCAAAGCCTGAACGAGGCAAAGGTTTTTGGTGAATAGACTAGAGTTTCACAAGCTTAATATTCAGGGACTCTGAATGAAAGAACAGACAGGGTTATTCACCAAACACTGAATTGACTTTATGGACTTTCTAACTTCTTAAAATGGTTTCCAGATCTCCCACTACAACCCAGGCTTTCAGGCCTACAAGAGGACATACCTTCACATACTATGCTGTGTTGGCAAGGAAAGAAGCTAATGAGGACTGCCAATTCTGAGCATACTAGGCACTCTGCTGGACTGGCAGGGCTGGATAGGCTGAGGTTAGTCATTGTGTTGGGAGTAGTGTGTACCCGGCGTAGACTACTGGTGATGGTGGTGGAGTCAGATTCCACCTGTTGCTCTCTGCAAGAAAGAAAAAACAAAATAGATTGAGCTATTGTGAAAATATTGAGGATCTAAAGTAATATCGAAGCCAGAATAACCAAATATAAAGCGATTAGATTCAGAATTACAGCTTTAGATTAAGGGCCAGCTGTATAATAACGGAAGGTCTGAAGTCTTCTTCAAATAAAGAATAACTGCCAACCAGTGGCCAGTTTGGTTACTATAGGTGTTGTGGATTACAGCCGCTATAAAAACAGGGTTCAAATCCTAAACAAATAAATGTAGGAGCTCCTGAAGCTTGTCACCTTTTCCCACCTGTTAAGTAATTCCCATTGTCCCGCTCTTAACCATCCAACCTCAAAACGTACATATATTAAATAATTAAATGTGTATTTTAAGGTGTATAATCAACTTATAATACCCTCTTAAATACGCTCCTTCACCACTCCTCAATTGCCGGCACAGTGTTAAAGGGATTCTATAGTGTAAGGAATACAAAGTTGTATTCCTTGCACTATAGCCCCCTTTATTTCCTTCTCTGGCTCAGAAAGGGTTAAAAAAAACTTTCTGTACTTAACCGATTCCAGTGCTGGGTTGGGTCAGTGCTCTGCCTCCTCCAACATCAGCCAATTCTCCAATTTGTTTACTACTGCTGTTGTTTCTTCTCTAACCATACTTCTATCACTTCTCTATGACTTTTGAATTGTATCTAGTCTCCATGCCTCATCATTTCTGTCCCTTGTGCCCTATTCCTAATGAAATAATTGTAATTTTTAGCCCATGTACCTGTATTTCTGGGAGAAGCTTTTAATCAGATGCGCTATCCTTGCATCTTTGATCAGGTCCATCGGGGACTTTCCTCGGTGATTAGCGTAGTTAATATCGGCTCCTGATTGTGCCAGAAAGCAAGCCATTACAGTACTTATATTCATTTCTATGTTTCCAAGCAGCCCGGATGCCTGCAACTTCAGTAAACATTAGAAAACAAAGTATGAGTTTTTCTACAGATCAACAGCAGAAACTTCAGTGGAGGTATAACATTATGTTAAAGGGACACTATAGTCACCAAAACAACCTTAGCCTAATGAAGCAGTTTTGCTGTATAGATCATGCCTCTGAAGTCTCACTGCTCAATGCCATTTAGAAGTTAAATCACTGTGGTTTCAGTTTATGCAGCCCTAGCCAGACCTCCCCTGGCTGTGACTGACACAGCCTGCATGAAAACAAAATGTTTTTATTTTCAATCAGATGTAACTTACTTAAGTTTTTATCTCCTGCTCTGTAATTTTAACTTTTATCACATGCAATAGGCTCCTGCAACACCAGCAGCATTAGGCTGTGACCCTTTTGACCATCACTGACTACCTACCACACTGTGCTGACCATTATATTTTAGCAGCAACACCTCCTGCACTCACTGAACTCTTAAACCGTGTTAAAGTTGGATTTTTTTGTAGACTTATACTGTTTGGCTGGCTTAGAATATTCCTGCTTGAAATACAGTTAAACCTAGCTTCTGTCATTAAGTTCAATTATAGACACGTTTCTCTACCAGACTTACACTGTGCATGCATATTACCTAACTTGACTACACTTACTATAATTAATCTGTTGTTTAACATTTAGCATGATTAGTTTGCTAGACTCTGCCCATGAAAAGCACCGTTTGAGTAATCTTCATAATCACTCACTGAACCTACTTGTTATACCTCGTCTGTGTTATTTTTTTTTTGTTTTAACTTACATACGACAGACACAACTTAACTAAGCCTGTGACCCTTTAAATTCACAAAATGTCAGTATGTTCACCCGAATAGCTTATCTTCTGCATTATCCGAAAACTGACATGTTGTCTTTATTCTTGACGATGTTACAACAAACTATCCTCTTAGTGCTTCTCACTCTGTTGAAATAACTGTTTAGTTGAACTTCCAAATATACAAAAATGTGCGAATCATCACGCCAATGTTTATTCTATGTACAAACCGTGATACGCTGTTGTGGCGTAAGTTGATATGTCTGTAACCCCCCGCACAACAAAAATAAAGAATGAAAAAAAAAAAATGAAAAAAAAAACATGGACTTACAATAAGCTAAAAAAATAATGCCAGTCAAGCACATGTCTAGTTATGATATTTGCTGAATAATTCAAACATTTTCTGCATGTAGCTGGCATGGAAGAAGATGACACAGAATGCATGTAACATATGTGTTTACCTCATTTTAATTTGCTGTATCAGCAAAAGTTTACCTAGAACAAAATTCTATTTTGACAGAATGTAGCTACTTAATCTGGTAACTTAAATATATGTCTCAGTACGCCATCCTCAATATGTACGGTTATCAAACACCCAAAATAAAATGTCGATCGTATTTACTAACTATCATTATACAGCCTGCTCACAATGTCAAAGGACAGAAGTAAAAATGATTTAATCCGTGAGTTGCACGATGGGTTGCTTCCCTGTCCGTTAATTGAGTTGCTGGATTTCTAATAGAAAAACGATTTAGGTAAACCTCTCCAGATCACTAAATGAACTGGCCATTCGAGGAACATCTGCCCAGTGTCAAGGATTATATTCATTGCAGAGGTCTCTTAAACTTTAGATTAGGCTACACACTATGTAGGCGTTGGGTAACTATACCTATCAGTTTCAGAACAGTTGGTTTGCTGCTGTTGACTACCCCTTTTTTATAGATCGTTACCTTGCTGAGTGGAGATGAGCCATCTTCATCCTGGTTGGCTTCCAGAAGCTCAAGATGCTGACGCATAAAGACAATGTGCATTGGGGTGTCGCCATCCTCATCTTCGGCATTCACATCGGCTCCTTCTGACAGCAGCAGATGCACTAAGTTGACATGGCCCTGGGTCACTGCCAAGTGAAGAGGAGACTGGTTCCTGTTATTCCTGAGATTGACATCACAGCGACCCTAGGACATGCAAACACAATAACCAATTTGTTGGAAAATGAAGATCTAAAGTGCAAAGACTTACAAGTAAAACTTTCTAAATATAAATAGAAAATAATCTATCTTTACTTGTGTGATTATAAAGCTTAATTTCTCGGACATCAATAAATGGAGAGAAGTTACTTGAACAGAACTACTGTCAAATCAAACAGTGTTTGGTTATACCCCATCGGGGATGCTGGTATCCCAATATCAGGCTTAAAACCTTAAGTCCTGTGCTACTAGCCAGGTCCTAGAAGAGATTTGAAATTGTGAACACTGAAAATAAGCCCCGAAATAATTCTGGTGGCAGTGTGTGACTGCTGGGGTAGCATGTGAATGTTATGCGTGAATGCTGTGTTCAGGGTGTGGAGGCGGCATCCAAGGTTTTAATGCTGTGAGCAGGGCCTGAATGTTGAGAGCAGGGCCTGAATGTTGAGAGCAGAGTGCAAATGGAAACTAAAAGCAGTGAGCCTCGAGGGCAACAATGTTTTGGAATATTCACCAGAACCTAAGGCCTAAGAGGTTTTTAATCTGTTTTCAAAACCCACACATCTAGCACTCTACAAGATAGATAAATAAAAATAACCATAATAATTGGTGCATAAACAGATATATCTTAAGTTCCGGTTTGTAGAAAATTCCCTAACTGCCTGTCAGCGGTCATGTAGATCCCTCTTTCTACAAAAGTGGAAAACATAAGGTCACTGAAATATTATAAAAAAATTTTTTTAACAATAATGACACTTGACTTTGACTGTCCTTGACAATTCTAGATGTGATAAACATTGTACTTCTGACATGCCAGGTTATTTGAGAAATAAAAAAATTCCCAGCATGCTCAGCTCCTGGATAATCATAATATACGTTTGAAAAAATAACCCTACAGCTTATGTACTTGAGACGGCCAAATCCTAGTTGTAATAAACAATGTTTGCAGTAAGACACAACCAACCATTCCGGTTGAACATTATTGTACTCAATTTTGCATCTAGCTGATTTTGGAACAATCCCTGCACTTTAATATATTATTTATTACCTCTTTAATTAAAACTCCTGCCACTTCCTGGTGGTTGTTGAGAGTTGCAAGGTGGAGGGCAGTGAATCCATCTTCCTTCTTGGAATCCACAAGTTGCCGGGCTCTCTCCAGAATCTTACGTACAGCCCTGGGAAGGAGAATGTCACACAATCATGAAATGTTAGTTCGCTGTGGGCTATGTCTCTGCAATGAAGAAGATATAAATACTGAAACGGCCTGTTTCCCACTGTAACAACTCCAAACAAAATGGAACATGAAACACAAACATGCGTGGGTCTGACAGCAAAATGAGAGTGATCATGACGTGAACACTCAGCTAGACAAAAGATGCTCAATTAAGAATGAGTAACTTGCATATTTATCTTCTGTAAGTGCAGTTAATCCTTTCTATCGTCTGTATACTTGACTTTGTATTTCACTCATTAAAACTTATAAATAAAGAATTAAGAAAATAAATTTAAAAAAAGAATGACTAAATTGAGCTACTAGGCTTTACCCTCTCTCATCACAGCAATCGCACACAAAGCAGAAATATTTTTTAGACTGTCTGTCAGACTAGAATTGTCCAATCCTGCCATGAAATGAACCCTTAAACAGGAGATGAAGCGAACTCCAGATTTACCTTTCAGTAATCTTTCTGCTCACGAGTAACCGAGAGTTAGGAATATGTGTTGCCCTGATAAGCTTTATATAGCAATATTAATTTTAAATATTTTTACAAAACAATACAATTCAAATAAAACATCTAAAACCTGGTAATGATACGATTTGGGAGACATGCTTAAATAGCAAAAAGCTATTTAACAAATCTATTCATATGCCATTATACAGCGATACGGAACTTGCGGACGCTATATAAAGAATAAAATAATAAAAATAATACATCCTTTAGCAATACAAGACAGCCCAGGTAAATTCAACAACATTATTTTTTTTTTTTTACACATTATTTGAATTTTTCACAGCTACACTTTTAGCAGACAAAATCTCAAACAAAAATTATGAGGTTTATTTACTAGACTGGGAATTATAAAAATATAAGTATCTTTGTCAATTCTTTACAATTACTGCTTTAATGAATATACAGCTATGGGTCTCTGTGAGATAAAGAAATGTACTGTGAGTAAAGACAGCAGCTGTGGTTTTTAAGACATGCAGTGGAAAATGTGATGGTGAACTGGATTTCACAATGAAGCTATTTATTTGTCTGTGCGATGGGAGACAGACCCACGTCCTCCTACATGTGTGAGCTGAGTGCAGCTTATCTCTGCCATGGTGAGTCAATGCAGGCATTTCAATTGGGAAATGTACTTGGATCAAAGGAAAAGGACTCTGTGACGTTTATCGGGATAAATCATTTTCAAAGTTATAGGAAAACAAAAAAAAAAACAAGTGTTAAAATTGGCAATATTTAAAGCAGGTCTGTCACATGTGTGAAGAGTGTATTAAAATCCTGGAAAGAAGAGTGGCTAGTATTTTTCTTTTTTTGCTTCAGTATCAAGTTATTTTTTTAGGCCTTAGAGGAGCAATGGATATAATTGACTTGATAACAATCTGATCTTCAAAGGTCCTATTTTAAAACAGACCATAGATGCCTCTAATTCTTGCAGTATAACTTCTAGTCAAGAGCTGTGTCAAGTTCAGTTCCTTAGCCCACGTCCCACCCCTTTCTCACCTCTGCTCTCATTCCTGTGTGCCAGTATAACATTCTCTTTAAAATATAAGACCAAGTAGGGACTACTTTGTTTTATGTATTTTTCCTACACCTGACAAATCTTGACAAAGGGTGGAGCTAAAGGCAAGCTTCACTTTCTTGACAAACCTTATGACTCAAACCTCCACTCCTTGTCAAGATTTGTCAGGCGTAGGAAAAATACATACAAAAAAAAAAGTAGTCCCTACTTTGTCTTTTGCTTTGAAGACAAATAGATTGGAATTAAAGAAAATATTCAGAAAGAGGAAGAGAAGAGGAAATATAAGAGACGGTTAAGTTTGAGACACTTTAATGTCCACATTTTATAATCCATCACAACCTAGCCATGTTTTATATTCTACAACCTGCAAGACTGTTTTAAGCTTTTACTGGTCACAAGACATTACACGTTTAATGTATCATACGACTTGCAGTAAATGGTATTTTTATGTTATGGCCTTTACAGATTTACGCTGTCAGACAAATGCAGGCTCATACTTCTTTATTGGTTGTTACTTTTTCTCTAAAGAACCATTATACAGAAATCATGGACTATTCCAGTTTTATATATCTGCACGAATAATAAAAGCATGTTGCTGTGATTTTGTGAAGGACACAATGTATCACTCATACGAGATAGCTTGTTAAGGTGGGAATATTTTAGTTTAGTGAAAATATAGGCATGTGTCGGCTCGCTCTAGTGAAGTGCAGGGTTAATTGAAATGTAGCACACGTGCACAGAGCTCAAGCTAATGAAATACAACTTTTAGTGAAAATGTATCAAGTGTGCACGACAGCTTGCAGATGTATAAATAGTTTATACCGCAAATTAAGCCATTTCAGAATTTTAAAAACAATACATTGTGATTAAATATTGAAGGATTTAAAATTAAATAAATAAAAAAACTATTCCGCTGACAATCAAACCTTAAACGTGCCAGATGATATACGTTTCCACTATAGGATATATTCACTCAACACTGAATTATAAAATTTAGGCTAAAGTAACCAAATTGTGACTAAAGCAGAGTTAAAGAATTATTGTTCAAACCAGCCATTTTAGGCCTACAAAATATTTATTACTTTACCACAGTTCAGTGATTGGTGAATAGAGCAAGGGAAATATAACATGCTGTATAATGTAGGAAGGTGCGCGTATTTGCCTTGTCTCGATAGGAAATATTTAACTATGGCCTGATTATTCATATTACATAAAGTAGAATTGCGTTTGGCGGGATTTTAGAATGTAAACAAATAGTGTGTTTGGTGCAAATTCTGTGACTGAACTCGTAACATTTTTCCCAAGCCCATCTAGATTAACAATAACCACAGAACTACAGCGGTTTGTGGACTAATCTGCCACGATGATCAACCTTTATCAACATGCAGCCCACAAACTTTTTCTGTGTCAAGATTGGTCATCATGTCCTAAGGGTCCATCGTTAGAAGATACAATCCTCTTTTGGGTCTACATTTTTAATTTCTTCTTTCCTACGCAGCTTCCCAATCCATTAACAAGCTGGGTTGTGTGTTTAAGGCAATATCTATTGTGATAATGCGTTCAGGGGCGTATTAGCCGCGAGGCAAACAAGGCATTTGCCTTGGGCGGCATTTTCCAGGGGGCGGCAAAAAATGCCGCCCCCAAATGCCCAAGGCAAATGTCTTGTTAGCCTTGCGGCTAACAGACATGCTGGACTGGTTGTTGGGCGGCCGGCGAGGGAGCTCTTCCCCTGAGCTCTCTGCTCAGCTCCCTCGCGCGCCGCCCGCAGAGTGAGACTGGGAGCCGGAATATGACGTCATATTCCGGCTCCGCCTCCCAGCCTCACTCTGCGGGCGGCGCACGAGGGAGCTGAGCAGAGAGCTCAGGGGAAGAGCTCCCTCGCCGGCCGCCCAGCCTGCCCGCCAGTGCCGCCCTGCAGCCACTGGACCACCAGGAAATGGGAGAACTCCCCCACCCCCAGCATTCCCAAAGGTAAGGAGGCTGGGGGGGGGGGGGGGTAAATAAAAAAAAATAAAAAATGTGTTAATGTGAGTGTGTGTGTGTGTCTCTGACTGTGTGTGTCTGATAGTGTGTGTGTGTGTGTCTGTTAGTGTGTGTGTGTCTGTGACTGTGTGTGTTAGTGTGTGTATGTGTGTGTGTGTGTGTTAGTGTGTGTGTGTCTGTTAGTGTGTGTGTCTGACTGTGTGTCCGACAGTGTGTGTCTGTTAGTGTGTGTGTGTGTCTCACTGTGTGTGTCCGACTGTATGTTTGTTAGTGTGTGTGTCCGACTGTGTGTGTTTGTTAGTGTGTGTGTGTCCGACTGTGTGTGTCTGACTGTGTGTGTCTGTTAGCTAGTGTATGCGTATCTGTCAGTGAATGTGTGTGTATTTAGAAGGCGGGGCAGGGGGGAAGGGTTGGGTGGGGGTGGCGTGCGCGCGCGCGGGGGGGTGTCTGAGTTTTGTCCTGCCTAGGGCAGCACAAAACCAAGATACACCACTGAATGCGTTCACTGGTGTAATAAATTGCCACCACGTGTTTATCAGATGGCTGGATCTTTATTACTAGGGCAAAGCCTGTGGCGAGTTTAAAGAAGATATATAGTTGCGTGTTCTTTTGTGGCAGACAAATAACATGCTGCAAATGAAAGGGTATAATTTCTGTATATGAGAACAAAAATGTGTCCAGATCATTGCTGAAAAAAAGCTTTACAGAATAAAAAGAAAAAAGGAAATGCAAAAACAAACCCTAACAATAATGCTAGACACGAAGAGCTAACCACATACATGTTTCTGTGCATCAGCTTAAATCACCATTACAAATCATGGCACCGAGGTTTTTAACATACATTACATATTAAGCTTAGCCAGTCATCACTGAAATTATATTTTTTTAATTTATAAATCTGCAGGCGCTCAATTTATGTGACAGTACACTTTGCTGGAAATGCTAGCAGAATGCTTGGTTGTATAAGGAGAGGTATTAGCAGTAGAAAGAAGGAAGTGCTCATGCCATTGTACAGAACACTGGTGAGACCTCACTTGGAGTATTGTACGTAGTACTGGAGACCATATCTTCAGAAGGATATTAATACTTTAGAGAGAGTTCAGAGAAGGGCTACTAAACTGGTTCATGGATTGCAGGATAAAACTTACCAGGAAAGGTTAAAGGATCTGAACATGTATAGCTTGGAGGAAAGACGAGACAGTGGGGATATGATAGAAACATTTAAAAACATAAAGGGAATCAACACAGTAAAGGAGGAGACTATATTTAAAAGAAGAAAAACTACCACAACAAGAGGACATAGTCTTAAATTAGAGGGGCAAAGGTTTAAAAATAATATCAGGAAGTATTACTTTACTGAGAGGGTAGTGGATCCATGGAATAGCCTTCCAGCTGAAGTGGTAGAGGTTAACACAGTAAAGGAGTTTAAGCACGCGTGGGATAGGCATAAGGCTATCCCAGATATAAGATAAGGCGAGGGACTATTTAAAAGCATTTCGAAATATTGGGCAGACTAGATGGGCCGAATGGTTCTTTTTTTTTTTTATAAATTCTTTATTTATGTCAAGGAAGAACATTACAATAATTGCATATCAAAACGAGCCGATACAGGATATTGTTACATTATATATGCATGGTTCACATCGTATTTGGAATGACCTTAAACTATCCCTCCTAGTAAACCTTCACTTCACCAACGTATCCTGGAATGCGGCTATCAGCTTTTAACCAGTCCTTCCCAGTTTTTTATTTTTAAAATTTTTAAACTTATAACATAGATGAGAGATAAGCAAAGGCAGTAATAAGACAAAAACAGAAACCAATAAGGCAGGTCAAACAGCACCATATATGTCATACTAGTATGTTCGCATGTTAAATATGTTTAGGACATGCCCTATTTTCCATCCTGTGTTTCCATGATAATCTAACAACTCGTTTGCTGTTTTATATTTTTTGTCAAACTCTTACAAAGTTCTATCCAATTGCACCAGTAAGCCCATGTCCCAATCCTTTCGTGGTACTAGTTATTTTCAGTCTGCCTGGCTTTCGTGAAATAATTAAGAAGATCTCACAAGAAAGAAGGAAAGGAACAGAGAGATGAAAGTAGATATCAGAGTGTGAAAAAAGGAAAAACTAGGGGAAAGAAAAAAAAGGGGGGGGGGGAGGAGGGCGACGTCAGGAGGGTCCGGCCATCCCATGTCGTGTGAGCTAAACTCACGTATTGGCTGCGCTGGCCTCCCAAGGGCCCCAAATTTTTTCAAACTTTTTCGTCGTACCCCTAACTCGAGCTGTGAGGTCATCCATGAGGTAATTATCTTTAATTTTCCTGATCACCATATCAATCCCTGGGGCCTCCTGTTTCAACCATCCCTGTGCCAGAGCTCTCCTAGCTGCCAGAGTCACCTTATTCAATAGGGTTAGTTGCGCTTTGGTCCAGTTATCTATAGGTCTGGCTAACAGGAACACCCATGGGTCTAGTTTAACCTCCCTCTCAAATATGTCTCGTAGCAATTGCGCAATTTGTCGCCAAAACACTTGTGCTATTGGGCATTCCCACCACATGTGGACATATGTGCCCTTGAGACCACATCCTCGCCAGCATAGGTCTGTAGTAATTTGATTCATACGGCTCAACTTTACCGGTGTGGTATACCACCTAAATAGCGTCTTATAGGACTGTTCCTGCAGGGAGACACACATAGAAGCCTGTGCGGTCGTCTCCCACATCTCCTGCCACTCCACTCCCTCTAATGTCTCTCCTAATTCCGCTTCCCATTGGGCTATGTATGTTAGTCCTCCCCATTCTGAAGTGTTGTGGCATAAATGTAAGTAGATAAGTGAAATCATTTTCCCTGGGAATCGTTCTTTTGCGCACATTCTCTCAAAGAACGTCATCTGTGCCTCTGCGGCTTGTTTAACCTGGATGTTACGGGCATAATCCCTGATCTGAAGGTAGCTGAAATAGTCAAAGGGTCGCAGAGGTGTTTTATTTTGCAGATTGTCAAAAGTCACGATCGAGCCCCCCTCGTATAGCTGAAATAACCTTTGCAGTCCTGCCCTTTCCATGCCTCTAAACTCCCGGGCCGACATCCCTGGTAAGAATGCTTTGTTCCTCAATAGAGGGGTCATCGGTGAGGGGGAGGACGCCAAGCCATACTTAGGTGCAGCCGTGTCCCATATTTTCAGCGAGTTAGAGATCGCTGGACAAGTCACTGTTATGTTCGGTCTGTGCTCCTTCGGGGTCCACATATAGAACTGAGGCATATCCATCCCCATAAGGGATGCTTCCAGGTCAACCCATCTTCTTTCCTCAGGCGGGGAGTGCCACAGCGCCACCTGTGCCAGTTGGGCGGCAATGTAATAAAAGTGTAAATGTGGAAGGCCAAGTCCTCCTCTGCCCATAGCTCGATAAAGAATGTTGCGTGATACCCTGTGTTTCCTGTTTTGCCATATAAATTTGCCTATGGCTTGCTGTAGCGGTCCTAGGTCTGATCTGGATACCCTTATCGGAAGTGCCTGGAACAAAAACAATATTCTGGGTAGCACATTCATCTTTACGAAGTGTATCCTGCCGATCCAAGAAATTGCCTTTTCCATCCATTTCTCCATATCCGTCATCAAGGTCTTAATCAGCGGAGTGTAATTCTGTTGGAATAATTTAGATGGATCCGCTGTCAATCGTATGCCTAGATATTTTATGTGATCTCTCGATATTCTTAACTTGTAGGTTCTCCCTATGTAGTCTGTGTCCAGCTCCGGCATCCCTATGGGTAACACACTGGATTTATCCATATTCACCTTGTATCCGGCCAATTCTCCAAATTCTCCCAAAACGTCTGCCAGTGCCGCCATAGATCCCCTCGGTTCAGTTAGCGTCAGTAACACGTCGTCGGCAAATGCCGACACCACGTATCGTTTCCCTCCGACATCTACCCCTTTGATATTCGGGGCTGCGCGTATTGCCTGAAGGAGCGGCTCTAAAGACAGGGCGAATAATAAGGGCGACAATGGGCATCCTTGTCTCGTGCCATTGCTAAGACCAAACGGTTTTATCTTTGCACCCGAAATGCGGATTTGGGCTCTGACGTTGGTATACATTGCTCGAACCGCAGTCGTGAACTGAACCGGGAATCCAAGGTGATCCAGCATTGTAAATAAGTAAGGCCATTGAACCCTGTCGAAAGCCTTTTCGGCATCCAACGATAGTAATATCGTCGGTATCTTCCTCGTGGTTTGTCTCCATATGAGGTCCACGTTACGTCAAGTATTCTCGAATAGTTGTCTAGTTGGTATAAACCCCACCTGGTCAGGGTGAATCAGCCGAGGTAGGATCAGATTTATCCTGGTAGCCAGGATCTTCGCTAGTATTTTTGAGTCGTGATTGATAAGGGAAATCGGGCGAAAGTTTTCTGGGGTCGACAAATCTCTGCCTGGTTTCGGCAGTAAAACGATGTCTGCTAGTGACATATCCCTATCAGGCGTTCCTCCATCTAATAATTCGTTAAGCCAATCAACCAGGTGTGGAACCAGTTCTTCCCTAAAGGTTTTATAATAAGAGCCATCGAATCCATCCGGTCCCGGAGCCTTATTACTTTTCAGAGTATAGATTGCCACTTCTACTTCCCCCTCTGTAATCGGTTTCCTCAAGGACTCCACTTCCGCCCCATTTAGTTTTGGTAAATCCAGCCCGGCAAGGAAGGCTTGTATCTTGTCCCTTTCGTCGCTGATTCTGGCGGGGTCTGTTGTGGAGTGGTTGTATAGTTTAGCGAAGAATTCCGTAAATACTGTAGCTATATCTGTGGGGTCTGTGCGGTATTGACCTAAGGCATCTCTGATTTTAGTAATGTGGGGTCGATGCTGTCGTGGCCGTAACGTTCTCGCCAGTAGGGTATCCATCTTGTTGCCCTTTTCAAAATAGGTCCGTTTAGATCTTACGATAGCCCGTGCTGTTTTGTCTATCATCGTTCCTTTAATCGAGGCTCTCAGTTCCCGCACCACCTGCAAGTTAGCAGGTGTAGCGTCGATCTTATGTTTCAGTTCGGCCTCACGCAAGGACTCCAGAAGGGAAGATAGCAGTTGGGTTTTGCGTTTTTTCTTCAGCGTTGCTGCACGAATCAAAACGCCCCTGATCACCGTTTTATGAGCCGACCACACCGTCACCTTTGATAAATCCGTGCCAGTTTCTCTAGCGAAGTAGTCAAGCAATTCCTTCCTAACCTCCTCAACTATTGCCGGATCACGCAGCAAAGAAGTGTTCAATTTCCATGACCATGGGGACATAGCACTTAGTTTATCCAATGTTATGGAAATGTCAGCGTGATCAGACCAGGTTATGGATCCTACAGTCGATATCGATACTTTGGGCACTGAGTGAGTATTAACCAAAAACAAGTCAATTCTCGAGTAAGTATCATGGGGTGCAGAGTAGAATGTAAAATCGTTGTCGTCCGGGTGTTGCGCCCTCCAGATATCTACTAAGCCTGTGTCCTGCATGAAGATATGTAATAATTTGTCCTGTCCGCCCCTATTATGCGATCTAGGAATACCTTTACCTGATCCCCTATCTCTCGCCGGGCATGGCGCTGCATTGAAATCGCCTCCTACTATTATCATGCCATGTGGTAGAGTGTTAATCATCAGTGTCAATTCCGCCCAAAACTCCTTAGAGGGGTCATTGGGGCCATAAAGATTAATAATATGTATGCTATGGGAGTACAACGTTCCTGACAGGAGCACAAAGCGGCCCCCCGAGTCCGCATGTACCCTAGTAACATTAAGCGGGCATCTGTGGTGTACCAGGATTGCAACGCCATTCCTCTTATTGAGCGCTCTCGACTCATACGTGGTTCGGTACGTACGGTCTCTGAGTGCAAATTTCGCCGAGGCCTGAATGTGTGTCTCCTGCAGGAAAGCTATATCGGGGTTCAAACGGTTGAGATCCCTAAACATGAGGCGCCTTTTTTTGGGTGCATAAAGACCTTTAACATTCATGGACAATATCTTCACCGGCATGGGTCTATCCCGTGTGAATCGCTATGATAAAACCCATTGTGAAGCCTGCGCACTAAATGTATTTCGTCTAACTTTCTCTCGGTAGGAATAGATAATCTTCGCCGGCGTGATCTAGCTTGCATAGTAAGCGCTGCTCCTGTCATTGAAGTCTCACCAGTTACGTTCCGGCCGTTCCTAAGGTGTATTCCCCCAACGTCACCCTCCAGGGCTGGGTAAGGGAAGGTATAAGAAGGGATAGAAAGGGGACAAAATAAAGAGGAAAAAAAAAGAACAGTAAGTAGAAAACATATTATGTACAGTAAATGCCTGGTCTTATCTAAAGCCAGGCTCTTGTGGGGTATAATTCCCTGTCCCTCCAGTGATCCTAAAAGGCTCAACAGGGCCAGGGATTCAGACCAACCTAAAAATAATTAAAACCGCAGCCGAATAGAAACGATTGGTGGCGGTCATTACAAATACATTCACCTAGGTAGGACGCCCCACCCCAGGCTCCCCTTGGGTATCATACCCGTACTTCTTCTCGGGCATCCCTTGCAACTCGACTTTACTCTCGCCCTGTGATCCCCTCGCTGCTCCCTGCATCCTATGGGTGGAAAGAGCTTGCCTTGCGTGTTATTTAAATCAAATGGGAAGACATTTATATAGGCCCGACCGGGGTATCCAGGGTTCATGCGACTAAATATGGGCTATAGCCCTGGGGATATCCCACAGCTAATGGAGCGTGAGCCGGAGGCGGGAAGAAATAAGGCCTAAACCGACGTCCCCCCTCCCCCGTAAAGAACAAGCAGTATGCCCTTTGCCTCAATTGTTGGGGACCCCCCTCATCCCTAGCTCCCCGAGTCAGCCGGAGTGGAGCATACGGGTGCCAAAAATTGGTCTTGGTGGATTTCAACTATCCACCTCTATGCAGCCCAACATGTGGCCGCATCTAATACCTGGTTGTGGGTACTCGAGAGTGAAAGAGGAAGCATAAATACATAGAGGGGGGTACGAAGAAAAAACTAAAAACTGTTTAAACATGCCTATAACCGAACAATAGGTGTGCATAGTACAAATACAAATAACCCCTCCGTCGGTGCCTACCCCACCGTCCACCCCGCTCCCGCCGGACATATTAAAAGTCAGAGTCCAGACCTCACAACAATAGCGAAAACGTTAACCCATGAGCTGGCAACCACACCGTGCCTCGATTGTATGCTGGGCGCCGCCTTGCAGATGCGTCAGAATCATGTCCCCAATATGAGTATATAATCCCACACCTTTCCAGAAGGAGAAGCCCTAACCCTCCCCAAAACACAATGGAGCCCCCCCCCCGGATATCAACCCCAGGCCGAGCAAAAATCACTCGCTCCTGACGGGTACAAAAACCTTTAAATTAAAATAGATATAAGTGCCCGCAGAAAAAAGACCCCCTCCCAAAAAAACAGGATGCAAAATACCCCCCACAAGCCGTCCCCAATGGGGCACTTCTTCAAGGGGCTGGCACCAGAAAAGGAACGTAAGGGAGTCCCCCCGCGGACCTCACTCACCCGCCGTGTACCATTCTCGAGGGAGGGGATGTACCGTCGCTGTCGCAGCTCCAGGCACTGCAATGTCGCCTGTGTCTTGTACCCCTAGGTCGTGCAGGAATGCCGCCGGATCGCCCCCAGGGTGTAGGATCTTAGAGCGCCCATCCTTAAAGGCCATCAGGCGGAACGGATGGCCCCACGCGTATTTAATAGAGTGCTGTTGGAGCAATTCAGTTATAGGCCTCCATTCCCTCCTCTGTCTCAGGGTGTCTGGTGTCAGGTCCTGAAATAGGGCCAATTCAGCTCCTCTATACTTGATTTGGTTTTCCCTTCCATATCTCATCAAAGCATCCTTTGTTTGAAAAAACTGAAATTTGATGATGATATCCCTGGGTCTGGTATCATTTGGCCGTCTGACCCTGAGAGCCCTATGAGCCCTCTCAACATGCCAGAGGTTTTCCGGTATGTTTGGTAGCAATGGTTTAAATATGGCGAGTACCACCTCAATCAGGGAGCCTTCCCCCTCTCTCTCTGGCAAACCCCGCAGTCTGATATTGTTCCTACGCGAGCGGTTGCCCAAATCTTCTAGCGCATATTCAGCCACCGCTAACCTGGATGTTAACAGGTTAATTTGCGCAGCGGCTGCATTGTGAGCTTCCACTGTGGACTCCACTCTTTGCTCTAGCACTGCTGTTCTATTGCCGAGTGCCTGTATCTCCGCCTTAACTTAACGGCGGTATTTCTAGCTATCTCTGTCGCTAGGTAGGATCTTACCTCCGCCAAGGTAGCCAGTATCTGTTTGGCGTCAGGCTCTTGGGATCCCGAAGTCCCGCTGGATGCCGGGCTGGAAGGAGATCGCGGCCCTCCAAGGCTTTCCCGTCCGCCATCTTGGGTGTTCCTCATGGCGCGGGAGGCCGCAAAGAGATCTGCCACCGTCGCTCCCTGTTCAGCCTGTTTTTTGGTCGGCTTCTTAGGGGCCCGCTTTTCCATCTCGGGTCTCCCTTCAGTTTGATCCGCAATCGGTCTCGGAATGCCGCTTCTGTTAGCCGTTGATCCAGTGGTCCCGGCGGAGCTCACACGGACACGTCCAGCTCGCTCCCACCTCAGACCACGCCCCGGGCCGAATGGTTCTTATCTGCCGTCACATTCTATGTTAGAAGCATAGTGAAGGCATTTCTGAGCTGGATAATGTTTTGGCCTAAATTCAAAGCAATTCCCAAATCAATTACTTTGATTTTTTATTTCTCTTCTTTTTCCATATTTTTCAGAGACATTTACTATAACAGTTGGACAGTCCGAGGACAGCTAGTCATCAATATGCTAGACCTGCAAACCCATCCATGAATATATATATTTTTTTTAATGGAACATGCTGTGAATTTTAATTTTTTTCTGCTTTTATCACCTTAGTTTGTCTACGATTTGTGTACTTTACAGAAAAAAAACATAAAAAAATACATATATTCTAATGTGACGTTGCATCACATCAGATAAGATATATAACTGTATCTCCTTCTGTATATATATATATATATATATATCCTCTAGATAAGTGGTTCCCATGCATGAGTCCCCTTTGTATCTGAAAACATTTGTTAACTGCAATATATAATAGTTCAAGTTAGGGATCGACTGATATCATTTTAACAGAGCCGATAACGATACAGATTATAGTCTGTCTCCTTTCGGGTCCATTTCTGATAACTGGTGCCGATATTCTGTGCATTTAAAGTTGTGAAAAGGCAACACAATTTTTACACAATTCTGGCATTAAACAAACACGCTGTCAGCAATCACACTCCTATCACTCTCAGTCAGCCGGCCCCGTGCATCGCAGTTTATTATTCCCTGCCCTCAGCTTAGCTCTGCATGAGGGGACTCACAGGGAAGGATGATGTGGGCTCGCGACGTGGCACCTCATTGGATGGCAGCTGAAGTTTCCAGATGCGGAATACAGTGTGTGGTGATTGGGAAAGGTGAGTGAGTTATCGGTAATATCGGTAAATTGCAAGACTGATACAGATGATCAGAAATATGCAGAATATCGTCTCTAATGATGGTTGGAATGGGTAATCGTTCTACGTCTAGTTCAAGTCTAATTACCCAGTTCACAGGCCCCTCCCCTTCATTCCCAAAGTCTCTCCACACAATTCTGTCTTCCTCCTGTGCACAGTCTCCCACTTGTGTTTCTTCCTCTATTCTGCTCATCTCACCCTTTTGCCATTGCTCTCTTCCATGAGGTTTTCTTTATCCTGTTGAATTTCCCTGCAAATTGCTATTATATAAACTCAGCACAGTCTGATTACAAATATTCACTACTGCAGACCTCTACAATCCTCTTACATGTGTTCTTTGACTCCCATACAGCGTTTGGCACTCATGCGGCTAATGAATCTTGAGCTTAATACATTGCAACATAGTTCAAAGTGATGACTACATGAATATTTTGGAATTGGTATGCAAAACTTTAAACCACATCAAACGTCTCGATAATGAGATCGGATTTCAAGAGTTTTAGATGTATGATTTACATTTTATAAGAATTTGAAAAAAGTGGTGAATTAATAAGAATACCAATACGAACAATTACAAATGTTGCTCGGCTACCTAATCAGAACAATACTTCTAGGATTAATTACTTTCTATACAGACGACTTACACTATGTTCCCCTTTAGAGTAGAGTGGTGTAGAAGATTGAATCCTTGACTATTCTGTACAGTGAAATCTATATTGGGGACTTCCGTGAGGATTTCAATGATGCTTCTGAAATCTGCTGTGACGGCGCAGTGTAACGGCGTGTCCCCATGTGAGTCCTAAGATAACAGACATCAGATTATTACCTTTTTTAATGTGATTTCATCATAAAAAGTGGGTAAAGGGGATACAAACAGTGAACACGTTTTCTCACCTGGATATTGATTGTAGAGTTTGGAATACAGAGAACTTGAACTACTTCGGCGAATCCCTTGTTAACCGCAATGTACAGCGCGGTGAACTTGGCATTGTTCAGAAGTTCTGTATCGGCTCCTTTTGCCAGTAGCACTCTTATTACGGCCGCCTGGTTTCTGGGGAGGGGGAGTGAGAGTTGAATGTTATGAAAGTATATAGAAAACACACAACAGCTGTGATTAATTTTAATTACGTAATTGTACTGGTCTGGAAGATATGACCTTGAACACAGTGATTGAGGCTGAACTGTCCCTTTATTCCTAGGGCTACAGGTTACATATATTTTGTGACTCTTAGACAGTCAGCCAAGTGATAGTCTAAGCGCTAAATCAACTCTGCACAATTGCATATGTTATGGTGCTGAAAGTACACATCTCCCTTCTAAAGGTGGCTAAAAACGACAATGATTTTCAAAACTTGCTGCAGCTATAAGTTGACCTATGGACCTGCTACAAAAAGGGAACAAGAGATGCTTTCCCCTTTTTAGTGTCTGATTGCTCCAATTCGTGCGCATGCAAAACTAGGTCTGACTGGTGTCTACTCTTCTGCAGAGTCCAAGCTGTGCAGATACTTGGTCGGCAGCACAACATTGTTGGACACAGGCTGCTTTACAAGACTCTGAACCAGACTTTGTATAAACGGACAGCAGTCACTGTATAGCTGTTATCAGCTTATAGAGCACTTCTACTCATCCTACGTGATGCATGGAACAACAGATGGGGGATAAACCACTTCTCATAAAACCTGCTGTATAGGTGTTTATAGGATAAGAACCGACCCCATAGACCAGAATAAAATATTCCTTCCTCTTTCTGGTCAGGGAGGAGTCTTCCAGCTGCTGACACATTTGCCTGTACAAATACAGCAACTCTAGAAACTTAAGGTTATTGTTTAATTGTTTCTTAATGCATAAAAACTAGGGTCAATTCCTGCCTATTGTGTCCCTTTACCAATGACATGTATTATATGGGGCAATCCTCTGGCGCAGGGAATTCCCAACCCAGTCCTCAAGTACCCCCTAACAGTCCATGATTTAGCGATTACCAAGTTGTGTCTAAGGTGTTTTCAGAAGAAGAAAAAAAAAAAAAACACTTTAGACACAACAGTGTCATCTCTAAATCCTGGACTGGTAGGGGTACATGAGGACTGGCTTGGAAACCCTTGCTATAGAGCTAGGGTTCCCAACGAAGTCCTCAAGTACCCCCTACCATTTTAAAGTGTTTTTTTTCTTCTAAAAACACCTTTGACACAACAGGGTAATCCCTAAATCCTGGACTGCTAGGGGGGACTTGAGGACTGGGTTGGGAACCCCTGTTCTAGAGCCTAATCGTTTTAGGCACTCTAAACAAGCTTCTTTGTCTTACAAACATGACCGGATACAGTCACCCGCTGGTAGCTAACCGTACCCATAAGCGGCATAATGCAGAGCAGTGTCCCCTTCATCATCCTTAAGGTCAATATTAGCATTGGCTTGAAGCAAGATCTTCACCACCTCTATATATCCCAAGTGGGATGCCACCTGTAGAGCTGTCTTGCCCTGATTTCGTATATCCACCTACAATGGAAGGAAAAAAAAGAAATGCTTGAAATACAGGCGTCACACAGTACAGTCTTAATTTAGACATAGATCTCCAGTCAAGCCCTGGGATGTGTCTTTTTTTTTTTGTCACCATCTGAAACTTCACAGATGAGTATTCAACCTGCCCCAGATTCTTCTAATGATCAGCTGCAAAGTGTTTTTTCCAATAATTATACAGTTTTTTTTTTCTTTTGACATGAATGACAGTATAATACTGAACGACTGGACTTGAGACGTAGAATTTTATTAAACAAGACTGATTGTGTTAAACAGCTGTGGCTCTGGTTAGTGTAATTTTATGGTGAGGAATTCAACTGGACGCAAGCCAGGGCTAGCTAAACGATCAGAGGACAATCAGGCACATGGAAACACGTAACAGGGAGATTATTGTTATTATATTTCCTTACAAAGTCTGCAGCTACACCTCACTGTTTACAGTTTTTTTTCCCCAAATGAGGAGATTATCGCAACCTATTTACAAACATGATACCATCACACAAGGATGTGGTATGTTACGCACCTTGTCCGGATGTTTCTGTAGCATCTCCTTCACTTTGGCTGCATTGCCGTGCGCCGCTTCAATAACCAATGAACTGGGGCTTTCACAATCAGTCTTCTGAGCAAGCAGTTTCTCAAAAATGGAAACCAGCGTGCCTGCCAATAGAATGGAGTTCAGTTTTAGGCACAGTCTCCCTGTTGCATCATCTGACCCGTTTCTAAAGGCAGATGTTTAGTTGGCATTCAAGGCAGTGCAATCATCTGTGGTGTAGAATTTTAAAGTTTCAATCAACAAACCGGGAAGGTGTCCATTTAATGTGCAATTTGGGTTGAAGGGACACTGGTGGGAGGATTTACTTGTCAGTTATGTAAATCATTATAGAGCTAACGATTTCAAAATATAAAACTCACCTAGTAATGTGCCTCTTTTTGGCAAATCCTCTGATACTTATTCAGAGTCCATGATGTCATCCAGGAAAAGGCTGAGATTCTCAGCAAATTATAGTCTCCCAAAGCCTTCTATATGAAGATCACTGAGCATGCTCATGTGTAGGAGGTTATATGTGCACACACTTAGCAATTTGTAATGTAATTAAACAGATTCAAACACATATGCTACAGAACTGCTCACAGTTTCTTCACCAACACTATTAACAGCCAGCTTCCACTCATTGACATTTAAAGGGACACAGCAATCTATTTTATTCACTGGTTTTCAGCCAGTGCACGGTGGCACATTGGAGACTGAGGAGCCATCAAAGTGGGCCACAAACACATAGTCCCGATTTGTCTTAGTATATCTTTGACTTGGTTGGAATTTCAGAGAAATGTCAGCACAATCAATATGAGCATTTCATAAAAATGATATCTTTATGAACTACTCATGTCGGAGGGAGGGAGACAGTGCCACTTTAATTAACCTACTGTGTTACACGAATGAAGGGAGAAGTCACACTCAATCCAATGGACAACAGGTGCACTGGAGCAGGACAAGCAATCCCACAACGCTAAGGCAAACATAAGAATGGTCTCCAGGCACTCAGGATGTTCAAACCAAGGGCAGATTTATTGGGCCAAGAAAATGTGATAGAGCAGCAATGTTTCAACCTGCTACGAGGTCTTTGTCAAGCTTGACTATATTAAGCCTAAGTTATGCAATCTAATGTTCAATTCACAGTTCAATGTCTAGTAAACAAACCTACTATTTCACAAATACAGAACATACTATGTAATATGACTAAAATTAGATTAGGGTTCACCACAGAGAGTAAACAAAGCATGGTTAACATGAATGCTTAAAAAAAAATATTGCAATTATATTATATAATTTCCTGTATTATTCTCACTTTTTGGCTCCTTGTTGTTTTCAGTAGTCATGAAGTTAGCGTCTCCTTCTCGCTGGTATGCCGCAAGACAGGCTGGATTGAAAGTCCAAGACTGACCGCCGACCGATACCCTCATATCTCCATCCCCAAACACTTTGATCACCTTGCCGATTTGTCCTAGTGCCTGATAAAATGGAGATACTCTGTGAAACAGGATTTGTTAGCGAGAGATTGCCGAGACTTGACATGAATAATCTGTAACCTCTGTGTATACGTTTCTCAAGTAGAATAGATGGTGTTGGTACTAAACATATTTTTCAAATATAAAAGAATGACAGTGAATACAAAGACAGCTATATAATTGGGTCCCACCTTGGACGATATCTGCATCTAGGAAACGTTTAGCATTATTTTTAGACATTACAAAACACTTGATAAGGAAGAAAAACAAATGCAAAATGAAAACAAATGAAAAAGGTTTGAAATGTTGAATATTTTATAACCTTGTCTATCACGACCGTACCTAACTTTTCAATTTGTTTATTATTCACGGTTTGTTAGTGCATTGGTAATCACAACCTTACCTAACTTTTCAAAATGTTTATTATTCACTGTTTGTTAGTGCATTGGTAATATCAGGGATTTCTAATAAAAAATAATTTTCAAAAAATGTAAAATCACTGTTTGATATGTTTTACAATAAAATCTTGCATGCATTATAGGCTCTGTGGGTATGTGTATACACGTAAGTTATTATCTCTTTTTAGTGCTTCTCCCAGTGTACCTAATGCTGTATGGAAATGGCCATCTTTAGTCCTTTATGGTCAGAAGGACAGCTTGTATGACAAAAAACTATGCAGCAAACTAAAGGGACGCTCCACTGCCCATACACCAAACAAATAAATGAATGAAAAAAAATAAAAATAAATCACTGTTTATTAGATATACCCAAAATGATAACAGGCATGCATTTAATTAGGTACCTTTCCATATCGCTAAAAGCAGTTCACAAAAGTAGCAGATCTCTTGTCTGAAGCCTTTGCAAGGCCTCCCCTTCTAACCCCAGACTTTCCGTGGCTGTCCAATCACAGACTTCCCAATGCAGCTCAATGAGAAGTCTTTACAAGGCAGATGCTCTGAGCCATAGCTGCCTCTTGAGTATAGCTCCACTGAGCTAAACAACCAGGAAGCAACAGGGTCCGTTGTCTGATTGACAGCCAGGGGTGTGTAACTAGTTTAATTTATAAAAGTGCCAATTTCTAATGTAATCTGCACTTTTTGTAAAATAAAAAATAGGACACACTTTTCACACATAAAGCACTTCAACATGTTAAGGTTTATACGGACATCATTACACACAAAAAATGCACTTTAAAATTATTTCCAATCTTTAAATTGTGCATGATCTAAACAAATAAGCACTTTTCACCAAGAGGGCTAAAGATGGCCACCGCAGACAGAAAGGGTAAACAAGGAGACTCTTTAAAAAGACGTATTAAAGGAACACTATAGTCACCTAAATTACTTTAGCTAAATAAAGCAGTTTTAGTGTATAGATCATTCCCCTGCAATTTCACTGCTCAATTCACTGTCATTTAGGAGTTAAATCACTTTGTTTCTGTTTATGCAGCCCTAGCCACACCTCCCCTGGCTGTGATTGACAGAGCCTGCATGAAAAAAAAAACTGGTTTCACTTTCAAACAGATGTAATTTACCTTAAATAATTGTATCTCAATCTCTAAATTGAACTTTAATCACATACAGGAGGCTCTTGCAGGGTCTAGCAAGCTATTAACATAGCAGGGGATGAGAAAATCTTAATTAAACAGAACTTGCAATAAAGAAAGCCTAAATAGGGCTCTCTTTACAGGAAGTGTTTATGGAAGGCTGTGCAAGTCACATGCAGGGAGGTGTGACTAGGGTTCATAAGCAAAGGGATTTAACTCCTAAATGGCAGAGGATTGAGCAGTGAGGCTGCAGGGGCATGTTCTATACACCAAAACTGTTTCATTAAGCTAAAGCTGTTCAGGTGACTATAGAGTCCCTTTAATTTATATGTATTTATTACAAAATAAGACTCAATAAGGCTATACTGTATTTAATCTTCTATTTTCAATAAAGTGATTAAAGTTTTACTTTAATAATTACAGAGTACAACTACTTTAGAACTTACAAGTGTTTCAATACATTTCAAAAGCCAATAGAAAATATATTTTTTTTGTAGAAAGATGCACACCGCTTAAAATGACTGGGATACCAATTTGTAAGAAAATCACATTTATTAAACTAAAATACGGTAGGTTGTTCTATGTGCCCCTCCCCCCAAAAAATAATAATAATAAATATATATATATATATATATATATATATATATATATATATATATATATATATACACACATATATATTTTTTAAACAAATTTACATACTTTACAATTCGTTAATTCTCCTGTAATTTATTTATTTTGTGTGTCGACAGTAGTTTTGTGTTGAGTGTTTTCCTACAGTGATTTCCTCTGCTATTACTTGGAAGTGATTTAACGATCCATGTTTAGAGAGATGGATAAAATATTAATTCTTATTTTTACAAGCCAAGAGAGTTAAAATGTATATTTTGCATTTGGAAAAAAAAAAAATGAATAAAAAAAAAAAAAAAAAAGACGATCACAATGCCAGCAGGTGGCAAACTTAACTTAGAGACAATTCCTCTTCACCTCAAGGCAGGCCAGTTCAATACAATGTACGTTCAGGAATGATCATGTTGCCATGGGAACTGCTCTGTTGCCATGGCAAAGTGCTTACTCAAATGTTGTATAGTCCTTAATAGGGATTAAATGAATACAGTGTGTCTAATCAATCAAAGGAGATGCTGACCTATGTTACAATTAACCCCTGCTCGACAATCGTAAGGCATAAGCAATTTAGATGTCATCAGTCGCATAGGGATTAAATGGACTCTAAGGTTATAATAAGTAGACACGATTTGGAGAGATAGATTATTTTGGGTCGCAACTGAAATCAAAAAAAGAGATCAGGTGCAGTGGGTCCAGGAGTCAGTTCATTCAGAAAGGCTTATTCTAATGTATTCTGGTGATTCAGAAGGAGCACAGCACTTGCATATATGGGGTGTATGTCTTTAAATCTGCTAAAGGCAGAGTCAAATTTTGCTACACACCAAATAATATACTTTTGATTTAAAGCTCCAAACAGGAGAGAATCCAAATCAAAGGCCTCGATTTACTATGTTAGGCCCAATACTCAGCCATAACCTCTTCTTCCACCCAAAGGTCCATGAGTTGGGGTAATATTTAAAGGTGGGCCAGGGATTCTAAATGCACTGGCCAAACAAAAGACCAGGTGTGTCCAGGCCATAATACAAAAAAATGTACACCACCAAATAGGAAACAGTGGATGCTGATACTCCTGCTACCGCAAAAAAAAGTCCCAGGTCATCGATCCCAATTAAAGCCATAATATTTTCAGATCACAGCCAAGTTTGTGTTGTTTTTCTGGTTTGTTTTATTTATAGATATGTTGCCATGAGTTAAATATACTCCATGATGTTAAAGTTAGGGGTTAGCTCTTGTCTCAGGTCACAGAAGTACCACTAAGTATGCAAAAACGTGCAAAATTTTTTTATGAAAAAGCATCTTGAAGTATCAGGACAGTAAAGAGACACTATAGGTAACTTGGGTAGGTCTGATATCGGTTAAGGGAGTGAGTGGGTGTGACGGGCATATAGGTAAGTCCATAACTCAATTATCTCCATGGACAACATGACTCCCCACAAAGGGGGCCCACTGTCCTGGTGCACATTAGCAAAAGGATGAGGAGCTGCCCGTTAAGAGTTGCCAATCAGGATGAGTACTTGCAAATCCAAAAGCTGCTTGGGTGATGATGATTGTTGCTGGATGCACATTACCATATGCAGCACCAATCATACGAGAGATGGGGTGGTCTTTGGACTTGTAAGCACCCTTTCCTGGGAGGAAGTGCATGCGAGTTCCTCCATATTTGGAGTGACAATCAATTCATTAGTATGAGTTTACATGTGAGCCTGGACATATAAATCCTGGCTCTCTGAGTGACGGGGCTTGTTTGCAGAGCTCCATGTTCAAGCCATATTTTGCTAGTTTGAAAAACATGTCAAGTGAAAGATTACAAGGACATTTCATTTTTTTAAAATTAAGTGCATACAGGTTTTATTCACTTTCTGGGAATTGTTGCGGTTTCACAAGGGAAATGCAATTTTAAGGCCATAATTGCTCGATTGAGATATTTCTCTACTCTAAATTATTTTGGTCTAAAATCTATAATTCTACTGCCAGTTTAATGAATAAATCCTGTATTTGTATAATCAAACATGTCTGTAAAAATTAACACAAAAATTGTTTTCCCAATATTTTCAGCGGGTAATTAGAAAATTCAGGTTATCAGTAATAGGGATAGTAAGAGGCAAAGATCTATGAAAAGAATGCTTGTGTGTAGTAGGGATGCAACTGCACTCACAGGGGCCATATCATCTGTCCACTCCCCATGACCAACTTGGAGCTTCTTAACTGAATCCATGCAATCCATCACACGCACAGCATCACCAACCCAAATGCTGTTGTGCTAAAAATGAAAGAAAAATAATAAGAATAAAACAAAAAGGTTTTTCGGATTTCTAATTGATGCAAAAGAAAAACGGAGCAACAAATGAAAAATAAAGTACAATGCGTTTAAGATGTGTGAAAGCACCACCCCATACGTAATTATGAGTGCAGATAAATCTCAATGATTAGCTGACTTAGCACAAGACATGGATTGTGTCACTCATCCAAAAACAGGGCCTGGCGTGGCCAACAGTTGTTGATGCTGTAATGAAAGCCAAACACCCACAGACTATCATCTCCCACATAGGTCAATCGCTCTCATTGATAAATCAAGCAGAAACGCTTCTTTTAGAGATAATCTCACCCTTTTTGATAAATTTGACAATACTTTGTTTTGGTGCATCACAAACATGCTTCCTATTTGTTTACAAAACAGTGAAAGGGATATTTAAGCACCAAATCAACTTTAGCTTAATTAAGTAGTTCTGGTGTATAGATCATGCCTCTGTTGTCTTACTGATCAATTCTCTGCCATTTAGGAGTTAAATCACTATGCATGCATAGTGATTTTATGCAGCCCTAGTCACACCTCTCTGCATGTGACTTGCACAGCCTTCCTAAACACTTCCTGTAAAGAGTCATGTAATGTTTACACTTCCTATATTACAAATTTTGTTTAATTTAGAATTTCGTATCGCCTGCTCTGTTAATAGCTTACTTGGCCCTGCAAGAGTCTTCTATACTTAATTAAAATGCAATTTATAGAGCAGCAGATAACTTTTTAAAGTAAGCTGATTTAGCACAAAACCATTCTGTTTTCGTGTCAGTCACGGCCAGTGGAGGTGTGGCTAGGTCTGCATAAACAGAAACAAAAGTGATTTAACTCCTAAATGGCAGTGAATTGAGCAGTGAAACTACAGAGGCATGATCTATACAGCACAACTGCTCCATTAAGTTCTTTTGGTGACTATATTGTCCCTTTCATAGAGCAGCTTTGGTGTATAGATCATGCACATCCAGGCTCACTGCTCAATTCTCTACCATATAGGAGTTAAATTATTTTGTTTTTGTTTATGCAGCCCTAGCCACATCCCCTATGGGTGTGACTCAGAGCCAACATGAAAAAACAAAACAGTTTTTATTTTCATTCAGATCAAAAAGTTTATCTCCTGCTCTCATTCTTACAATTATATAAAATTACCCGAACAAAAAGAAACATGTTTTCAATGGGTATGAAAAAAATTCAAATTAAATAAATAAAAAAGCCACATAAAACAAAAAGCAGAGCCCTTCTACTATGTTTCCACTCAGATTCACTTCCACATTATCCTTTAAAACCGACCAACACTAAATGATCACAGTGGATCTCTGTGACTTCCTGTTGATGGAAACCATTCCAAGCACCAGGTATAGCAAGACCTACAGCATTCCATGTTATAGCAAAAGAAACACAAGAATGCATATATCTTGTAAATTAAAAAGCAAGAACTATTAAAATAGACACGTTAACATTCACCAACATGTCAATACTCAGATTTAAATTTTGGTAAACTTGGAAAGCATACTAGAAATGAAATAAGACCCAATCCATGACAGACTAACATGAACTCTTCTCTTTACTATATCATAAGATAAACTTATTTGGCCTTTTTGAAAAGCAACAAAAACAAGTATTACATTTACGTATAAAGTATTTTGCCAGGAACACAATATTAAGTTTAATTTGTATGCAAGTTTGATGGCATTACCATGATCTTGTGAAAGTTTAGAAGCAGTCAATTATCCACAGTAGTAGAATTTGTAATGCTAATGGTTCTGATATTTTCTTGTTTGTAAAAAATGTAAGTTAAGGTAACTATGCTGCCAGCCACAACTAACATGCCGTTCGAAAATGTTCCTTATTAATCATAAAATTGCTTGTTAGGCATGGGTCGAACACATATCTGCACATAGGTTACAAATCAAGTGGGCGTTACTAGAATTAGTAAATATCATATTATCCTTAATCAATTTTGCCATGACGATTACATTTATTCCCTGTACCTTTGTTAACGCCCCTGGATGAAAAGTCCAACGCGTTTCGCTATTGTATTGTACACGGACATCACCCCGTTCTGTGATTCTGTGAACTGTTCCTGTTTGACCTATAAACTGCATAAGCAAAACAACTAGTTAAAGCAAACCTTTAAAGTTTAGCTAATAAATCTTTCACTTTAGATCTATGACTAGAACAGCTGTTCATATTTACCTAAAAATGAAAATAAGTCACACTCATGAAAGGGCACATGTCAAAGTAAAAAATATACTTCTACTTATTAAAATACACTCTGAATCTTATTTTTGAAACACTTAGTGGTTTCTTATGGTCAAGCAACAGTCCAAGGGCTTATGTGCTTACTTTTCTATTCCAATGCAGACACTGACAAAACCTGGACTGTGGCTGGGTCACAAGGACTGATTTGGAAACCAGTGATTTAAAGGGAAGTCAACCTATCAATAAGCCATATCTCAAATCAGCAAAGCTGTTCCTGTACTGAAGATCTAAACACAATAACATAATATATAAATGTTTTAAACTAATTATTGGTACAAAACATTTTAAAGTGTGCAGTTTCTCCAGGAGAAGAGACAGGAGATCCATCCTAGATGAACCTGTGGTTTTCGCATGATATATGCACAAGTTGAATCAGTCTCATACTGCAAAAGTATAACCTCCATTTGACGTCTCTAGAAGCCAGACTTATTGCTACAGCAGATTTTTAAAAACTGCATTTATAGCCCACCACGGGAAAGCAGGGCTTAATGAAGAAAAGTTGTTGTGGTGCTTGTAGTGACCCTTTTAGCTATAATAGTTATGTAAGTGCATGCATTACCTCTGCCATTTTGGGATTCCACCCTCCATGCCCCTCTTGCATTTCCCGCAAAATTTCAATGTCCAGTAGACATTTTACTTTGTCCCCATGTTGAAATGGATGTCTGTCTGAGTTTTCCTTTCGTTGAATCTCAGCTGGTTTACCTAAAATTGATCGAAATGTCTTGTATTAAACAGAAAACAATTTACGATGGTTCTTTAAACTGTAGTACCAACAGTAAACAACTGCATACCAAGCTTGGGCAAGTGGTCTTTGTAATAATGGCCCGCAGAAGCGTCAGTGATACATCTCAGATCCACCTTGCCTTTGTGCCCAACTCTGTATACATTAGTGGTTCCATCTGCCCATGTTACACTAGCCACGCTTCGGCCAGTCTCTACGTCCCATCCACGAATATCAACAACTCGGCCAACTTTTGCTTCCCCACCTAGTGAACAGAGCAAGAACAGAGCATAACCATAATGGTGCTACACCATTCACTTTTGTATATCTTATACTAATTAGAGTTAATCTGGCCATGGGTACACATATGACGGGACACATTTTAATATAATCAGTTGTAAGCTACCATAATGGCATGCAACAGGAAGCAGGGACGTAAAACATTTAAATTGTGGTTGCTCCATATTTAGAATTTTTCCACACAGGTGATTTTTGTGATGGTGAAACAATTCTTCACTCTCTAAATAAACATGTACACAAGTAAATGTTAACGCGACACTATAGTCACCAGAACCACTGCAGCTTAATGTAATGGTTCTGGTTTCCATAGCATGTCTCTGCAATGCAAACACTGCCTTTACAGAGAAAAGTCAGGTTTCACTTTGCTGCCTAATAGCACCTCTTGTCACTAAATGTGCTTCCTGGGTTAAGTTCTATAATGTATGCAGGACCAATTTTCAGCGTCTCCACGTTCTGCATTGAGACACTGAATGCTACTCAAAAGGATGCACTTATTCAATACACCTCTATAAGGCGATGCTGATTGGCACACTAGCCTCCCTATGGTTTCCTATGGGAAAGTATTGGGTTGGTTTAGATCATCAGCCTAGGAGGCAGGGACACCAGTGCGCTGCAGGATATAAGGTAAAACCTTTTTTTTTACCCCTTAAAAAGGGAACACCCAATAATCAAAATAATCAGAAGGACACTATAGCTTTAGCATGGGCGTAGGAACCGGGGGGGATGGGGGGGACGTATCCCCCCCAGCAAATCATGCGGGGGGGACAGGTAATGGGGAAATCCCCCCCAGCTCCGCCGGCCCCCCTTTTGCTGCAGCCGCCCGAGCGCTCTGCAGAGAGCCTCAGGCGGCTGCAGCTCTGCCCGGGCTGGTGCGTCCATGAGGGCGCACCGCCCGGGTGCAGCCAGAGGAGAGGGGCTGACAGGAGGGAAGCGCTCAGCGCTCCCTCCTGTCACTCCCTCTATGTAGCGTGGCCGAGCCTTGTATAGTCCGTCGGTACAGGGAGCATCTGTCTCCTGTACCCGGCCGGACTAAAAGGAAGTGAACACTGAGTGTGCACTTCCTGTTAGTCCGCCGGATACAGGAAACAAAAGCTCCCTGTACCCGCGGACAGTACACAGCTCGGCCACGCTACAACACAGGTAGGGGAGGGGGGGGGGGAGATAAAGAAACAGGGAGGAGGGGGGAGATAAAGAAACAGGGAGGGGGGGGAGATAAAGAAACAGGGAGGGAGGGGAGAGGATAAAGAAGCAGGGAGGGGGGGAAGAAAGAAACAGGGAGGGGGGATAAAGAAACAGGGAGGGAGGGGGGGGATAAAGAAACAGGGAGGGAGGGGGGGATAAAGAACAGGGAGGGGGGATAAAGAAACCGGGAGGGGGGGAGAGGATAAAGAAGCAGGGAGGGGGGGAAGAAAGAAACAGGGAGGGAGGGGGGGGGTAAAGAAACGGGGGGGATAAAGAAACAGGGAGGGAGGGGGGGATAAAGAAACAGGGAGGGAGGGGGGGATAAAGAAACAGGGAGGGAGGGGGGGATAAAGAAACAGGGAGGGGGGAAAGAAAGAAACAGGGAGGGATGGGGGAAGAAAGAAACAGGGAGGGAGGGGGGGAAGAAAGAAACAGGGAGGGGGGGAGAAAGAAACAGGGAGGGGGGATAAAGAAACAGGGAAGGAGGGGGAGGATAAAGAAACAGGGAGGGAGGGAGGGAGGAGGGATAAAGAAACAGGGAGGGGGGAAAAAAAAACAGGGAGGGAGGGGGGATAAAGAAACAGGGAGGGAGGGGGGATAAAGAAACAGGGAGGGAGGGGGGATAAAGAAACATGGAGGGGGGGATAAAGAAACAGGGAGGGGGATAAAGAAACAGGGAGGGAGGGGGGATAAAGAAACAGGGAGGGAGGGGGGGAAGAAAGAAACAGGGAGGGATGGGGGATAAAGAAACAGGGAGAGGGGGGGAAAGCAACAGGGAGGGATGGGGGATAAAGAAACATGGAGGGGGGGATAAAGAAACAGGGAGGAGGGGGTAAAGAAACAGGGAGGGGGGATAAAGAAACAGGGAGGGAGGGGGGATAAAGAAACAGGGAGGGAGGGGGGGATAAAGAAACAGGGAGGGAGGGAGGGAAGAAAGAAACAGGGAGGGGGGATAAAGAAACAGGGAGGGAGGGGGGATAAAGAAACAGGGAGAGGGGGGAAAAGCAACAGGGAGGGGGGTGATAAAGAAACAGGGAGGGAGGGGGGGATAAAGAAACAGGGAGGGAGGGGGGATAAAGAAACAGGGAGGGAGGGGGGATAAAGAAACAGGGAGGGAGGGGGGAGAAAGAAACAGGGAGGGGGGGGGGAGAAAGAAACAGGGAGGGGGGGATAAAGAAACAGGGAGGGGGGATAAAGAAACAGGGAGAGGGGATAAAGAAACAGGGAGGGGGGATAAAGAAACAGGGAGGGGGGATAAAGAAACAGGGAGGGGGGATAAAGAAACAGGGAGGGGGGGATAAAGAAACAGGGAGGGAGGAGGGGGATAAAGAAACAGGGAGGGAGGAGGGGGATAAAGAAACAGGGAGGAGGGGGGATAAAGAAACAGGGAGGAGGGGGGATAAAGAAACAGGGAGGAGGGGGGATAAAGAAACAGGGAGGGGGGTAAAGAAACAGGGAGGGAGGAGGGAGTAAAGAAACAGGGAGGGAGGGGGGATAAAGAAACAGGGAGGGGGGGGGGGAAGAAACAGGGAGGGGGTGGGGAAAGAAACAGGGAGGGGGGGAAGAAACAGGGAGGGGGGAAAGAAACAGGGGGGGGGAGAAAGGGGGAGAAAGAGTGACAAGGGAGGGGGAGAAAGAGTGACGAGGGAGGGAGGGAGGGGGAGAAAGAGAGTGACGAGGGAGAGAGATTGACACACAATCATGCCACCCTTACACACACAGAAACACACAATTCATCCTTACACACACTCGATGCACCCCGTGCACACACACACACAATCATGCAATCCTTACACACACAGAAACACACAATGCATTCCTTACACACACTCAATGCACCCCGTACACACACTCAATGCACCCCTTACAGACGCACACACTGCATCCCGTACATACACAGAATCACACCTTGCAGCCCTTACACATACAAACACAGATTCACACAATGCATTCCTTACACACATATCAGGACATCCCCTACACACTCCACCCCCTGTGAACAAACTCATTGGTGGAACGTGAAGGTGGACCCTGGGACCCAGACCTTGAGCTGTGTAAAGGGCCCCCCAAAAATGGAGCTGCTTCCCGTTCTCACAGAACATTGATTTTTGGGACCAGTTACAAACAGCCTCCAGAGAGCCTGTTCTACACCAGACCAGTGGAGCCAGACGGCAGCTAGAGCCCATCACCATCCTCATCTGGTTGTAAGTAGGCAATCTAGTATATTATTCGTGGCACTAATCTCTAATTTACCTCACATTAAAGAAACACTATAGTCCCCAGAACCACTGCAGCTTAATGTAGTGGTTCTGGTGTCTATAGCCTGTCCCTGCAGGCCTTTTAATGTAAACACGGCGGCACTCCAGCACTGACGTTAGTTAACATGGCAGAAAAATAATTGGAAAGGGTTAGGGGGGCTACTAATAAGGATAGGGGGAGAGGGGTAGGTAGAAAAATAATTGGAAGGGTTTAGGGGGGCTACTAATATGGATGGTAGGAGGGGGGAGGTAGAAAAATTATTGGAAGGGGTTAGGGGAGTACTAATATGAATGGAAGAGGTAGGGTGGGTTCTAATATGCATGGAAGGGGTTAGGGGGTACTAATATGCATGGAAGTGGTTAGGGGGTACTAATATGCATGGAAGGGGTAGGGGGTTAATATGCGTGGAAGGGGTAGGTGGGGTTCTTTTGTGCATGGAAGGGGTAGGGGTGGTTCTAATATTCATGGGAAGGGTAGGGGTGGTTCTAATCAGGAGGATCCCGGCGCTGTATCTGGGTAAGTAAAACCCCTTCCTTGTAGTGACCCTTTAATGTTATTATTTAATCATTTATATAGCGACTGCAAATTCCGTAGCGCTGTACAATGGGATAAACAACTCCTAGTTTTAGAATATACCCGGCGAGTAAAAATGCTATCCCCCCCAGATTTTTTTTGGGTTCCTACGCCCATGAGCTTTAGGGATACTTGTTTGTAAAATTTAAATCTGTATTTGCCTTTTCCTTTCCTATTTAATCGGGTACAGTTAGGGACATGCACTACTTGAGAATTTTTTTCATTAATTTTTTTAAATCAACAAGCAAAAATCTTTAAACAAATATACCAACCAAAATAAATCAAGAAAAACTGATATTATATAAAAAAATAATCTGGTATTTTGGCATCATATATAAATTATATATATATACACATACACACTGAAAAATATTTATAATTTTTTTCAGACCAGTCCACAAAAGGTAGAAACAGGGCACCATTGTGCTCCAGGAGAGAGAAACCGGACATTGGTTCCTGCTCTACATGATTACACTGATCAGACTCCCTCTATTCTCCCCCTGTCAGGATGTTGCAAGATGAATTTCAACTACACATGTGTAAATCTGACAGGCATGCCCATTGCACTTTTCCAGCATTCCTAGGGATAGGGCACTGATTGGTTAGATTAATGCCTCCCATGAGTGGGTGTGGAAAACATAAGAATGAAGAAGCAGGTAAATATAAAAAAACAAATTATATTGACCTTTTTTCTTTTCAGTCTGCAGAATGAGGCAATTACCTTATTCCAATCTATAGCTTTTGAATGACACAATTGTCCCTTTCATTGAATATATTAAAACAGTGTCATTTTATATCATGTAATATGTGACAGTATTACTGTTAAACTTTCCCATAGTCTTATAGAGAGAGAGACTATGCTTGAGCAAGGTAATGACAGCTGGACACTAATGTTATGCAGGAGCCATGTGACTCTGCCTAAGGCAAAGCGATGACATATATTAATAGCAGGAGCCAGTATTCAGACACAAGTTATAGAAGGCCAGCTGGGATTATCTGTTACTGCTTTCAGTGTGTGTTGGAGAAAATGCAATTAACAAAGCATACATTATTTTGGTTCATATAGCACTGTGCGGAGAAAGGTAGTTTCACCACAAATCAGAAAAAAAGATTAAAACTATTTATTAGATTGTACAAATATATAATGAAGACATTTAGGCTAGAATCCCTTTTATTATTTTATTATTTATGTAGCGCCATACAATGGGTATATAAATAAATATTACAAATTTGCCTTAATATTAATTAGTCTCCATGCCATGTCACAGCACAGGTCCTGTAAGTGAGAGAGACTGGCTTGGACAGCAGGCAGGTACTTGATTGACTCATTGGGAGATGAAAAGCAATGGAATTAAAAGGTTACTGCGCAGGGACAGCATTTTAGAATTTTGCTACTGGACTTGCAAGGCAGTGAAGGAATCACTCCCATTTTTAAATACCAGCTCCATGTAGATGTTACAGGGGTCGAAGTGTCTGAGCATTGCCTTCTCCTTTAGGCGACTGATAGCCCGAGAATGTCAGTAGTACGTAGTATTCATCGCAATGTGCGGTCGGTGACCGCTAAACCAGATGTTTCGGGTGCTAGAGGTTCAATAAGCTGAAGTGGTTATGGAAGAGTGAGTACTCATTCTCTGTACCCATGGTCACATCCACTAATAGACTTCATATATAATGGCTGCTTATTGCGTATGTTACCTTCTTACATAACCTGCAAACCCAGCTTTATCACTGGCTACAGTGCGGTTACAATTTAACAAAAAAAGAAATTTCACCATATTCTCTACTTACCATCCTGATTACCCCATTCCCAGTCTGGGCCACGTACAACCTTGGCTCCTTGTAAGATACCTTTCAGTACAACACGAGGCAGGCCTTGGCGTGGGTTCAATAAGACACTGCAAAGAGACAAGAAAAACAAAAACAAAACAAATCAAATCAAATATCTTTAGCTCTCTACCTATCTATAGTTAAACATGTCTAGGTTTGTCAACACCTTTTAAAATGTCAATTTGTAAGTTTTTTTTTTTTTTTATATATAATAGGGTATGCCAAGCACTGGGAATGACGACAAATGTATTTATGAATAAAATTCAAGACATTGGAATCCGGCTCCACTTCTTGTCATTCTCTTCCAAGAAAAAAATATCACAGGGTTATTCCCTAAAATCAACATTTTGTGCATTACATTTCTGTGGAAAATTTGCTCTGGAAAAATTCTCCTACTCAGATAGTCACAACTTGGCTATTTTTGCTACAGTTTCGACATTCGCATATAATTCTCAAAAATTACGTTTAGTGAATAACCCTCTATGTTTAACCAAGACCAAAGTTACTGATTTTCTAATAGAAAACCTGTGTAGTGAAATTGACACTTAGTGGGACTGGTTCCAGGTAGTGTCAGGGTTTCCCACTTGGACTGGAGACAGAATGCTGGATTATACATGTGTGCATCACTGGAAACATTTGTTAGTGTGTAGTGTTTATGGGCTGTGTTTTTCTGGATGGAGTGATAATGTAGAGTGTGTAATTGAGTTATAACATGGGGTTTGCAGTTCAGGGCTACAGCAGTCACGACAAGGATTCACGAGTCGAATGGGGTTCATCAGGAAACAAATGTCCTGCTGCTGTTATTACCTGTCCTACCTTGTAAGTAGGTGCCTCTTTTAGAAAAAATATCAGTCCCTATACTAAGGAAACATGATACTTACTGTGAAAATAAGAATGGAGAAAATATAGACAAAAGACATCTAAAGATGACAAACAAAATAGAGAAAAAAAGGTTACTGGTGTGTTCGTCAATACTGAAATATAATTGTCTTTCTAGGGACAAAGGATGTGAGCTGTAACAAAAATACTGAGAATCCTCAAAAGCTGAAAGTTTGGAAATTTGCAGTGTTTCTGATATTATCTGTGTGTGTTTAAGTTTAGAATGTCCAGGCCATGCCAAAGCTACAATTTGACAGCTTTAACATTAGGTAATGTTCCAGCAAATGATGCCAATTACCACTGGGATTGTCTGAAATGGCTTTGCTGATCATTAAATAACATACTAATTAGCTAAGAAGGACTGTAACTATTAATATATTGCCCAGAGCTTTCAATTTAACAAAGGCTTTAGTGGAAATGTGTCTTTTGAATTAATTTTGTTTGTTCAATAATTATTGCACATCTGTTCTTTATTTTAAAAGAACATGAAACCGATTATTGGAATCAGTGGCAATAAAGAATAAAATGTCCAAAATAGTTGTTTAATGAGTTGATGTCTCCCCCTATTGGTAACACATAATTCTACAAGTTAATCTGGATAAAAGACTTGATGGTAAATAGGCTAAATAGGCTTACCTAAACAGGACCTATGAAGGGTATTGTGTGTGATGGTTTTGTAAACTATTAAGAGGAGTAACCAATTTTAATATAAAAATTAGAGGCTAAACTGAAAGCAAAAAACAGGGTGCAAGAGAATACTGAGAACAGGCAAGAGCTCAATTAGCCTGCCCTTCGGTGGATCCCCGCTCATGCTGGTTTTAGCTCATCTTGTGCCATTACAAAAAGAACCAGGGCCATTTGCATATCAGACTGATCCCACCCAAAAGGGCAGGATAGATCCAAAATTCAGACTGGTTCTCTTTGCATGAGAGATAGAGCAACCCCAGACAATCGTTTCAACCTTGTTAGGCACTGTCAGTAAGGTATAGCCAATATCCCTCTAGGCACCGTGAGCAAGGGATCCACATCTGGATTACCCTTTAAACTTACGAAGAGCAAAAAACAGGGAGCAGGCTAAACTGATTTTAACTACTTGGTGTTAAAATACTTGGCCCAAGCAAATAAAAAATAGATTTCATTATTAAACATGATTAAAGGAGCCATTAGGGGAGGGGTGGCTAAAATGAAGATCCCCAGCTTTAGTATTATTATTATTATTATTGCCATTTATATAGCGCCAGCAGATTCCGTAGCGCTTTACAATATCTTGAGAGGGGGGGATGTAACAATAAATAAGACAATTACAAGAAAACTTACAGGAATAATAGGTTGAAGAGGACCCTGCTCAAATGAGCTTACAGTCTATAGGAGGTGGGGTATTAGAAACATTAGGATAGGAAATATCAAGTAGGAGTGAAGCAGAGCTGGAGGAGAGAGCAAAGCACTATCCCATAGGAGAGCAAGAGACAAGTATGTAAGGGAGAGATTACTCTGGGAGGCCATACGCTTTCCTGAAGAGATGGGATTTAAGGCCCTTCTTAAATGATTGAAGACTAGGGGAGAGTCTGATGGCAGTAGGCAAGTTATTCCATAGGAGAGGAGCCGCCCGTGAGAGGTCCTGCAAGCGTGAGTTGGCCGTACGGGTGCGAGCAGCGGTCAGGAGGTGGTCGCGGGCAGAGCGGAGGGTACGAGGAGGGGCATACCTCTGGATCAGTGAAGAGATATAAGAGGGGCTGGAATTGTTCAGTGCTTTAAATGTATGGGTTAGCACTTTGAATTGACTCCTATAGGATACAGGGAGCCAATGTAAGGACTGGCAGAGGGGCGAGGTGTGAGAGGACCGACTGGATAGGAAAATCAGTCTAGCTGCAGCATTCATTACAGACTGTAGCGGGGCAGTACGGCTTTTGGGGAGACCAATCAGGAGAGGGTTACAGTAATCCATGCGGGAAATTACTAGAGCATGGACAAGCTCCTTGGTAGCATCTTGCGTAAGAAAGGGGCGGATGCGGGCTATGTTTTTGAGTTGGAACCTACAGGACTTGGCAACAAACTGGATGTGAGACTCAAAGGTGAGACCAGAGTCAAGTATGACGCCAAGAAAGCGCGCTTGTAGGGATGGACTTATGTGGATATCACTGACTTGAAGGGAGAGTGAGAGAGGAGGATCAGTATTAGGAGGAGGAAAGACAAGGAGTTCAGTTTTAGAGAGGTTAAGTTTGAGAAAGCGTGACGACATCCAGTCAGAGATGGAAGAGAGGCAAGCAGTGACACGTTGCAGGACGGCCGGGGAGAGGTCCGGTGAGGAGAGGTATATCTGAGTGTCATCAGCGTACAGGTGGTAGTTGAATCCAAAAGAGGCAATAAGTTTTCCAAGAGAGGCAGTATAAAGAGAAAATAGAAGGGGACCAAGGACAGAGCCTTGGGGAACTCCAACCGAGACAGGGCGAGGGGAGGAGGTATCCTTGGAAAAGGAGACACTAAATGAGCGTTGGGAGAGATAGGAGGAAAACCAAGAGAGGACAGAGTCACAGAGACCGAGTGATTGAAGAGTTTGAAGGAGGAGAGCATGATCAACTGTGTCAAAGGCAGCAGAGAGGTCAAGGAGAATTAAATGGAGTAGTGACCTTTGGATTTAGCGGAGATTAGGTCATTAGTCACTTTGATAAGAGTGGTCTCAGTAGAGTGGAGAGGGCGGAAGCCAGACTGAAGAGGGTCAAGGAGAGAGTTGGAATTAAGGAAGTGAGACACACAGGTAAAGACAAGTCTTTCCAAAAGCTTTGATGAGTAAGGGAGTATTGGCAATGCATAATGGGATATGTAGTTCCCCAATACCCAGAGGATCTATTTTCAACCATCCTTGCCTTACGGCATCTGGCCTGTTGGGCACATTGTCTTTATTTGCCATTTTTAAATTTTACATTCCAAATGATAGCTTTAAAGGGACACTATAGTCACCAGAACAACTACAGCTTATTGAATTTGTTCTGGTGTGTAGAATCATTACCTTCAGGCTTTTTGCTGTAAACAGACAAAATGCAGTGTTTACATTACAGCCTAGTGATAACTTCACTGGCCACTCCTCAGATGGCTGTTAGATATCCTTGCTGGGTCATGGCTGCCTAAAATGCATCCAACCATTCAGTATCTCCTGCTTATGTATGCAGACACTGAACTTTCCTCAGAGAGATTCATTGATTGAATACATCTCTATGAGGAGATGCTGATTGGCCAGGGCTGTGTTTGAATCATGCTGGCTCTGCCCCTGATCTGCCTCTTTGTCAGTCTCAGCCAATCCTATGGGGAAGCATTGTGATTGGATCAGGCTACCACTTCTGATGATGTCAGCAGACTGCTTGTTTTTTTTTTTTTTTTAGGCAAACAGCATGCAGAGTTACAGCTTCAGGCTTGAATACAGTAAGATTTTTTACTATATTTATGGAGGCATAAGGGGCCCAGGGGGTCTAGATGGTGGTTTTTAACACTAGAGTCAGGAATACATGTTTGTGTTCCTGACCGTATAGTGATCCTTTAAAGAAAAACTATAGGGTCAGGAACACAAAAATGTATTCCTGTCCCTATAGTGTTAAAAACACCATCTAGCCCCCCTGGTCCCACCTAAATATAGTAAAATCGTATCTCTATTTTTCAGTCTGCTGCTGGTTCTACCCGATTTTCCTCCTTGGCTGACATCATCAGAAGTGTTGATCAAAGCCAATCACAATGCTTTCCTATTGGAAAGTATTTGATTGGCTGAGACTGCCAAGGAAGCAAATCAGGAGCAGAGCAAACACAAGCCAAAAAGAGCCCTGGCCAATCAGCATCTGACCCAGGAAGTAACTCTAGTAGCCATATGAGGAGTGGCCAGTGGAGTTATCACTAGGCTGTAATGTAAACACTGCATTTTTTGCTGCAAAAAGCCTAAAAGGAATGATTATACTGATCAGAACAAATACAATAAGCTGTAGTTGTTCTGGTGACTATAGTGTCCCATTAACAATCTTAGTTATGTCATTATAGTGGCTTAACATCATGTAAAATTGAGTCAACAAACAAATACATTATTATTATTTTTTTTATTTATATAGCGCCAGCAAATTCCGTAGCTCTGTACAATGGGATTGACCAACATTTACATTGACCAACATTTACTATCACTGGTGGTAAAACAGCAGAACTACTGTGCCCATGTGTTTGAAAAAAAGTTGTCAATTTTACACTTTTACAAATAACGTGAGAGGAAACAGAAATATACGTAATAGAAATACAAAGATGTATAAGATGCTCTTTGACATGTAAAATGTATACATGTTCATACGTTTTAAAATTCGTTTTTCATCGTTAAGGTGGAGCTGCTTCTCAATATATTTTGTGGATAATTTTAGATGTATTAAACAAATCGATTAGTCTATATTATATCACATTAAGTTGTCCAGTAGGAGGGGGCGGGGCCGGGCCGCCAAGCCGCATGGCAGCAGAATAATGTGGCTCCGAGCAAGAGCCCTGAAAAAGGGCAGATAACATACTTTTAAAATGCCCTAAAGCTGGAATGCTCGCTGGGACATAATGGGGGATCACCTAAGCTTTCGAAAGATACAGATCTGCAGCCAAATACCCACCGGGAGCACTGAAATTAATGAGGCCGGCCTAGGCACCATCTCCGTCCGGAACAAGCATATTGGCTGACCGGGACCCGTTACCCGACCGCTTGGCCAGGTGAGCGAGCACCCCAGATGCAGAACCATTGATGGGGGGTCCACATGGACGAGAGAGGCGGCCCGCCCCCCCCAGATCGGAGGGGATAATTCCGGCCACATGGAGGCTGCATGCCCCGGAACGGAAACCACCGCCTGGGACACACGCTGACCTCCATTACAGGCACAGGCCACACAAATGTGGCCCGCCTGATAATTACACCTGGAATTAAGGGACATTTATTACCCACGCTACCTTCATCAAGGGGGACTGTCATGAGCGGCCCACGCGGGCCCTGGCAGGACCGGGCGCCGGACGGATCTTCCATGCTGTGGCCTTGACTGATGGAGAGGTGGGTGCCCGGGTCTCCGGGTCTGGGAGGTCCCCGGAGGGCCCAGTCCCCGGCGCCGTGAGCCCGGTGAGGCGGGACAGCGCCGCCCCCCTCGACGAACCGGTGGTCGTGGGGGGTGGACACCGGCTTCAAGCATGTGGCCGGCACCGGGCGAGACGTGGGAACACACACCTCAAGGGACCCGTATGGAGCTGGGGAGGTGCAGGGAGCGGACGACCAGAGGACTTTTGTGGTGGGGTCCAACGGACAGTTTGTGCTCCTGAGTGCCCACGGAACTGTGGGGGACCTGACCGGTGAGCAGAGCTCGGCATGGGGAGAGGGAAGGAGGCCTGGCACCCCAGGGACAGTGTGGAAGCAGTGCCATGAGAGCCTCCCCTCCTTCTAGACAGACCGTTTGTTTAAAAGTACCCAGAAAAGGGTTGGAGTGATCAATAGTGTAATGGCCTACAATGCATAATGAAGGCACACTATCCTATGAAGGACCAAATCGCTTTCAATTGCTTCCTTTACTATACTAGCTTATTGCAACATGCTTTAGATTGCGATGTTTAATTTCATAAAGCTTATGTATACCAAATACTAGCGAATACTTGCCTACGTTGAAGCATACGCCTCTGCGCATGCAACCACATGCTAATCAGATAAAACCGCAATATGTGTGCATAAGGCTAACCATAATTTTAACACGCACGCCTCTGCATAGGCGACTAACTGCATTAATTGTTAATACTTAAAACCCGCGTCTATATTGCGATACTATAAAAATATTTAAAACAAAGTACGACAACAACTGCATACTTAAATGATTGTTAAGTATATTCTGATGTATAATATTTACGACGAGAATTGCAAAGTTAGAACAGTGTACAATATCTTATTCGGTTATATACAAGTTAGGTAGATCTAATGTTTTAATACTGCCTAATTACTGCTTTGCATGTTATAACGATTAAGCAATCACACAACCTAACTAACACAAAGCACTGACACAAACCAGCTGCCATACAGCACTTGCATACACCAGACAAGTTGTCCAGTAGTACGTCATTGCATTACCCATGTCTAGATGCAGCTTAACTATATCCTGTTAAACTGTGATGCTAAAAGGCTTCTGGTGTATTGTCCATAATTATGACTGAAAACCAGACCATGACAGAAACAAAAGGTCACAATGTTTTGAAAAGTATATGTAGGGCCAGACTTTTCTCATGTCTTTTGACAAGCCTCACTACTACATATGAAGAAAAACTCAACACATACTGTAACTACTGACCGGCTTTATTACTTACGGCTGAGAGTGGGCAGTTTCATATCTTTCAAAGGCATGGGACAAGTCGTGTTTGTTGTTCATGTAGCATTGGGTGCACAGGTCATAGTCAAAGCAAACTTTGCACTTCCAACGCATTCCGCGAATTCCATGCTTCTTGCAACAGTCACAGATGATATTAGGATGGCGGACGCCTGGGAAACAATCGCAATTTGTAGTCAATTGATAAAAATTTAAGAGAGGCGTAAAATAGTAGTAGATTAATTCAGTAGTAGATTAGTAGTCAAAACTATAGGAGAAGCCTATGTGGGCATCACCGACTGCCTGTTCTAGTGACAAGCAGAATAAACCATGAGACTCTTTAAGATACTCACAAATAAAATGGCACTAAAGAAATCAGTCTGTTTATGAGAACAGACATACAGACAGACATTGAAAAGGGGAGAAATCATTCATAAAGGGCTCTTCTTAAAATAAATAAATATTGAAATTACTCTCCGAAACAATTATTTATCTTTCTTTCCCTCAATATCCTACGGTATTTTAATTTTTTTAATTATATTAAAAAACCATGTACTGTGCACATGAAAAGAAAATTCTATCCCCTGCACAGTTTCTATAAGCAGAGATCAGTACAATTTCCTGTTCAGTAACATAACAAAGTTTAATACTTCTCAGTATTCTAAGATATAGCATTCCAAAAAATTTAACAAAGCCAAGTTTTTATGCATGCAGCTACCTATTTGAGCATTATCATACAACAGCAGGTCATACGATCCCTGGAAGCCTGTTCGATAGTTAGTCCTGGTGCCATGATCCCACTGCACAACCACTGTCTTATCCGGTGTCGTCGGGCTTCCCTGTCGGCCGATTTCCACCACCGTTCCTAAACTTCCTTCTCCGTTATCCTGGTTGACCCATTTCCAATCTATGCCCCTCACTACACGCATTCCAACCTGCATCGCAGCAGAGGGGTCCCAGTCCATCTCAATCTACTGATGTGACATTAGTGGGCATTGAGAAGATCTCCCGTCACTTGGTAGAGACCTTATTGGGACGTCCAATATTTTCAAGTTCAACAAAATCTGTAAAATATAAAACAATAAATAAAAAATAGGACATCAATTTATTACAGCAGCTATTTGTACCATAATAAATTACAGAAAACCACATTAGATTAAATAACAAGCTATCTGTTCCCGGCACTGGCATTACATGAATAATTATTTCAAGTTCTTGCACAAATTACACTTGATGTGAAATTGCTTCTTACATCAGGCTTCCAGCGAGCCAGAAGATACAGTTGTGTTTTCTGCATTTGATGAGACACTAATAAGCCTTGGGGCCTGAAAAAAAAAGATGATCACAATTTCCTGCTTAGACTATTAGCTGTACCGACAATTCATTCATTTATATGTATTACGCTGATGTTGTAATCTGTGTCCGGGAGTTTCAGATCTATTGCCTATGCAGAGCAAAGATCAATGTAATTAGTAAACCAATGAGAGCAGGTATAAAGAGATGGGACAAGCTTTTAAATTAACCATTATTCTGCCAAACAGGTCTACAAGGCATCATGAACACTTCTCTTCATACCATTACACCAAACCTTTAAAAAGAGCAGGGAGGAGAGAGGGGAAAAATGCTAGGTGCAGGGATTCCCAACCTAGTCCTCGAGGCAGCAGTGGGGATTCTACTGACAAACACTGGACTGTTGGTGTACCTCGAGGACTGTGCTTGCAACCACTGTACTGGCTTGCAACCCTGCACTGTACTTCGGAAAACAGGCTACTAGTATTCTTCCACTCCAACCTTCTGCAGAGCTAGTTTTTTTGTTTTACTTCAGTCAACAGAAAGGCCAATCAATTTGACAAGTCATTCTGTAAGGCCTTGTTTCAGGGATTGAAGTAGTTTGTCAGGGGTGACCCTGTAATGATGGGAAACAAGTTGATTTCTACAAAATACCCCATTTGTGCCTTTTGAGAAGTCGGCTGGGGAGGCAGAGTGAAATTAATTAATCTAATTATGAATACAAGTGAGAAAATAAGCAACACCCATAATGGCTGCTTTTATTTGTTGGTTCCAAAACTTTTCGTTGACATGAATGGAGGGGGCCGGGAAAGGGGTGGCTTCCCAGTTAAAAGCCCCTGCTTTTTAGAGTGGGTACAGGATACTCTCTGCACCATAAAATTTGCAATAAAGTTATTATGGTGGTTAAACTAATCCATTATGTCACTGCTTGTTCTCCCAGCCACTAAACAAGCAGTAAAATGGCCTTGTTTATGTGCACTGCGTTATATAGAGCTTGCTTTCCTCTCAATTGCTTCCTTTTTCTCTGGCATGACAGAAATTAACCCGCGACACAGGGTCTGAATATTAGAAAGATAGACGGAGGTAGAGCAGATACCAGAAATAACTTCAATGCCCAGAATTAGACACTCAAATACCTTATAAGTCCTCTATTTTAACACTGAACATGTATGGAAAGCATGAAAGGTCAGCCATATTTCTCTGGACCTAAACACTTCATGTTGATGGGGAGTACATGGAAAGTGCTGCTCTGTAGTATTCATAAAATATAGTGAAAGTGTAAAAATCTCTTCCCTACCACCATGTGAGGTAGCAGAGTTGGTAAAGACGGTGAGGTAGCTTGGTTGGTAAATTCCCTGACTACAAAGCCTCTTCAAAATCCCGGCAGGGTCAACTCAGCCCTTCATCCTGCCGAGGTCGATAACATGAGTACCATCAATTGGGTAATAACATCTAGTGCTGTTCAGCTGCCGATTTGGTTAATTCCGTGAGCGTGCGCTGAAAAGCCCTTTGAGTCCCACTGGGAGAAAGGCGCAATATAAATACTAGTTATTATTATTTGAGATGGGGCAGTTACGACCAGCCAATTTAGGTTACTCTGACACCAAGTTTATATGGTACATAGCCAACTGACCAAGTCACGTATGCTCCATATATTTCTTTTAACGGCAATATAATATATAGAGAGCTCTGATGTCCAGGTTTTTATTCATAACGCCTAAAAGGAAAAGGAAAATTAAAATGTCTCCTTTTAGAACTGAAATATCAATTCATGCGCTCTTGATGAACTTGGTATTTGCTTGGACACAAATCAGGTATCCACATTTGCTGGCACACATACCCATCATACATTGGCTGAACAAGAAACATGCTGTCCTTCAGCATGTACAATTCAAATGCTGCAGTGGAATATCAAATATTTAACTACTTAGTATTCCTTTATTATATGAACTCTACATATGACAGCACTTTAATTGGTCAACATGAAGTGATAGCTGCCTAGAAAATATGGTGGACCTGGCAACCGTTTCTTTATGCACACATGCTGGGTTTTATACAATAAATAGGAAATTGACGAGTACTATCATCGCAATAGTACATGTGATGCCAAAATTCCTGCCTAGGAAATGTAGAAACCCTGACGCCTTCAAATTGGCAATCTCCTTATCAATTCTCCTTGACCTCTATGACACAGAACTCTTATCAGAGAAATTACTCGCAAAAGTAACCAGCTAAGAAGGCACAAAGAACTAGCACTTGGAGACATCAAACATTTAAGAAGCACCAAAATGCAATATCTAATTCCTGATAAATTCTTAAATGCAATCAGCTGGCAATAATTTAAGCTGATTCCATTAGCCTCCAGCACCTCAGGCTCACTATCTGCATAATACCCAACTAATTATGACTGACAGCAACAGACAAATCTGTTTTAGTCATGGAAGCAGCTGGTGTAGAGGCTTTTGTGATTCGTTAATGTCTGCATATTGTTATTCTAGAGAAGGCCCAAGACCATGTTCAACTCACGTTCAAAAAAAGATCTATAAAAGAAAAAAAAGCACAATTTAATATTCTGGTGGTGTCGCAAACTAAACAAAGATATATGGAAAAGATTAGTAACACAACCCTTTGTCTTTTAACTGTGTACAAAGTAATAATCACAAAAAAATTATCCATGTGGAATTGTCTCTGTCAAATTAGTTCCCACCATATATGCAAACTCATACCCCTTTAATACTCCACTTGCTATATTTGTAAAAAAAAAAAAACACACAAAAAAAAACACACAAAAAAAAACAACACACAAGGATCTGATTTAAGGAAAAGCTCCCCAGGGCCACCTTTAACCTCTTAAGGACCAAACTTCTGGAATAAAAGGGAATCATGACATGTCACACATGTCATGTGTCCTTAAGGGGTTAAACATCTTTCCAAATGAGGCTGACATTTCGCATTTACTAGGAACAAGCTATTAATGTCCTGGGACAGTTTTAATCTTTTGTCAATGCATGGAAAAGAAATATATATATATATATATATATATATATATATATATATATATATATATATATATATAGTTCGCCTCACATATGTACGCATTGGGCTGTGATGTAGAACTGTGATCCTCTAAAGCTACCCCTGAAAACAACAGTGGACTTTATCGTATGTGGTTTATAGCCAGATGTCACAGAATGCAGACAGAGACACCAGTCAGATGTTTGACGCTTGCTTGCAAAAAGCACCATCGTCCAGGACAAAAGCACACAACAAAAAGAAAGCAAGCCAAGTTTACTGTTTTAGATGGTCATAGACGACCACAGGCAATTTTTTGATTCTTGGGATTAGGGCTGAAATATCTTGGATAATCTGCAGGCTGTACTATAGTGATGGTAGCTCACATTGCGCTGCAGCCATACACATATTAAAAACTATAGTTTGTTAGCTGAGAAGTGGCAGGATATGGTAACGTTTTAATTACATCAAGCTTTGACACAAAAAGATTTTCTCCACCCTACCATGCAGCGTAAAAGTAGATCCAATATTATCTCATGTATATGTTCGAATTTCAGTCTACTTATGTTTCCCATAAAGATTCTAACTCAGAACTGTCAGACGCTTTCAGAAGCAAACTGATTTGAAGCAATAGTTGGGTCAAAAAAAAACATTCCTGCCACAAGTAGTATCCTGTGACGCAAGTATACATTAAAAACATTCGGTGATTATATACCACAAACTTGTTACAGTAGGAGTACGCTCTTCCCCAGTGTAATGGAAGACCCTTTGACACTGTGGAGATTGTAAAGGTGCTGGATGGAATGTACTGTGTTACATATAGTACTGAAATTGTAGATTGGCATCGAGAGGGAGTCTCCAAGCTATTGTTATGCATAAAATTTGTACCACTGTCAAAAATGGTGAGTAGTCACCACTCTATATCCTATTTGAGACCCCCTAAAACGAATAAAGAACTTGTTAGTATTATGGAATCTAATAGTTTCATAGTAGCCTTCACATTGTCTGATATCTGCAGTAAAACTTCCTTACACTTCTTGGCCCCCAAAAAATCTTGTACCAGGGCCCTCACTACGTTAGCTCCACCACTGGAGGGAAACACCTTATTCCATAAAAAAAAAAAAAAAAAAATATGGGTGGGGTTGATTAATATAGAAAAGTCAAGACAACTTTATGCTATAACATTTTGTGTGACATGTCATGATTCCCTTTTATTCCATAAGTTTGGTTCTTAAGGGGGTTAAAGAGACTCTCCAGACCCCTAAAGCACTTCAGCTTGCTTAAAACCTTGTCAGAATGGTGGTGGGCTTTATGTAGGCCTTACCCCTGATGAGGTAATGGGAGAATGAAGATTTCCACTGTTCTGTTTCACAGCAATGAGGATAAGGCAATCTGCCTTGCAAAGGCTTCTCATTGAGCTGCATTTGGAGTCTATGATTGGACAGTCACAGAAAGTCTGGGCGGGGTTAGAAGGGGAGGGCTTGCAAGGGCTGCAGACAAGATATCTGCAGCTTTTGCAAACTGTTTTTAGATATAAGCTCAATGTAAAATGCATTATTAAATGTGTGCAGGTTTTCATTTGGTGTGTATCTACTAAACAGTGATTTTATTTAATTTGTATTTGGTCAGTGGAGTGTCCCTTTACGTTATCTTGGGTTTGCATCACAGTGACATTTGCAGAATGAAATGTTGCAAAAAGCACAATGGCAGGAACCAATCAAAATCTCAGGTTTGTTAAATAACCTTTGTAATTATGCTGTATGTCCACAGAGAAGCATTGGTTAGATAGAAATTCTACAATTGCTCCATTTAAAAACACTCACTCAGAACATTTCAGATATGGCCACATGGTGGAACTGAAACCCCACATTTGTTTGCCGAAGTAAGGGATATTAAGTAGCCTTGTAAAATGTGAAACTGTATTTTTGTGTTCCTTAACCTTTATTTTAGAAAATTTCTGATGACAGATACAGTTTAACAAACTAACATTCTTCTATGAGCCAATATGAATAATACAAAAAAAGTTTTACTATAATTACAAAAAAATGACAGTAAATGTCTCTCAAAAATTATTTTGCATCTGCAAATGGACAATAAAAGTGAATACATCCCTGCAATGCTTTAATTGGTCTTTCTGAAGACACTCACTTGTTCATTTTTTTCCGTTGCAGATGATAATGTGCTCATCAAATGAACATCCATGCAGATTGCCGAGAGTCCAGGGACCAGCTGACATTGTTTATAGTTCCCTGGAGATCCCTTTAACAATTCGGAGAAATTATAAAAAAAAAATACTGCAACTTATTCAGAAGCTCAATAATTTATCTGTGCCTCATAAATACGGTATCCCCACCCGTCGCTGAAATGTGAAAAATAATTGCCATGCTTTAAGCCCAGAGCTACTAATTAATGTTAACATATTCAAAATGTGTTGCTGTGAAAGTGGGTGTAAAAAAGAGCTTTGTGTATAATTACATATATACAGGTGTGTAGACACACACACAAATACACAAAATATGCAGCATATCTATCTATCTGCAAGAGCCAATCTCCTGTTGTATGTACCACGAGCTGCACTTTCGGCTAAAATGTACAAAACTGAATGAGGCGCACTCAAGGAATTTGTCAATTGTAAATACACCTTTAAATTAAGTAAGAATTTAGTGGGGGGTGGAGGCAGCACCCAAGTGAGATGCTCGCATTCCCAGTGAGCTCTGGGCCATCGCCTAATTACAGAGCCTGTACAGCGACTCATGGGGCTATTACTGACCTCAATCTGAGCTCCTACTAATCCGCAGAACATGGCACGACACTCAAAAAAAAACACAGAGCGGGTCCTAGGCCCGGCTGCCGAGATATTGAGAGCTTATTCAGACAGCCACAACAACCAGCGCTTTCCAAGATAGCACCGACTGCGGCCTAGTCCACGGCTTCATCTGAGGTCGAGAATATACAGGAGGAAGATTTCCCTGCCACCACGCAGGTTTCACTGCCCATGATCACACAGCCTTCTGGGCTGGAGGATGCTGCTCTCACGACTAAGGTGAATGAATATAAAAGCCTTACTGCAAGACATCAAAGCTATGTTTTGAGCAGACATGGCTGTATTAAGGGAGGAAGTAGCCCTGCTGACAGGCTGTGTTCAGGCTTGGAAGGAGAGCAAGGAGGTACACAATTAGCACAATCTGCCACAGATGAAGCGCTCCATACCCTTCAAAAGAAATGTGGCGAATTGGCACTACGGCTGGCAAGTGTGTCTCACCAGAAGAATTGCCACACTGCATACAGCGTTTGCTATCCACATTGCTGTCGCCAACGCCAGCCAACCAAGCTGCTGCTGACCGCTGTTTTCGACTGCCAAAGGCTGCTAAGGCCCCGAGTGAATTTCAAAGGGACTCTGGCTAGTCTGCAGATTTGGGAGCCACAAGAGTATCTCCCTCACTGTCTTTTGAGGGTTTACAGTTGTCGTTTTACAGAGATCTATCCAGATTAAAGGGACACTCCAGGCACCCAGACCACTTCTGCCCATTGGAGTGGTCTGGGTGCCAACTCCCACTACTCTTAACCCTGCAAGTGTAACTATTGCAGTTTTTTTATCTACTAGACAGCCACTAGAGGGCACTTCCTGCTTCATAGCACAGGTTTTCTGTGCTGGACGTCCTCACGCTTTCCTATGGGGAGACGTAATGCGCATGCGCGGCATTGCCGAACATGCGCATTAGGTCTCCTCGGCCGGTGGTCGGGATCAGTCTCGCCCACCGGCCGACGCAATGAAGAGGAGGAGCGTCACGGAGGAGGAGACAGCGGTGAGGGACATCGCCGCTGCCTCAGGTAAGTGACTGAAGGGGTTTTCACCCCTTCAGTAACCGGGGATTGGGGGGTGGGAGGGAGAGGGACCCTCCAGTGCCAGGAAAACGGATTGTTTTCCTGGCACTGGAGATTCCCTTTAACCATGCAATGGAGGCAATCACTTCTCTCAAGCTACAAAGAGAGGCTTCAATTCCGTACAGATGGTGTTCACACTGCCTATTGGCAGAGAAAGACGGCAAGAAGTTCCCACTTACGCAGCTTCAAAAACGCACCTGCCCTTCTTCAAGCATTGGCAGTTACAGCTGAAATTGTCCCAGGGAGAGCCATGGTTGGGTCGGTGGATCCTCCGGCTGTAAACTGTCTGAACTTGTTTTTTGTTTCCTTTTTATTTTACTAGGCAGCTTTTGAGTTCTTTATTTCCAATTTTTTTAAGCCCCATTGTATTATCATCTCTGGCTCTGTAAGCAACTCTAATTAGCTTCTGCTCTGCCATTATTTTCCCCCTCATACATGCCTATTTATTTATAAAATATTTTACCAGGATCGATACATTGAGATTTCTCTCGTTTTCAAGTATGCCCTGGGTCCACAAAACATTGCATTGTTACAATAGGGTACAATATTAAAAAAAATACAATATAAAAACTATAAATATATATATACACATACACACATAAATAAATGTTATAGATAACAGATAATAAATATATTCAACCATGACAGGTGCATTCTGTATTGAGGTATATTGCCATAGATCTCTTAAAAGATTTTAGATTGAATGAAGATTTGACTGTGTCCCTGAGATTATTCCATAATTGCGGTGCTCTGTAGGAAAATATAGATTGAGCCACTTTATTTTTGTATTGCGGTATGCCAAATATCGTGCTAGTACTGGATCGGAGGTTATAGGAGGTGGGAACAGCCGGGGAGAGCATTCGACTCAGGTAGGGTGGGAGCTTCCCAGATATGCTCTTATGCACAAGGCTGGAAAGATGAAGAGTGCATTGGGATTCCAGCGATAGCCAGTTTAGCTCTTTTAACATGTCACAGTGGTGGATAAAGTAATTACATTCTAGTACAAAGTGGCAGAATGAATTATATAATGTTTTACATTTATTAAGGAGGGTTTGCGGTGCGGGTGCATACACAACATCCCCATAATCAATGACCGCCATTAGCATTTGCTGCACTATCTGTTTCCTTACTGTAGGGCTTAGGCAGCATTTGTTTCTGTACAGGGCACCTACTTTTGGGTAAAGTTTTGAAGAAATCTTTTCAATGTGAAGGCCAAAGGATAGATTGGGGTCTAGCAACATTCTTAGATATTTAAAAGAGCAGACTGCTGTCAGTGTGCTATTTAAATTTGATACACAGTTGTGGATTTTGCAGTTGATGTAATTTAGGTACCGTTTCAAAGATCATTGTGACAGTTTTGTCAGTGTTTAGGAATAGTTTATCTGCTATCCACCTTTCTACCTCTGTGAATTGGTTTTGGAGCACAGCCTCAAGCTGTGGTAGCTTGGGTTTACTAGCATAGATTACATCATTACAGCGTCGTCTGCATTCATGTGTACAGTTGATGATTTGCAGAAGTTAGGCAGATCATTTATAACTAATGTGAATAGCAGGGGGCAGAGTATGGAGCCTTGGGGAGCACCACACGTGACTGGAAGAGGGAAGGAAGCCCTAAGATATAGCCACATACAGGGCAGTCTTTAATATTGATTGAGCCTTGGGAAAGCATTTAATTGGGCAGCACAAAACCAGGATACACCACTGGCTCTACCATTTTCCCATGCTTGCAGGATTGCATTTAGCACTGAACAGTGTTTGTGTGTTTGAATGTAAGCCTGTTTTTGTATGGAGTATGTTTGTGGTGTGTTTGTATGTGTTGTTTTTATGTATTCTGTTTGTTTTTTAATGCAGTGGCGTGTTTATATATTGCTGTATGTGTGCTGTATGTAGTGTTGATGTTTCAATGCAGGAGTGTGTTTGTATGTAGTGTTGAAGTTTGATTGCAGGGGTGTACTTGTGTTTAGTGTTGGCATTTTGAATGTATGAGATGTATGCACATGTACACATACACTGCCACACACACACTGTGATACACATACACACATAGATAAACATACACACTGGAATACATGCAGATACACAGATAAACACACTGACGCACAAGCAAATACAGACTGACACAGATACACAACCTGACACACACAAGCAGACACCTTTCAGTTTCAACCTTTTGGATACAGGGGGGTGGCTTTCCTAGGGTAAAGTGGCAGGCTGAGGTATTTGGGAGTGAGATCCTGCACGTGGCTTCACTCTCTCAGTGATGAAGTGACTCACAGCTGTCACTTCCTCTCAGCCAGTTGGCATTAAACAAGGTTATGCTGTAAAAGGGCCACAGCGCCCGACAGGGCCCCTGCTGACAAAAGCCCACCGGGTGGCCCCAAAAGTTCATGGGCCACCAGATAAGCCCCCTTAGTGTGTGGGCCCCTGGTGCAAATGCAGCATTGGCAAGCCCATGGGGCAAATAAATATTTTTTTGTGGGAAGCAGGGCCCATGGGGCAGCTGCTTTGGGCCCCAGGTGTAATTGGGCCCGGGGCAGCTGCCCTATTCGCCCCACGTTAAAGATGGCCCTGGCCACATATTGCAATCGGTCTGAAACATACAATCGAAACCAGGTTAGCGGACGATCACCAATGCCTGAGTTTTTAAGTTTTTGCAAAAGAATGCCATGGTCTACTGTGTCAAATGCCTTGCCGAATTCTACATATCTGTACCAGTTTTCTATGCAAACCCATGGCACGCATAAGTCCTCACAATGTTATTTGACAGTGCAGGGTCTTGAATGCGGAGGATGTATTGTTTTAAAGTTTCATTTTGTGTTTTTTTATTTCTAAACCTCACTGCGCGTAAATTTACTTGATATTTTGGTTGTCACGTACTTATGGCTTCTATTCTGATATACATGTCGCTTGTATTACATTGTGTCTGCTTAAAGGAACACTATAGGGTCAGGAACACAAACATGAATTCCTGACCTTATAGTGTTAAAACCACCATCTAGCCCCCCTGGGCCCCTCATGACTCCCTAAATATAGCAAAATCTTACTTTTATTCAAAAAGTAAGCTCTGCATTCTGTTTGCCTAAGAATAGCAAGTTGTCTACTGACATCATCAGATTGGCCTGATCCAATCACAGTGCTTCTCCATAGGATTGGCTGAGACTGAAAAGGAGGCAGATCAGGGGCAGAGCTAGCACAATTCAAACACAGCGCTGGCCAATCAGCATCTCCTCATAGAGATGAATTGAATCAATGAATCTCTATGAGGAAAGTTCAGTGTCTGCATGCAGAGGGAGGAGATACTGAATGTTTGGATGCATTTTAGGCAGCCATTACCCAGGAAGGATCTCTAACAGCCATCTGAGGAGTGGCCAGTGAAGTTATCACTAGGCTGTAATGTAAACACTGCATGTTCTCTGAAATGACAGTGTTTACAGCAAAAAGCCTGAAGGTAATGATTCTACTCACCAGAAAAAAAATCAATAAACTGTAGTTGTTCTGGTGACTGTAGTGTCCCTTTAAGGCTATTTGGTGTCATTACACAGCTTTAATATGTGATATATGAACAAAAAGAATTAAAAGAAAATGTAAGAAGAATTTAATTGATTTACAAATTCCTTGAGTGTGCCTCATTCTGTTGCCTGTGTATATATTATTAGAAATAACAAAGAATAACAAAACCATGAAAAACAGAAGTTGGAAGAGCAGGGAATGTTTTTTGACACTCTCCTTGTATATAGTACATAATCTCTAACAAGCTGTAAGGTCACATTCATTATTATACTATCTAGCATGCGTAAGAGTACAAAGTGGGTTTCTATGGAGGGGTTCGCAAAACTTTCTATAGAAAATTGCACGCATTGTGTAATTAGGTGCCATAGGCTTCTATTGCTCATCCCACGAGATGATACCTGTTCCTAACAACCGTTGTGACCAATGGCTAATGGGAAATGGTGGTGGAAACTCGACATTTGCCAAAAATTGCAAACTACATGAGACAAAGTCAATGCTCTGTCTCGTGTATATCTACTGATTGCATTGAAATTTCAAAGCAATTACAATAGTCGATAAGAGTTTTTTTCAAGAGGGGTCATGTTCCCTGTTTGAAATTACCTCTAGCCCACTCCCTCCTCTGCACCCATCCCTCTGGTCTTTTCTTTTATTTATAGAGCAAGATTCAAAACCGGCTATCAATCATGCATAGTTATTGCCTGCAGGCTGCTAGACAGTAAATCAACATTCCTCATGTCACTGTTCCTCTAATCACACCTTCCTTAGATGACTAAACCCAAACCCACAGTGTGACTACTCTGGATCCTCCTTCACTATTCCAGGTCAATGAATCCTCTTGTTCGTAAGCTCCAAAGCAGTGAATTAATTAGCAGAAGCAACTTTAAAGGTATTGATAGTTTATCTAAGTTATATTTACATCTCGTATGCCATTTTTGCCACATTTTAATGCAGTGGCTTTATAACTTTGTCACTTTCACCCTAGAATGTCTCTGCTAGTTCTGGTTAGGACACTTATGCCTCGTTTCCACTGAGCGGATCGCTTCGGTTCGGTACGGTTTGCTATTTTGGGTGTTTCCATTATGAAAGTGGTCCATACAAGCGAACCGTACCGATCCATTCAGGGTCCTGCTTCAGATGTAGGGCCATAGGAAATGGAACGGTTTGGTTAGGGCGGAGCTACTATACAATCCATTGATTGGTGGACAGGAAGAGCATTTTTTCTAAACCCCACATGGCCCTGAAAGGTCTGACTTGCAGTGGAAACGCTTACCAGAATGGGCTGATCCATTCTAAACCTTCCAAACTGTACCGACCCGAACCGATCCACTCAGTGGAAACGAGGCATATGTATCACTGTAAAGACAATTATACTGTCATACTTCCATGCTTGGCACTGAGGAATATTCAGAAATTCACTTGACAATAACCTTGTCACATCACATACTTTCCTCCCAGATCAAAAGCCTAGGTAAGTCATATCAGTGTTATATAGATTTATGATACGTCACTGAGCATTGTCGAGTCACGGCACACAGGCATAAAGGGTCATTTACTTAACTCAGGTTTCACAAAAATAGACAAAATCCAGTGAAAGTTTTTTTCTGGAAATTGGACAGCCTAACCAATCGGCACCAGTCAGTAGGATACATTCAGTGTACAGATTAAAATCAATGCTTTTATAAAGTATAGGATTCCGAATTTGCTTTTTGCAAGCGAAATATAATTTTAAGTACCATCTTCCCAGTGGCAGTGTTAGCATCCAGCAGGCAAATAATTAAATAATCCTTGGCAGCGCAATGATTAAACATGTGGCGGCAGTCCAGCACTTATGGGAAATATGTCCCCCATATTACTAAGAGGGGGGTTGTACACCTGCATTATGCCCCTACCCAACGTGTGAGGAAGCATATCTACTAAATACTAAACAAGAATGGGGAGTGTAAAATAATGGGGTGGGGGACCTACTCCCTCCCGTAAAGTGGGGAACTGAAAATTAAATAATGGGGAGGTGAACAGACCACTGTCCCCCCCTCAAACTCCCACCGATGTACAGCAGCTGGGGGTTCTAATAAATATATAAAGGGGGTGGGGTGACATGCTATTGTCCACCCTCCAAGCCACCCCCCATTCACAAAAAAGTTCCCTACCTACTCTCCTCTGCCTTATTTTAGAGGAGGGGCAATTAAACTAATAAAGAAGACATTTTTTAATGTAGCGGCTGGGCTGGTTACCAAGCACTAGCCAGGTCACAGTTAGCCATTGCACTACCAAGAGTTATCTAACTATTTGCCAGTGGGCCTGGATTTGAAGTATCCAGGCCTGGACTTTTGGAAGCATTCTGTCCAGGTGAAATCCAGACTATATTCATGCTCATTCGTAGCCTGCTTTTCTAAATCGTGACATTGTTAAATAGCTTGAAAAAAGAAAAGCTTGAATGAAATGAACATAACTCCATAGCTCCCAATATTGGAAGGTATGCAATTAGGACGGGAAGAGGGGAAGGCCCATCCTCTGAAGGGACGTGTCAGCCTGACTGGCCGGTAATAAGTCAATGCAGAGAGCGCTCCGGAAGCAGGACTGTTGGAAGGCATGGAACTCCTACTGCAACCTCAAACACCATTCACTGCAGTATTTTTTAAAGTTAGTTTATTATTGTAATTGATCTCTTGATTCCGAATAGATCCCTACAACATAGGGGTTATGTATAAAGTAATTCTGGGGCAAAGTTACACAGGTGGAACAATCAGCAGGAACATTGACTGCTCTACATTAGATCTTAGCCCTCAAAGAACTCGTTATACATACCGAATATTCCAACATCTAATGGAAAGTCATCCTAAAAGATTGTAGTTTCATAACAGTGGAAGACTGATTCCACGTTTATGGAAACAATTCAGAGGGATAATTGACAAGCAGGTGTTCACACCCGTTTGACCATATATTTGCACATATATAATACATGTGTACGTAATCAATTCCTCGAAAAAGCTCTCCCATGTGCAAAACAAGAGATTAGAGATTAGTCACGCTTTGCAATATCCAGGTCAGGTGTTCAGGGAGCTAGAAACTTTAAAACCATCCATCAACCAGGAGCAGCAGTAATGATGTCTTCAAAGAGTGACTCACATAGATACTGGATTGAATGCAGTATTTTCAGCATATTAATTCTAACACTAAATTCTAAGGAATTTAAAAAAAGGATGGGATGTAGACCACTTGCTATATAAACCATCATAAGAAACCAGTCATTAAACCAGGCATAAGAAAAATGTATAGAAAGTAAATCTAAATATATATATATATATACACACACATTTATGTTGCAGCTCTATAAACCTAATAGTTATTTAATTTAATACACATAAAGTGCAATGTTATAGGCAATAACATTCAGTCTACAAACTAGGAGAAACCGATTGTTGGTTCCGCTGATTATTAGAGACGATATTCAGCATTTTACTGATAATCGGTATTGGCTTTGTAATTTACCGATACCTTACTTACCTTTCCATTCACCATACGTTGTCTACTGCGTCCAGAATATAAAATATTATACTCTTAGACCTACTGACATGGTTCACATACCCTTCACTTATTAAAATTTATGCTCCCAATAACATAGAAGCCCCCTAAGAGGTCCTCTCCAGGGTAGGATTAGAACAGATGGTGTGGGTTGGCAAGACGGACTGTTGAGGAGATTGATAGACTCCAGTAGTTTGATCAATATATGGAGAACACAGCATCCACATACACTGGACTATACTTTCTATTCTGCTCCCCATAGAACATACTCTAACATAGATTAGGTTCTTGATTAACAGTGGAGTCTTCTGTATTAGAGATCAATTCTATCTCATGGTCAGACAATGCAGACAGAAATTAATAGAAGGGATTCTACTAGTCCTGAAGGCTGAATGCGGCTCTGAGGAACCAGGGTGTAGTGGAAAAAGTTACCCCCAGCATAGAAGAATATTTTGCATCCAATGCCTCAAATGAAATCTCCCTGCCCACAAGGTGGTGATTAGCTAAGCCACCCAACGAAAAAAGCCAAATCTCAAGCAATAATCAATTTCCAAAGAACAGAAGGCAGAATCAAGACATAAAACAGATCCCTCCTCCCCAAACACTAGAAGAACCAAGAGCCTCCAGGGATCATCTAAAAAAATTCCTACTAGAGGATGTTGCTCGACAGATTACATTGTACCATCACTTTTTCCATAAAGAGGCGAATAAAATTGACATGTTGTTGGCCAGAATGCTACACCCTTGTACTCGCACCAAGCCTATTGTAGCCATCAAAGCGCTGCAGAATTATTTTGGCGCTATATAAATAATAACATAACATATCAAAGACCCATTGGGAAAGCTAGTGTCCTCTCCAGAAAGCATCCACTCGGCCTTTAGAGATTTTTTTCAAATCATTGTATAAATCATGTGCCTGAGCATTTATTTGAAAATCAGGCATATAAGGAATCCTTGGATTTTTTAAAAAATCTTTCCCTTCCTTCTATGTCAGGGCTAGGTGACCTTTTAATAGTACTGTGTCAAAACAAGATTTTGAAGTTCCTTGGCGTGCTGGTCCTATTTTTTTTTTTTTAAAAATGAGGTCTGTATGTTAGCGTATTGTGCTTACCGTATGTTATTTTTGGGTGCTGCAGTTGCTTTGTAATACTGTATTTTTTGCGTATGTGAGCGGTTATATTGTATATGTACATGAGTAGTTGGTGACATTGTGTATGATACCTATGAATGTGGGCTGTGTATGGGGCTGCTTGTGGAACTGTGTCTGGATAATATAATATGTCACATTGTGTGTTTGGTGGTGTGTGTACGTGTGGGGCTGCTTATGGTATTGTATGGGAGTGTACAAAAAAACGTGAAATTACAATGGCGCTAAGAAGGTGTCGCCAATCCCTGAATGGGAATCAATCACCCAATTCCCCAAATACAAAATGCAAAACCCAGAAAAAAACAGTGGGTGGCGCACTCTACATGCAATCAAAAAGTGTAAGTGCAGAATAACAGGTGTAGAAACCACTACCTAATCGGGTTTGTTCTCCACAAATGGCTGTAAGAAATAAATAAACTTGACAGAGTAGTATATTCAAGGAACAACCAATTAAATGTGTATTAGGTAGTGGTTTCTTCACCTGTTATTCTGCACTTACACTTTTTGATTGCATGTAGAGTGCGCCACCCACTGTTTTTAGCAATTACGGCCACTTTAGTAATTACGGCCACTGTGGTTAGTAATTACGGACCCATACGATTACTCAATACTGTTGCAAAAGTGTTAGTAAAGGTGCCAGCTATCTGGCCTTAACCCAGTACTACCGAAATGAATACAGATCAGGTGGGGTTTTTCCTCTCACCAACAATTATACGACAATACCATAAGAGTGATAGATTTGGCCTGGAGAATTAGAAAGATACAGATGCCTTCTCTGTTTCTTTCCTTGGATGCATGAAACGAACTTGACAGGGAAACATGGCCATATCCGTTTGGCCTGATGGAGGCGTGGGGCTTTCCTCCCCCATTTTTAGAAGATATCAGAGCTTTTTAAACGGGGCTAAAGGAACAACTAGCCATCCCTGGGGCATGTCCTGCATCCTTTTGCACTAGCAGGATAAAGCAGTGGTGCATTTTGTCTCCCTTGTTGTTCACCATTTCATTGGATCATCTCCTCTATCTGAGGGAAACCCAAGTAATAGAAGGGATAGAAGAAGGGGTATTTTTTTTTTTTAAATAGTGGTGTATGCCAATGATGTTCTTCTGATCCTTGCAAATTCTACATCTTCATACCGCTTTTTACACTACTCAGACTTTGCCTCCCTCTCTGAATATCGGATTAACATAGACAAATCCCACGCAATGCCTAGGAACCAGTTAGCCACTGACACGGACAAATAAAGTCAAAGTATAAGTTCCGGTTTAAATCATCTTTTCAGTATTTGGGCATTCAAATTACAGATGACCCAAAAGCCTTATTTGCTACAAATTATTCAGTACTGTTCCAAAAACTCAGGGGAGACCTGGAGAAGAAACTGATCTTGTGGGTTGGAAGAAGGCATAATATCAAAATGAATGTACTGCCGAGGTTGCTCTTCCGAGTTACAATGCGGGACCTTGAGCTATACATTTATTTATGTTGGGCAACAAGCAGCACAGACTGGCAAGGAATATGCTCTACAATTCAAAATTGACAGATGGGTTGGACTTACTGATGTACTGCTACTTAGCTCCACTGGCAAGATAATGTGGCATGCTCCACCAGGGGAGAGAAGATGGGCAGACCTTGAATCCTATTTAACGTGTTCCGATCTCCCTAAATTCTACACGTGGCCAAAAACTCCACAGGTCATTACTCTGGACTACTTGCCCAGCCATACATCTGTATCAATTTGGGATAAAATCTAAAATTCAAATTACCCTCCAATCCTTCCCCAATGACCACAGTCCTAAGGAATTGGGTGTTCCACACTGGAATGTGCCCTTAAAATTTTAAGAACTTAGAAATTACAGGTATACAACATTATGGTCACTTATGGTGTCAATCCTCAGTACTTAATTACGTTGCCTTGAAGGAGAAAGTCTCACTAAACAATAACTGCTTGACAAACTCTATAAATGCCTCGGTGTAGCAATTTTTGTTCCAATAAACATGTCCTCTTGCAGCAATCCTGAGTGCCCGGACCTCATTTATTTTATCCACAAAACAAAAGAGAGACTTTTTTTTTTTGCTACATACAAATTTGTGATTTTGCACATCAGACTGGTGTGCATAAAGCGACAGAACAGTCTTCTACACTCTTCTAAATACTGTGCCTTTCAAGCAAATGTCAACCAGGCTTAGTGTCACAGACACTACCATTTGTGGACCAATAAGGTATATTTCCCAGAGGGAGAAAGATCCAGGAGGGTGAATGGGAGGCTGCTACCAGGGTCTCCATATGTGTAACTGCCGAGTAACAGATGTATAACACTTTTTTTCGCTGGTACACTACTCCTGTTCAACTGTATAGAATGGGAAAATACCCATTGATGATTTCTGGAGATTATATGGACACCGTGGTGGACCTGTCCAAAAATAACTCAATTCTGGGAAGGTGTTAGAGATCTTTTGACCGACGTATTCCATAGGACATTTGATTCAGAACCTCTGGAAGACAAATCTCAGAAACGGTTTAATAAAATAACCTTAGTAGCGAGGAGGGCTCTGGTGACATCTTGGTTGGGAGTATCAACCCCAACAAGGGAGGAGGAAATATCTAAAATAGCTCAAAATCATCTCATGGACCAGCTAACAGTCATGGTACACAATACACTACCATCCTTTTACAAAAAATGGGATCCTTGGTGGGAATTCGCTTTTACAAAATAACTTGGTTGGTTGTTAAGGAACCGAAAATGGTCTCATTACATTGTTCCCCACACTATCCCAGCCCTCCCTTATTTGCCATAATTATTTTTTTCTTTATCTTCTCATGTTCATAATTGTGAATGCTACATTTTACCTTAACTGTCAAAAATAAAACTAGAGACAGACAATCTGTATGCTTGCCAATGACACTGAATGTGTAATGCTACTGTCTCTAAAATAAAGAACTAAAAAAAAAAATGAACCCACAACTCTTTGCCCTTCTCCTAGATATCTCCATCAATCCTGGTTTCAAGTTTGTCTTTTGCATCTCACTCATCATAGAAAGAAGAGAAGAAAATTAGATGATGTTTCTTTTTCTCCTCCTCATTTGCATCGTGGGCCCTGGCTGTGCCTGGATTGAAAATGATTGTAATATTATTTGCTAAATATGTAATACAAATTTAATCACATGGTAAAAAAACAAACAACCCAAGATTCCTGCTATTTCATGTATTTATTTAGTAATGGAATTTCCAATGAAGTGAATGTAATCACCGGTTCCTTAGGTAACCTCTTGTGCTTACAGACAACATGTTGGGAGTGTTACACCATCCTTGTCTGCCATGTTGCCCAGACATAAATAAGCAGCTAACCAAAAATAAGAGGCTTAGGACTTTCTATCTTAGACAGCAAATAGAGTGCTCAGGTATGCTGAGCTGGACGTTTTCTAGATAGAGGGATGGATATAATCCTTTAGAGCAATTAATAAATCCCTCTACAGGATTTAGGGGGATTGAAACATCTTCTGCTTGGCTATTGGTTAAATCAGGATTCAAGTGTTCAAAAGAGAATTAGGTATGACTGCTGGCAAATGTCTTGATGAAATGATTAGCAGAGATCTACGTAGTTAAAAATAACCCAAAACAGAAGCCTCATGATGGCACTAAGTATACTGTGATTTTATTTTGTGAATTCACCTCCAGCTTGGGAAAGTCCAATGAAAACACATTACAATTTGACAAAGCATCATTCTATACAAGAAAATAGACGACAGAGTTTATTGACTAAAAAGAGAGAATTTCAAGCAATTTCAATATATATTTTTTTTAATTGCCTTATCAATTCTCCAAATTCCCAGCTAAGTTAATAAACCACATACGGGAGTCTGTCGAAAATATACAACAATATGACCAAAGATAATTCCCTGGGTGCAGAGGGAGGGTCTGTTTTGACTAATGCATTCCATTAGTAATTGCCTGCGTGTATTACTGCCATTGAACCTGCAAATTAGAATCAATATATTATTTAGCAACCGAGTTACTTTGCCCCCACTCAACATTTTAGTTTTGCAAGCCTGCAATACTGGGCTAAAATCAGTTTATATGACCGTATGTACAAATTATATGCATGCCGTCAGTCTGGTGACCCGGTAATTTTATAAACCGATATTCAAGTGTAATATATAAAAAAATTTTTTATAAAATCCTGCTAAATCTTGGGCTTTTGCCTCAAACTATAAAACTCAAGGAATTTTTTGTTTCTCCTGCTCAAATGGTGTCCCCTATAGCTTTATATAAATTTTTAATGTGTTTTCAGAAATGTCACTTAGATTCCCTATTTGCTATTCGCTTACTGTGAATTTATCGGTGTTCTTCTCAGATCACATTATGTATGTTTTATTAATTTTACTTGTTCTTTATAATTTGTTATAATTAATGCATTTTTTTTTATTCTTTATTTTTCATGCATAGATAATACATATAACAATAATGCCAGCAATGCCACAACAGCTGTCACCTGTCACAGGTGTCTCATCTCAGGACCCTATTTAAGCCTTGTACTGCAGAGAACTCGAGATGGAAGGATTTCCCCAAGTGAGTAGCTCATTTAGTAGACAGTTGGCAGTGAGAGTAGGACCTGCCAAAGATGGGGTACATTGACGTTTGTGGCAGGCTTATGCAATGTATGATCATATAGTGTAACCAAACCCCCATTATTTTTTGCCTAGATTAGGTGTTTTTAATAAAACCAGTAAAATCTGTCAGCATCAAAGTAGCTGTTTAGTTGATAAGTGAGTGTGCTGGATTTCTATTTTTACTGTACTACTTGGCCCCCAGCAGCACCCCATTTAAGCATGTTTAGGTGAGTGCAGCCAGCCCCTTGTTTTCCCAGCTGTTGATCGAGTTTTAGGAGACAAAGATTTACATATGCATGGCATGAATAACTCCGCACATTTTTATAGTATAATTAATGCATTTTTTATGCTTGATGCTCAATAAAATAATTGAAACAAGAACAAACAAAAAAAATCTTTATTAGACTCATTCCAAAGTCATGGGGTCTACTCTCTACTACAGTACTTTTGGGAATGCAGTACTGATACAGAAATGTACGAATCGTGGACAGTAGCCTGTAATTTGAAAGAACACTCCAAGCACCATAACTACAACAGCCCACTACAGTGGTTATGGTGCCTGGAATGCCCTGGTGAGACCCAGGTAAGTTGTCAAATCATTCCTAAAGCTTGCTCTTCAGTAATGTTTGTTAACATACTAATGCCTGTATAAGCTGAGCTACAAAACACATCTATAATTAGACCTCTGCATTTGGCTTATTAGATGTTAACTGAGGACAGGAGACCTGCAGCCCTAAGCAGAGGAGAGCCCTAAGCATTTCTTAATAATAGTCTACCTGTATTATTAAAGATGAGTTGTGACTATAAATAGAACCAAATGAGTGGCATCGTTAGTCTTTCTTTTACCATTAAAATAAAAAAAGAAGTATTATTTTAGGTGTTCATACATTTTAAATTTGTTTTTGCGTTTCATTCTTTCCCTTTTCCTTCTATATAATAATGTTTGGACATGTAGGGTGTTCTGGCTATTATCGCACCAGAAATATCATCAAAGACTGTAGTTACAACTTTACCAACCAGAGTAGCTTCATGTTTAACAGGCCCTATATCAGGGGTCAGCAACCTATGGCACTCGAGTTGCCTTTCTACGGCACTCAAGGGTGCTAGAGCCCAAAGGGACTTCAGACACCTGCTAGTGCAAACCGAGTGGTGGTTGCAGGTGATGAAGGATAATCCTTGAATAAAGCATTGCAGCACGAAGAGGAAGTCATCTCAGATCGCTTCCTCCCAGCTCTCATGAATGGGAATTTGCACTGGAATAGAGCAGCCTGCAGCAACTATCGCAGCTCCTGCCCTTGACCTGTTCCTGGCCATACAGGTCCCACCTGGACCCCAGAGAAGCCATCCACACTGCTGGATATACACAGAGCTGCTCCACTCATAAGAAGCTTTTCACTCATACAAATAATACAAACAGCCAACACATACATGGTTCCCACAAACACAATACCACTGACAATCCACATACAAGCACACAATCCCACAAGCAGCCACACACACACACACAATCAGCCCCCATACACAGCCCACATTCATAGGTATCATACACAATACCACAAACTAGTCATGAACATATTCAGTATAACAGCCCACATACACACAAATACAACATTACAACTGCCGCACCCATAAATAACACAATCAATATACGGCAACATACACACACCAATTAAAAAAAAAAAAATTAAAAAAAAATAAGCCCGCAGGCCAAAGAACGTTAAAGGATCACTATAGGGTCAGGAACACAAACATGTATTCCTGACCCTATAGTGTTAAAACCACCATCTGAACGCCTCATGCCTCCATAAATATAGCAAAATCTTACTGTTTTAATGCCTGAAGCTGTAACTCTGCATGCTGTTTGCCTCAGAAAAACAAGCAGTCTGCTGACCTCATCAGAAGTGGTAGTCTGATCCAATCACAATGCTTCTCCATAGGATTGGCTGAGACTGACAAGGAGGCAGATCAGGGGCAGAGCCATCATGATTCAAACACAGCCCTGGCCAATCAGCATTTCCTCATAGAGATTAACTGAATCAATGAATCTCTGAGGAAAGTTCAGTGTCTGCATGCAGAGGGAGGAGACACTGAATGTTTGGATGCATTTTAGGCAGCCATGATGCAGGAAGGATCTCTAACAGCCATCTGAGGAGTGGCCAGTGAAGTTATCACTAGGCTGTAATGTAAACACTGCATTTTCTCTGTGTTTACAGCAAAAAGCCTGAAGGTAATGATTCTACTCACCAGAACAAATTCAATAACCTGTAGTTGTTCTGGTGACTATAGTGTCCCTTTAACATCTTGTTTTGGCACTGTGCTACAAAAAGGTTGCTTCCCCCTGCCCTATACAATATATTGCCATCAGTCTGGCTGGCATGTTGTCGCCCCCCCTTCCTCAAAGTAACAGAAATCTTACCATTGTCCTACAAGTTTCAATTCTTATCTGTCTTTCATTGTGAAACAAAACTAAAAATTGTAGCATCTTTAAAGGGTTTTCTTTATTACATTTGACATGCTATCTATTCATGTTAACTTGGTCTTACAAACACCCAAAAACAAAGTTAAAGGAAATCTATAGGCTAGGAATGCAAAATTGTAATCCTAGCCCAGGGCTCGACAAATCCCAGGCGCCAGGGAGCAATGGTGCCCAGGAATTTTGCCTTGGCGTCTGTGATATGTGAACCCATTATTTCAGAGGAGGGGGCAGCCTGTAGTCAGTCAGCATGCTGGGGGATCATGGAGGCTGCGCGTATTGTTACTGGGAAGCTGTGATCTCCCTGCTCTGCTCCCTCATGTGCCGCTAAGTAGGGCCGGAATATGACATCACAAGCTGGATGATTTCACGCAATCCAATGTTTTCCCATAGGAAAGTATTGAGAGGCTATTGTGAATGTGCAGCATCTCATTTAATTAATGCGTCTCTATGGGGAACGTCTAGCACCTCCATGCAGGGTGTGGAGACTCTGAATATAGGTCCTGCACACTGTGCAGCACGGACACAGGAAGCACTACTGGTGGCCGTCTGAGTGGATGCCACTAGAGGTGTCACTAGGAAGCAAGGTAAACACTGACTTTTCTCTGAAAAGGCAGTGTTTACATTGAAAAGACAGTAGGGACAGGCTATAGAAATCAGAACCTCTACATTTATCTATAGTGATCCTGGCGACTATAGTGTCTCTTTAAGAATTGTATCTTGAATACAATTATCATGGATTATAAAGCTTTGTAAGTTTAAAAAAACAAAAAAAAAAACTGGCTCCTTACTTTTTTAGCTGGCTCCTAGATTCAAAGCAAATTTGTCAAGCCCTGTCCTAGCCTATAGCGCTTGTGCCCCATCCATAGTGTTGCAAGGGTTCAAAAAACCCTTTTGTCAATTACCCCAATCCAATGCCGATGTCCCTCGGCACTGGGTCATGCTCTGCCCTCGCCTCTCTTCCCCTGCTGTGCGCAAGCGTGGCAGTCACTGCAATTGCATTAGGACAACCCCATAGGAAAGCATTGAATCAATGCTTTCCTATGGGGTTTTAGCTGACACTGAATGTCCCCATGCATAGCGTTAGGACGCCCAGCGTCCGGCTACCAAAAGTCGCCTAACGACCCAAAAGAGCCTCTAGTGTCTGTCTGGTAGGCAGCCACTAGAGGTGGAGCTAACCCTGCAATGTAATTATTGCAGTTTATCAATGAGCTTAAAGGGACACTATAGTCACCGGAACAACTACAGCTTATTGAATTTGTTCTGGTGAATAGAATCATTACCTTTAGGCTTTTTGCTGTAAGCACTGTCTTTTCAGAGAAAATGCAGTGTTTACATTACAGCCTAGTGATAACTTCCCTGGCCACTCCTTAGATAGCTGTTAGACATCCTTCCTGGGTCATGGCTGCCTAAAATGCATCCAAACATTCAGTATCTCCTCCCTTTGCATGCAGACACTGAACTTTCCTCATAGAGATTAATTGATTCAATTCATCTCTATGAGGAGATGCTGATTGGCCAGGACTGTGTTTGAATCATGCTGGCTCTGCCCCTTATCTGCCTCCTTGTCATCCTCAGCCAATCCTATGGGGAAGCACTGTGATTGGATCAGGCTACCACTTCTTATGATGTCAGCAGACTGCTTGTTTTTTTTTTTTTTTTGGCAAACAGAATTCAGATCTACAGCTTTTGGCTTGAATACAGTAAGATTTTGCTATATTTATGGAGGCATGAGGGGCCCAGGGGGGCTAGATGGTGGTTTTAACACTATAGGGTCAGGAATACATGTTTGTGTTCCTGACCATATAGTGATCCTTGAAGTGATCTGGGTGCCTATAGTGTCCCTTTATAGCAAGTCTCCAAACATCGAAAGCACTGTAGCTTGCTGAAGTGCCTTACATGTGACGAAGTGTGTCCTCGTTTTATTTTTGAGAGAGTGCTGTTTTCAATAGAAATGAGCACTTTTAAAAATTGATCCTCAGCTGTCGGTCAGACGACTGATCCTTTTACTTCCTGGCAGACAAGAGATCTGCAGCTTTTGCAAGCTGTTTTTACATTAATGCCCCAATGCAAAATTGCATAATAAAAGCATGTTTTTATTGGGGTATATATATAGTAAAATATAACAGTGTAGCGTTCCTTTGAAAACCTCTGTATTATACTGTAGTTACATTTATTTCCTAGTTTATAATCTTTGCGTAGTTTCATTTCTTACAAGTTTTGATTCTTATTTGGCTTCCATTGAGTGTGAAACAAAACAAAAAATAGTAGTTTCACTAAAGAACACCTGTTAAAAAACAAAAAAAAAAAAACACCTGTAAAGAACATCCATGTAAGCTTGCTCTCAAAAACACATACAAAAAATAAACAATGGAAAGTTAAAGGAGCACTTTAGCTTGCTGAAGTGCCTTATATGTGAAGAGTGTGTCGTCTTTTTTTCATTTTACAAAAAGTGGAAATTTCAATAACAATTGGTACTTTTATAAATTATAGGAATACTTTAGTATTAAGAATACAAAGCTGTAATCCTAACACTATAAAGTTTTTCAGCTTCCCTCTCCTCCAGCAGAGTTAGTATTGGGGGTTTATCTAGTAAAAAAGTGATTTTTATAAATTTTTGTATTTGGGCAGTGGAGGATCCCTTTAAAACTGGACTGGGATTAAAACTGGGATTCAGATATTTAACCCTTTAACACCGGAGGGCGTACAATTACGTCCTTTTTTAAGCGGCTCTAAATGCCACCGGGCGTAATTGTACGCCCTCCGTTTTTTTGTTTTTTTTTTAACTTACCCGGTCGTCGGCGATCCCACGCCGGCGTTCGCGGTTGGGGGGTCCCCCAGGAAGACCCCCGCGGCATGTCCGCCCTCCAGCAGCCCCCCCGGCCATGTGAGAGTGAGGTCCTTGCGAGGACCTCACAATCACATGGCCGAGATAGCTGCCTGCTGCATTGCCAGCAGGGGGACTGCCTGTAATGACAGGTAGTCAGTCCCCCTGCTGGCTGAAATCAAATAAAAAAAAAAAAAAAAAGTTAAATAAGTGTAAAAAAAAATTATTATATACTTAGATCATATATATATAATAAGAAACCAAGAGGGCTGCACTCACCTGAACATGCAATGTATGATCATATAATGTAACTAAACCCCCATCATTTTTTGCCTAGGTGAGGTGTTTTTAAATAAAACTATTACAATCTCTAAAATTTGAAATCACTGTTTAGTTAATAAGTGCGAGTGCGCTGGATTCTGTATTTTGTGTGTATGTATGTGTGTGTATATATATATATATATGTATATATATATATATATACACACAATTATAATTAAAGTGACAAAATTAGGCACAAAAAATAAATCAAAAAAATCAATGATAATTACCAAAAGTTTTCACAAGCCTAACAGGGCAGAAACAGGACACAAAAAGTAACCCCCCCAACGTTTCGGCACCTCCTGGTTGCCTTTATCAAGGGAAATTAATTATTTTTTGTGCCTAATTTTGTCACTTTAATTATAATTGTTTGTTTTTGCCTGTATCTGATATTGGCGTATTAAACCAGGTTAAGTGACTATTATGGCTTTTTTTTGGTGTGCATTCTCTTTCTTGTTAGATTACCATTTTTTCACATTAAAATTCACCAGATTGCTTACGTTGCCTTTGTGACCCTATGGTAGCCCAAGAATGAAAATTACCCCTATGATGGCATACCATTTGCAATAGTAGACAACCCAAGGTATTGCAAATGGGGTATGTCCAGTCTTTTTTCGTAGCCACTTAGTCACAAACACTGGCCAAAATTGGCGTTTTTTGTATTTTTTACACACAAACAAATACTAACGCTAACTTTGGCCAGTGTTTGTGACCAAATGGCTACTAAAAAAGACTGGACATACCCCATTTGCAATACCTTGGGTTATCTACTATTGCAAATGGTATGCCATTATGGGTGTAAATTAAATTCCTGGGCTACTATACAGTCTCAAAGGCAACGTAACCAATCTGGCAAATTTCAATTTCAAATGTAACATGCTATATTTGACCCTGCAACTTCCCAAAACACCATAAAACCTGTACATAGGGGGTACTGTTTTACACGTGAGACTTTGCTGAATACAAATATATGTACTTTATTGCAGTAAAAGCAAACAGTATTATGACATTGACAGTTAAAATGTCATGTAGAACTTAAAAAATAAAAATAAAAATCTTATTTTCTCCCATTTTTTTCATATTGAATTATGTTTCATAGCTAAATATTTGATATTAAATGAAAGCCCTGTTTCCCCTGAATAAAATGATATATAATAAGCGGGGGTGTATTTAATATGAAAGAGGTGAATTACGGTTGGACAGACATATAGCGCAAATGCCAGGTTTTGTTTACGTTTTGTTTTGTTCACAACTTGTACATTTGGCTCAGTCCTTAAGGGGTTAATATATACCTCTAGAACTTTCGTTTCTTTTTATAGCAAGTGATAATTATTTAGGATGGTTTTTACTGTTAATAATATAATGTTCTGTTATGTAATCTGTTATGTAATAATATAATGTACGGTTAATAGATAAAAGTGTTGAGTACACACACTTTTATACAAAGTGATAAATTGTTTAGACAAATTAAATATTTATCCTCCTGAATAATAATGTGAGCCCTGGCTGTGCTTTATCTGGACTGGATTGTCAAATAGTTTGAATGGTTTGGCAAAAAATGGCTCTCGGGTATCTGAAGCCTGGCCCATTGGTAAACTGGGTGCGAGTATGTGGCTAACTGTCAAAGTGTAAGTGTGCTTGTGGTATGGACTAGAATAATCTGTGTGTTTGGGAGGTGGAGGGGGCTTCCAAGACACCAGGAGTGCCAGGAATTCTACGGCTGGCTTGCGAAAGGGAATGTAATAGGGAGAGAAGTAACAACGATCATTGCAGGTAACAATGGATGGGGAAAGGAATTAAAGGGAGAAAGCAATACTATAGGGGAAATCAAAGGGGGAGTAGGGCTGGGCGACGTGTGCTTGGGGGAACCAGTTAGAACTCTTTTTTGAGTAATCCCAAATACATATATAGCCAATGAACCAGCACTATATGCAATGATGTATTAATAAGTACTTTAAATACGAAAAGTACATTCCACACCAACATTAAACAAAACGTTTCAGCTAATTTTAAGCAATATAAAAGAACCTGTGCTTAAAAGAACTCACCTGTGTAATGCAAGGCGCATGCGCATTCAGCCGATGACGGCGATATGGAGGAGGAGAGTTCTCTGCCCGGCGCTGGAGAAAGAGGTATATTTAACCCCTGGCACCCTCAGGGCACTATAGTGCCAGGAAAACGAGTATGTTTTCCTGGCATTATAGTGGTCCTTTAACGCTTCCCCCCCCCCTGTGCTGAGGTCAGGTTCTCCCTCAGCCTTATGTTCCTCTGCTTATGTCACTCTCCCTCACCGAAGGAAAAAGTGGTCAAGGAAGGTGCACAGAGGGAAGGACCAGATTTAAAAACTCAGCCGTTTCAAACTGCAAATGAAAATTTAAGAAAAAGTTTTAACGGAGTTTAAAATAAGAAATATGCTTAATGATTTAATGCACAAAAGGTTTAATCTGTATAAATGGAGGCGGCCATGCCTGGATACAAATTCTGGTGAATTCATTCTCATGGAAAACCACTTTTAAAAAAATGATTTATTTATTTTTTAATAAAACTGCAGTGATACACACATAATACCCAGTACACAAACAATGGATCCTGTCCCTTTATTAGTTCAAGTTCTGGTTAAATTAAATGTTATCGGCTATTGCAGAATAAGCAGCAAAGTGGGCAAGCACACGCTTGGACCGGTGCCCCGGGAACTGTGTATTCTGCTTTTGAATTCAACACATTGGCTCACATTGTATTCTGATCAAAGCTGATAAAGCAAAACAATGACCTACGGCAGTGGTTCCCAATCGGTTGGCTGGAGTCACTCCCCATTGCCATGTGCTACCAAAACCCACTGGGACACTTTAACATGCTCTTGGCCAGGCTGCCGTGGAGTAAGATGTCTCTGAATACTCTGTAGGCAGAGGAAGCCTTAACTGCACCCAATTTACTCTCCAGCATAACATTGAGACAGAAGCTGGGAAAATATTTTATGCTATCATCATCCTTTACATAGCTCATAATTAAGGGGGGGAAGAGCATTAAAAGTAATCTTTGTCATTGGAGGGGGTGTACAGACAGTCTTATTTGCACATTAGACACTAAGGACAAAGAAGAGTCGCTGTTCTGCCTTCTGCCGGTAACAGTAGAAGAGTCACTGTATTATATCCAAAAGCATCCGAAAACTCCAGAAGGCCACAGTCACGTTGATCATAACAGATTGTGAGCATGACAGCTCTGTTTCTTTTCTGAGATGGTTGACTATCAGTGCACTACACCAGTGTAACTTTTGTGAAGGGCATAGCAGATGGGGAATTGGGGAATTAATGTAATGTCCCTGTGCCTTCATAACAGCAGACACAGGAGTGTGCAGAGAGTGTCAGAAGCAAAAAGGTAGAGGTACAGAACTATCACTGGCTCTAACACCAATTGACCAACAGGGAACATGATTTTATGCAGTAATCTTTTCTCCAGCTGTGAGTGTAACACTGTGTGTAGACATGTGATGGGGAGGGTTGGTGTCATTGTGTGTTTGTGTGAGTATGCAAAGTGTAAGTTTTGTGTTTGGGAGGTGGAGGGGCCTTCAGAGACACTAAGTGTTTCAGAAATTCTCTGGCTGGCTTGTGAAAGGCAATGTAATAGAGAGAAAAGTAACAAATTATCAAAGCAGGTAGCAAAGGATGGGGTAGAAATAAAAAGGAGAGAGAGCAATAGGATAGGGGAAAACACATTGATACAAAGGAGGATCGGAGGGTGGAAAAAAAAAAGAGATAGCTAAGCGGGGACAATCAAGAGAAGAAAAGTGAAAATATAATGAGGCATAAATAATTTCAAAATTTTTAAAAATTGAGAAAAAGCATGGATGAAACAAGGAAGATGTAAACGATGGAGAGAGACAGAAAGCAGATGAGTGGAGGAGAGTGCAAGCAATGCGAAAGCAACAAAGAGGGAATGTGGAAGGATCACTCCACAGACCATAACCACTACAGCAATATGTATTGGTTATGGTTCCAGGGCCTGGTGTCTGCGCACTGTAAGTAGGCGAACCATTTTGAACTTCTAACCTGGGGTCTGCTAGGTTCCCTGCCTACAATAGTGGTTATTGTGCTTGAGGTTTTCCTTTAAGAAAAAAGGGATAGCAACGAAAAGAAGAGCAATAAACATAGGGGAAGATTGAACCGAAAATAGGAAAAGCAATGGAAACAAAGGGTGCAATAAAAATAGATGGACCCTGCAAATGGAAAAAAAAATAAATATATATATATATATATATATATATATATATATATATATATATATAACAACAACATGGGGGAAACTACACAGAGAAGGAGGGAGAACAGAGGGTGATAGAAAGTAGGTTCCGAGGTGACCAAACTGTACATAAAACACAATTATTTACCTAAAGTAGCAAAGTGAATTATTTATATGTGAAAGGAGTGCTAACATTGCATTTCTTTCAAAAACAAAAATGGTTTCCGGATTTTTGTTTTCCATACTTTTAAAACTTATTGCAAATTCTACATCTCTTCATTAAAACATATTCTTCTAACTAGAATCAGTGGCAGTACGTACTGGTCGAGCACTAAAATAATCTTGCAGGAGAGGAAAAACAAGGAATATGAATAAGGTTTTTTTCATTTTTGTCTATCAGGAGTACAGCCAATATAATGCTCTCAAAAAAGTGACAGCCTCGTGATAAATAAACTGCTGAGCTATGGAGTAAGCCTAAGGTAAAACTAAAGTCTTCCAAATGGGAAGCTCATAATAGCGTAGCAAAAGGAATTTTGACCCACTGCTATTGTTTGGACAGAAGAAGGTAAACAATTGTATCATCGGTGCATGTATCACTGCTGCAGGTGCGGGAATGGCAAGAGGGGACAACAAAATAAGACAGACAAAATATCAGACACTACGAAGACACAAATTGGTTTGTGATATAGAACCGTTACCGCCACAGAAACACAAAGGGAAATCAAACTGTAGCTTTGAGGGGACATAGTTTTGTTTGATCGCTGATGTTACCACACAAGTAATAAGGCACAAGACTATAATAAGGGAACAAGGAAAATATTTTTTCCAAAGGATGGCTTCAGGCCACAAGGATTTTTCTTTTCGAACTAAATGAAAATGCTCTGACAAAAACTCGAGAGACAGTACTCATGACGTCCTGATACCATTACTACAACAATAAACCATTGCGGCTGCAGTGCTTGTTATGTCCCTTTAAACCTAGCAGGATACAATGATTAAATATTGGTAGGAGGAAACCTGCGTACATTGCGGGCGTAGACTGCTAGCGTAATTCAATTTGGTGAATTAATTGCATTTACAGCATAAATGACAGCTGTTCTGCAAAGCATACAGCATATACCATAAATACAAGTTATCAGTGTCTCCAGGCTATAAAAACATATAAAAACCCATTGGGTCATTAAAAAAAATAAACAGAACATAAAAAACAACCAAACCAAAAACCACAAAATGCAAAGCAGCTCAAGTAAAATGTTGGCATGGGGTGTGATTGATATAAGCGTACTCTTGTTTAGTCACCAGATAAAATAGTCATACTGACAAAATTCTCCAAAGTTTTATGACAGCACATCTAGCTAGACCAAAAGAAAAATGTCTTATCTGCTTCCCATAAATTAAATTTTTGAATAATTAAACAGATATTTATTAGTGCACACACACAACATTTTTTCCAAAACCACAAAATTTCTCACATTTACACGACAAAAAAATGCCACAAATCCTTATCATAGAGGTTTCCACGAAGTATGATATTGCCACAGTCGTAGTGATATTTCCTGCACTTCTAAATCCGCAACATTCCGTGAGGCATAAATTGTCTAGCTACTTGTTCACGAGAATTCCTCGAAAAATATGCCGTACACATGCTATTTAATCATGATTTGTTGTAGTGAATTTGTAAATTTTAAAACAAAGAGGGTGGACAACAATCTCCAATACAGCCTCTAGGACACAAAAATAAAATGTCTTACAATGCGGTTTCATACCGGACGCTAAATGCTAGTGGACATACTGATCTATAACCAACACTTTTTATATCAATGTACAAAATAACAAGTACACAATACACAAGAAGACAAAAAGATCGTAATTAACCAATTCGCTGCAGGAGGGATGTACATTTTGGACTCCATTGTCCAAATACAAAAAAAAAAAATCTAAAAAAGGAAATGGTTTAGTACATATGCCCCCAATGAAAACATGCATGCATGTCAGTATGCATTTTTTTCAAATCTAAAAATTACTTGCAAAAAGCAGTAGATCTCTTGTCTGCAGCATTTGCAAGCCCTCCCCTTCTAATCCCAGCTCAGACTTTCTGTGGCTGTCCAATCACAGGCTTCCAATGCAGCACAATGAGAAGTCTTTGCAAAGCAGGTGCTCTGAGCAATTGCTTCCTCTGAAGTTTAGTTCCACTGAGCTTAACAACCAGGAAGTAACAGGATCACTTGTCTGATTGACAGCCTGGAGGGTCTAACAAGGTTCATTTATAAAAGTGCCAATTTCTATTGAAAGCTGCACTGTTTTTTTCTCTCTAAATGAAAGAAGGAGAAAAAAAAAAAGGACCTGTCTTCACACGTCTTCAAACAAGGTATTTCAGCAAGGGAAACTGTGTGAAAGGTCTGGAGTTTAGAAACAGTAAAACAGGCTGCACACAAGTCACCTTATATAACATGTGGGAGATGACTACTGGAGGCTGTGTGGTTAACAGGGTAATTACCTTCACATGTGGTGGCAATGCCTAAAAGTTCTTTCTCAATAAATCTGCCCTTAACTTTATACCATGCCTGGGACTTGCTTTGTTTTGAATGCCCAAAAGTCAAACTGTTTTGTGGAAAAACACAATCTTTGCTCCGTCCAGTGTGGCACTTCATCGTCTCCACTTGGGCATGCCATCTGTGGAAGATTTTGGCACACATGAAAATCAGACAATGGCTAGAAATTCTCCTAACGGCATGGAGAGCCTAAGCCAAAATTTGGAGAACAGTTGGGAGTTCTGTCTCTCATAAAATGTTTTGAATAAAACTTTCGACAATTACCAGAGATATTTTAAAGTGTAAGAAAATTTGGAGTTTATGGATAGCCATCCTGTTGGTGTGTTAGCGCAGCACAGCTTACTCCCTTAGCCCTCTCTAAGCACCATAACCAATTCAACTCACTTAAGTGGTTATAGTACATTGAGCAACCTAATGCCTGATTTCACACGGTTTAAAACTGAATGAGGGCCATTGGCTACCCATGGCTCTACCACACCACTGGAGGTATGGCTAAAGTAGAGCGCAAAAATTCAGAACCACTTTTGATCTGGATGAACTTAAGAATTAAGAATTCCAACCACATTTAATTCAAACTTCTAATGAACATTAGGTCTCAGAGTTGAAATAATTCAGGAGGGCTTCTATTTTATTTTCTCCAGTTCATTAACCCTTCAAAGCAACAACAATACGGTCAAAGGGTTAAAAAACATCAGTCGAAATATTGCTTGCACGTCTTGAATATCATGAAGTTTTGCTTTTATGTAACACTTGACAACACAAAGGAAGGTATACAAACAACAAAACACGGAAACTGCACAAATCCAATTAGAAAATCGGCATGTGTATAATTCAGGACAGGTAATAACTCAGCACCTTTAACCCGGCTGCAGTGTAAAATCACGTTATGAATGCCTATGGCCATTGCCGTCAGTCAGTGTTTACAACCTATTACTATGTAATACCGTCAGTGTCCCTGTAAATCTGAAGAGGATCTTTGACGCGTCACTGAATAGGATATATTCTCACGATAAATGCCTTATGGTCATTACTGATAATCAGTGTTTATTATAACATTTGTAGTGCTATCAGTGTCTTTGATAAGGCTTTATTTAAATGAAATTCAGATCATGAATGCCTACTGTTATTGCTCTCAATGTAATATTGTCAGTGTCCCTATATATCAACATAGCTTTAATTAGGGTATATTCTTATTATGAATGTAATGGAGTATTGCTATTAATCAGTGTTTATATTAGGTATATTATAATATTGTCATTGCCTTTGATATGGCTGTATCTAGGGTAAACGCCTGATTATGAATTCCTATGTGCATGGCTCACAATGTTTACTAAGTAATATTGTCATTGTGTACATTAAGGGCAGGCTCTTTAACATGGCTTTAATCAGGCCAGGCTTCTTTGACATGGCTTTAAATAGCTTATATTCTTATAGTGGATGTCTATGTGCTTTGCTGACAGTGTTTACGAAGTAATATTGCCAGTGTTTTGTGTAAAACCAGGACAGGCTCTTTGACATGGCTCTAATTTGAATATATTCTTATTATCGATCTCTATAAGTGTTGCTATTAATCAGTGTTTATTAAATCTATTGTTATACTGTCAGTGACTTTAATATGGCTATATCTAAATTATATACTTACCATGAATGTCTGTCTATGTGCTTTGCTGTCAGTGTTTACTAAGTAATATTGTCAGTGTTTGTGTAAAACCAGGACAGGCTCTTTAGCATGCTTTAAATAGATTATATTCTTATTATCAATGTCTGAGTGTTGCTATTAATCAGTGATTATTAAATCTATTGTAATACTGTCAGTAGCTTTCATATGGCTATATCTAAACTATATCCTTATCATGAATGTCTGTCTATGTGCTTTGTTGACTGTGTTTCCCAAGTAATATTGTCAGTGTTTGTGTAAAACCAGGACAGGCTCTTTAACATGGCTTTAATTTAAGTATATTCTTATTATCAATGTCTATGAGTGTTGCTATTAATCAGTGTTTATTAAATCTATTGTTATACTGTCAGTGACTTTCATATGGCTATATCTAAAGTATATCCTTATCATGAATGTCTATGTGCTTTGCTGACAGTGTTTTTACTAAGTAATATTGTCAGTGTTTGTGTAAAACCAGGACAGGCTCTCTGACAAGGCTTTAATTTGAATATATTCTTATTATTATGAATGTCTGTCTAGGAGTGCTGCTATTAATCAGTGTTTATTATATGTATATAATACTATGACACTGTCAGTGTCTATAATTGTATTTTAATGATAATAATAATAATTAATATATATATATAGCCCTCCCCACGATCAGTAAGTGGAGTTCCCAGACATGCAGCCCAGTACATATGTCACCAGTCCAGCTCACTGCCAGCCATGCCATACACCCACAGGGTACTTACGTTAGAAGCCACCTGCCCTCCCTCTGGATCTATTCTGCGTTTATTCTGCCTGGGGACTCAGCCGCATTTCCCCTTCCAGTTGGCTGTGACAGTGGGCACCGCAAAGCCAAAGCCACGCAAAGGCTGTCGGGAGTTGTAGTTGGCCGGCGCTTAGACAACCAAACACCAACCGTCCAATAAAACCACAACTCCCGAAATGCTCCGGGACAAGAAAAAAAAAAAAGCAGCATAACCAGTGAGCTGTCTGAATGGGGCGCCCTCTAGTGCCCTCTGCAGTGCTGTGCACAGTAAGGCCAGTAACAGGCTGTCAAGCACTATACTGTACATATTTAGTAAAGATTGGGCTTAACCAGCTGGCTTGTAAAACAAACTGTGTTGTACCTTTAAAGGTCTTTATGGTTTATGTATGTGCATATTCAATTCTACAGTTGTTTATAATGTATTTATGCATGTATAGTGTAATGGTCCTTGTTTGTGAAGGCCATGGCAGCCATTCTGAGGTAAATTACTAAATTTGGAACAATCACCCTCTGTCTGGTTTAATAATATACTTGGAATTGCTCTACATTATGAATGCCACTGCCCTCCCTCCCCCCCCCCCCCCCCCCGCAAAAAAAATAAATTAAAAAAAAATAATAAATTACTTTTTAGTAGATATACCTCCAATGAAAACATACATGCATGCATTTAACCCCATTAAGGACCAAACTTCTGGAATAAAAGGGAATCATGACATGTCACACATGTCATGTGTCCTTAAGGAGTTAAAGGGACACTATAGTCACCTGAACAACTTTAGCTTAATGAAGCAGTTTTGGTGTATAGAACATGCTCCTGCAGCCTCACTGCTCAATCCTCTGCCATTTAGGAGTTAAATCCCTTTGTTTATGAACCCTAGTCACACCTCCCTGCATGTGACTTGCACAGCCTTCCATAAACACTTCCTGTAAAGAGAGCCATATTTAGGCTTTCTTTATTGCAAGTTCTGTTTAATTAAGATTTTCTTATCCCCTGCTATGTTAATAGCTTGCTAGACCCCACAAGAGCCTCCTGTATGTGATTAAAGTTCAATTTAGAGATTGAGATACAATTATTTAAGGTAAATTACATCTGTTTGAAAGTGAAAACAGTTTTTTTTTTTCATGCAGGCTCTGTCAATCATAGCCAGGGGAGGTGTGGCTAGGGCTGCATAAACAGAAACAAAGTGATTTAACTCCTAAATGACAGTGAATTGAGCAGTGAAATTGCAGGGGAATGACCTATACACTAAAACTGCTTTATTTAGCTAAAGTAATTTAGGTGACTAAAGTGTTCCTTTAATTATTAATTTTTTGGGGGGAGTATATCCAAACCCAGCTTGCATACCCTACTTATCTCTTGTCTGCAGCTTTTGCAAGCCCTGCCCTTTTGACCTCGCCTAGACTTTCTGTGGCTGTCCAATCACAGACTTCCCAATGCAGCTCAATGAGAAGTCTTTGCAAGGCAGGTGTTCTGGACTATTGCTGCATCTTGAGTTTAGATCTACTCAGTTGCACAAAATAAGGAAATAACAGGACTTGTTGTCTGACTGACAGCCAAGGGATGTAACCATGTTAAATTATAAAAGTCTGCACTTTTTGTATAACGAAAAAAGGAGGACATACTCTTCACACATAAAGCACTTCAGCAAGCTAAAGTGCATTGGATGTCTGGAGTATCCCTTTACGTCATCTATGCTTTCAGCACGGCTACTCTGGCCTCACATTTGAAATTCACTTTGAATTCAATTTGAATTCTCATTTTAATATATAGTTGGCGCTGTGGTAGTGTCCCCGACCCTGGGCTGTGCGCCATGTTGCTAGCGTTTGTCCTCTTAATCAATCTTGGTGAGTAAAATAAAGGAGAGAGAGAGGGGAAGCACTTAAGTGTGCGTCAATAGTATAGAGCTGAACATATGGTTCTGAACATATAGTCCCGATCAAGTGGTGTCTTGGGAAACTTGGGAACGTTGTGCAGGATGACGTAGTCCCCGGCAGGGTCATATGCGCCCTATGTTGGGTCGTTTCTTGAGCTTGTTCCTGGTTCCGTTGCTTGTGTGTTCTCGGACCTCGGGACGAATGATGCTGTGCGCTCTGGGTTCCAGGTGGATGTGGCAGTGGAGGCTCTCTGAGGTGTGCTGACCAACAGGGGCGCCAGGTCTAGCGCTGTCAGGAATGGTGTTGCGTCTTCTATCGAGGTGAGTGTGTGCAGGCTTCCGTGTCGGGTCACTGTCATGGATCCGTTTGTTCCCCACCTGTAGCCTATATTTGCTGAGCGGAGCTGGCTTGTCACTGGATGGAATATTTTACGCCACAGGAGAGTTTCTTTTGTTAAGTCCTGATAGAACGTTAGAGAGGCCTCTTCGAAGGTTATCAGTGTTTTGCCTCTGATTGCCGACATAATTCGTATTTTGGCATGTGTTGTGAGGCATCTGAGTATGGTGTCTCATGGCAATGTGGTTGATGCGCTTGCTGGTCCAGGTAGGCGATATGTCCCCCCGTGAGTCTGTATGTCTGAGATGTCTCTTTCGAAGGCCTGTACTCGGTCTGTAATGGCTTTCATGTCCTGTTTGATGGGAGCGAGTTCCGTCGCCAGTATTTTGTGAAAATCTGCCAGTAAGACCTTCAGGTCGTGTCTGGTTGTCGGTGTGGAGTTGGAAGGGGGTTGCAGGTGTCGTCGGTTGTGAAGCCAGCGGGTGTTCGGGCCCTGTTTGCTCATTTGAGTAAGTGTGGAAGGTGGGTCACAGGGCATTTGCGGGAGCGGGTTTGGGCTGCGTGGGCCTTTGTAACATTGCCTCAATGTTCCTGCTGTCCGTCGCTGTTGTTTTCTGCGAGCGGCGACCCATTGCTGGCATTTGGGCCGGGGTGAAATGTGAGGTCTGGGGAATGTCGCCTCTTACTTGTTGAGAAAGGAGCGCCTCCAGGCTCGGGAGTGTCAATGTGGGGTAGGCCCCGATTTTCCGCTTCCGTCTAGGCTGGTTCAGTGTTAGAAAGAAAGGCATCTATCGCCTCAGGGGGCGTTATGGAGTGTGGTTGTTAGCTTTTGAGGGCTGGATGGACTTTCCCGTTCGGGATATTTGTGTTTTATTGTTTGCTCGGAGTAGCTTGCAAGCATGGCGTGTGTTCAGGCTGGTGGTCAAGCTCTGCCCCCCGCAATATGCATTTTTTAAAAATACATTTACTCATCTATACATTTGTTAGTCGTTTAACTAGTGCCAGGTATAGGTGCAATTAAATCTACTATGAAATCCAGGCTCTTTTTAACTAGAGATATCTACTCATGTAATAAACTGAACACAGATACTATTAGGGGTACATGGAGATTGTAATTTGATATTAAAAATCTCTAAAGCACATAATACTAAAAATATGCATCTGCGACAAGCACAGAAAACAGTTTATGTCTTAACTCTGTCAGTGCCAATATATCATCATGAAGGGTAAAAGGTTGGACGGGTACGATCACTAATTTATCTTAGTAAAAATCACACATCTACAACATTGAGGTGGTATTTCTTAGTTTAAAGCTTTATACTTATCGATGGACTATAAGACAAAGCACAAGTTATAGGTCTCCATAACCTCTTCATCTCTTTGAAGTGTTTACGGTGCCAAATACTCCTGGGGCCATCCCACTTTTCATTGGTAAATCTTTTTCGATGCTGCTAATGTGGAAGCTTTAGCTTAACTTGTAATGGGCGGCAGTGAGGGGCCGAGAGTGTCAGCTAATTTCCCTCAGACTATCACTGCTGCCCATCGCTGGTATGAATTGGTAATGGCTAATCCAGAGTTACACTCCACATTAGCCATAGCTTCCAGCTGGGGTTGGTGGCACAGGTGCAGGTGGGAAGGGACCTAGTGCTACAGGTCCCTAAAATTGGAAATGTCCCAACCAAATTAGGACAGTTGGGAGGACTACATCAACCCATTTTGTGGGATACATTTCCTTTTAAAATGCCCTATTGGTCACTATTAATGCAATAAAAAAAAAAGACTCCTACCCCAATGACCACTTCAAATCAGTGAGTGGTCTTGATGGTTGGAGTAACCCTTTTAGGTGGCCATCGTGCCACAATCTCATTCTATTATTCCAGTTTCTATTCCAATCCAGCTGATTTTGTTTTATTTAGTTTAAAAAAATTATATTTCATTGTTAGTCTTACCAATGTATTCTTACAACCTTTCCACACCACTAGAGGGCAATAGCTCTTGTCAAATTTCTTCATAAGCATGCAGGCAATAATAGATATTATCAGACAACACAGTTTACTAACAAAATATGATATGCAAAATCTGCTTTTTTGTGTGGAATTTGGCAGTAGAAAACAATTTTATTCTTTAAACAGCAAATTGTTGTCAATAGAAAATCGAATAACAAAATTTTTTATCAAGTATCCATGCTGTGACTATAGTTAAATAGGAGATTAATTTCTAATTAGGTTACAATTTACTGTTCTTGTTAATAGAATCAATGATTTTTTCATGAGACTAATGCACAAATATTTAAGACATTGTGAATGTAAATATCTCACGCCCATAGTGTAAGTTCTACCCAGTAAATTAACTCTTGACAGACGGCACCTTAACTCACACTTTTGATATTTAAAAATGTTATTGAGAATTCTTAGAATCTCTTGGTCCAGTATGGAAATTGAAGTGAAATAGGAACCAGTAATGTGCATTGTATAATGTTGTTCAGAGATTTAGTACACATAAATAGTGCAGATAAAATACTGATATTCTAAAAAGTTATTTCAAGTAAAGCAAATAAGGTATGAAACAATAAACAACAAAAACAAACACACAAACAAACAACAAAACAAAACACAAGTATCCCTCTCACCCAACGCATTTGTCTCTCAGTTCAGGCCTTTTTCAAGAGCTATTTTACTTACTAAAATGTGACCTGTTCGGAATCCAAATAAAATTAAAGGGACACTATAGTCACCTGAACAACTACAGCTTAATGTATTTGTTCAGGTGAGATCTATAGCTCCCTGCAGGCAATCTAATGTAAACAATGTATTTTCAGAGAAAATACAGTGTTTACATTGATTGATAGGAATACCTCCAGTGGCCGTCACTCAGACGGCCACTAGAGGCACTTCCTATCATGCAGGGCCCTAAAAAGGCCCTGTACACGTCAGACGTTTGAAAATACGTCTGACGTGTGCAGGAGAGAGAAGGCACTGTGTGCGCGCCTTCTCTCTCCAGCCTGTCAGCAGAGGAGGGGGGCGGGCAAAGACCGCGAGCTGAGCTGTCAGTCAGCTCAGCTCGCGACCGCTCACACCGCGCGCATGCGCGGTAGTGTGCTGAGGACTTCAGAGGGCGGAAGCCGCGCATGCGCACAAGGGAGCAATGACGCTTCCAAATGGAAGCGTCTGATTGCTCCCTGCTCGCGCCCGCCTATTTCGTAATTTTGACGAAATAGGGGGCGCGGCTTCACGAGGCTCCCGGCGCTGGAACCAGGTGAGTAAACAGGGGCTGCCCGGAGAGTCCCTTTAAATTTTAGTGCAAAATAGCTGGGAATTTTTCCAATTGTCCTATGTTGGCTGACATTTTGAAATTCCCCTAGAATTCACTTTGAATTCCTAGCAATTTTCATTTTAGTGATTAACTCTCAAAGGGGTATTTACTAAAATGAAAATTCTAAGTGAATTTTAAATGATAGGCCACTGTAGCCAAACCGGAAGCATATAGTTCAGCTATTTTGACTTTAAATTTGATTTCACTTTGAATTCTCACCAGGGCCAGACTGGGAACGAAAAGCAGCCCTGGAAAAAAAATCTATACCAGCCCCATAATGCATTGAGCTAGCATAGTGTGCAGATATGGAAGCGGGAAATAAAAACATAAAACTGAAAACTATCACTCAAACATAAGAGAAAGCACTCATAGGGCTTCAAAATAAACAAAAGAACAAATTTATTGGAAGCAGACATGCATTTGCACATAATCAATGTTTCAGTACAACCAGAGCTGGATTAACATAGGAGCTGCATAACTGATGGAGCTGCAGCTCCAGGTCCGGGCCCAGGCCCATGGAATAGGCCCATTTAAAAAAAAAAAAAGAAAATTATTATTTTTTTGTACTTTCTTTTTTTTTTTACACACTACTCTTAGGTTTGCCACCTGACTGGTATTTTACCGGAACAGATGGTATTTGAGGCTGCCTGGCCGTGCCAGTACTGCAGCAATACCGTTAATACAAATGCAGATATTTTTCTCAGTATAAATGGAGATAACCAGCCAGTAGGGGTCACTGTGTGTGGAGAAAGGCAGGGATAGGAAGTTACAGCATATCCCTCCCTGCCTCTCTCTACTCACAAATCCGCGGGGGAGCAGCTATACAGCACAGAGAGTTCAGACAGCAGCTCCCAGCCTGCAGAGACAGACAGCTCAGGGAAGTGAGGGATGAGGGGAAAGGCAGCAGGGAAACATGGGGACACTGAGACACTAAGGGACACATGGGGACACTGTGAGACCTGGGGACATTGGGATACACATTGGGACACGGAGACACTCTCTCCCAGTGTCCCCATGTCTCCCAGCCAGTGTCTCTATGTGTCCCAATGGCTACCAGTATCCCCTAGTCTCCCAGTGTCCCCTAGTTTCCCAGTGTCTGTGTCCCCATGTCTCTCAGTGTCCCTAATGTCTCCATGTCCCTATGTCTCCCAGTGTCCCCAAATGTCTGTTTCCCCATGTCTCCCAGTGTCCCCAAGTGTCTCAGTGTCCCCATGCCTCCCAGACAGTGTCCCTAGTGTCTGTGTCCCCTGCCCCATGTCTCCCAGTGTCCCTATGTCTCCCAGCCAGTGTCCCTAGTGTCTCAGTGTCCCCATGTCTCTCAGTGTCCCTGGTGTCCCCATGTCTCCCAGTGTCCCCATGTCTCCCAGTGTCCCCAAGTGTCCTAGTGTCCCCATGCCTCCCAGCCAGTGTCCCTAGTGTCTCAGTCCCCCCATGTCTCCCAGTGTCCCCTAGTCTCCCAGTGTCTTGGTTCCCATATCTCTCAGTATCCCTAGTGTCTTCGTGTCCCCAAATGTCTCAGTGTCCCCATGTCTCCTAGTGTCTGTGTCCCCATGTCTCTGTGTCCCTAGTGTCTGTGTCCCCATTTATCCCAGTGTCCCCAAATGTCTCATTGTCCACATGTGTCTCCATGTCTGTATCCACAAGTGCCCCCATGTCTCCCAGTGTTCCCAAGTGTCTCAGTGTACCCTATGTATCACAGTGTCAGTGTCCCCCATGTCACCCAGTCCCCTAGTCTCCCAGTGTCCCCATTTCTCCCAGTGTCTCCATGTCCCAGTGTGTCCTGTGTCACTAGATACTAGGGGACACTGAGAGACATGGGGACACAGAGACCCGGGAACACTGAGACACTTGGGCACACTGGGAGACATGGGGGATGTCTCCCAGTGTGCCCAAGTGTCTCAGTGTCCCCGGGTCTCTGTGTCCCCATGTCTCACTGTGTCCCCATGTCTCTCAGTGTCCCCTAGTATCTAGTGACACAGGCCACACTGGGACATGGAGACACTGGGAGAAATGGGGACACTGGGAGACTAGGGGACTGGGTGACATGGGGGACACTGACACTGTGATACATAGGGTACACTGATGCAAGGCTGCCCTTCCAATTCTTTGGAAAGACATGCTCCCTTTTGTCACTAGAGTCCCCATGTCTCCCAGTGTCCCCATGTCTCCCAGTGTCCCCAAGTGTCTCAGTGTCCCCATGCCTCCAAGCCAGTGTCCCTAGTGTCTCAGTCCCCCCATGTCTCCCAGTGTCCCCTAGTCTCCCAGTGTCTTGGTTTCCATGTCTCTCAGTATCCCTAGTGTCTTAGTGTCCCCAAATGTCTCAGTGACCCCATGTCTCCTAGTGTCTGTGTCCCCATGTCTCTGTGTCCCTAGTGTCTGTGTTCCCATTTCTCCCAGTGTCCCCAAATGTCTCATTGTCCACGGGTCTCTGTGTCCCCATGTCTCACTGTGTCCCCATGTCTCTCAGTGTCCCCTAGTATCTAGTGACACAGGACACTAGTGACACAGGACACACTGGGACATGCAGACACAGGGAGAAATGTGGACACTGGGAGACTAGGGGACTGTGTGTCTCCATGTATGTATCCACAAGTGCCCCCATGTCTCCCAGTGTTCCCAAGTGTCTCAGTGCCCCCATGTCTCCCAGTGTGCCCAAGTGTCTCAGTGTCCCCGGGTCTCTGTGTCCCCATGTCTCACTGTGTCCCCATGTCTCTCAGTGTCCCCTAGTATCTAGTGACACAGGACACTAGTGACACAGGACACACTGGGACATGGAGACACTGGGAGAAATGGGGACACTGGGAGACTAGGGGACTGGGTGACATGGGGGACACTGACACTGTGATACATAGGGTACACTGATGCAAGGCTGCCCTTCCAATTCTTTAGAAAGACATGCTCCCTTTTTGGGCATGTTCGCCCCTTTTGACAGTTCTGGTCACGTGATTTGAGTCAGTGGCCCACCCTTTTACCCCTTCCCATTGACTTCCTGCTTCACTGGACACTGCTGTTAGGGTGTATGGATTTACATTAAAGATCCTTTGAGTTTCCCTCCAACACCATCTCCATCAGATATATGACGCTAGAGAGGTATGACTGTTTTAGTGTTTTTGGTAGATAAGATTCTGTTATTGGGCCAAATAATAATTGTCAGCACCAGGCCCACTGGGCTCTTAATCTGGCCCTGAGTACAACAACCTTGACATAGTAAGAAAAGTTGGTAATGGGACTGAAATGGTGAATGTATGCTATTGCTCAGCAGTAAAAAAAAATGTTATCTTGTTTCTTTTGAAGTAATAAGAGTGTACTCTTCACTTTGGCTGAGATCATCAAACTTGATGATCTCAGCCAATCCATGCTTTCCCATAGGAAAGCATTGGGAGGCTATTGTGCATGTGTGGCAAAATGCTGCGCTTTGCTGCACCAATCAGCATCTCCTCATAGAGATGCGTTGAATCAATGCATCTCTATGGGGAGCATTTAGTGCCTACATACAGAGCGTGGAGACGCTCAACATAGGTGCTACACACTGTGCAGCACCGGACTTAGAAGCAGCTCTAGTGGCCGTCTGAATGACTGTCACTAGAGATGTTCCTAGGCAGCAATGTAAACACTGCCTTTTCTCTGAAAAGGCAGCATTTACAGTGCTCAGCATACAGGGACAGACTATAGACACCAGAACCACTGCATTAAACTGTAGTAGTTCTGGTAACTATAGTGTCCCTACAATACAATGTTTTTCTCTCACCTGTCGACTCTTCGGCATAAACTCCTGTGCTGAAGAACAGAGTTATAGGGAAAGCAAGAGACACACGTGAAGATGCATTTATTTATTTTTTGTGTCTTTCTTCCCCAAGCCCTGATTCTCACTTTAGTGAATAGCCCTACGTAGGACTGTTAGAGACAGACAGTTTGAAACTATAGGGGACTGATACAAACAGAGTTTTTCAATAAACTTGGAATTGTCAGGAATTGAGCAGAAAACTTTGAAATTCACATGTAGGCCAATATTTAATATTTTTGGATATTCTTTACAAATGATTTAAGATAAACTTTTAAAATTATTTAATATTTGGGAAAATATTTTACAATAATTTTTGGATAAACTTTTAAATGATTTAATATTTGGGAAAATATTGTTGCATATTGGTGTTGAAGTGGCTGATATTATTTATTGTTGACTGCAAAAACAGTAAAAAGTTTATAATATGTGCCACATCACCATTGTATTTTATTTTTGGGAATTAGTTAATAGCCATATGAGAGACAGGCAGGAAGAGAGGTACTTTTTTAATGTGGGATTTCCAATAAATATGCACACTATTTTATAGCACTCTGTGCTATATATAGATCTTGTTGTCTGTGCACTTGTGACAGACACATGCTTAAAGCGAGCACCTTAATGGAATAGCTTCCTCTGATGGTTTTACATTTAATCTATTCTTTCAAATATATAATTTAATAATTTCCTAATGTGCTCCATGCTCCTGATTTAGATTTAAGAAACTATCTGAAGATAGCCAATTAAGAATAAAGGTCACTTTTGTTGATATATTGCTATTCATATATTGGAGTATGTTTTTTTATGTGACAATGTTCAGACAACTATTTTATTGTTTGTTTAACAGGGTGCAGGTTTTAGTAGTGTTAGGTAGGTGCAGGTAGTCTTATAGTGATCTGTCGATCGCTGTACATTGTGGCGGCAACCGCAAGAGGAAGAGGGGTTTCGCCGCAAGAGGTGTTCTTTTCCCCTATTCATAGTGATGCTGTCCTAATCCTCAGCACGATCATCCAAGCACAGTATAACTGTATAGCTCTTACAAGAGCTGGTGGTTATAGCTGGTATAGCGGTTCCCACAAACATGAGATGAGACTCTATGTTGAGGGTAAGCAGGAACTGATTTATTGGTAGCCACAACTGGCCTTTTATGTAATTCCCCATGCAAGGGGCACTCCCCCCAGGACCTGAGAGTAGACTACAGTAAAAACATCTACACAATTACATTGTCTCTCAGGTCCAGGACACTCCCATACAAAATAGGTTAATCCCTCATCTGTGCCTGGGAGATTATTGAGTCAGGAACTGTACTAAACTCAATTATCTCCAGGCACAGAAAACAAAAACATATAAAAAAATTACCCCCAAAACACATGGAAACCCCAATATAGTCATATCTCCTCATAGCTCAGATCTGGGGACCAACATATCCAAAAATCACCCTGATCGGTTCAGGGGTTCAGGAATTCCATGGAAGTCTCAGTTTGACCGACCGCACACGAGGCTCCTGCCCAAAAGAGTTCCATGAAATCAGGCTGTGTGGTCGATCTCTTTCGGGAGTATCAAATACAATAGAAAGTACAGAACGTAATGGTTTGTGAGTAAGCTCAGTCTTTATTCCTTGTATGGGAGCTTGCTCCTACCGAACGCCATTCAATTCTCAAATGTTTTGCCGAACTTCGATGAAAGTTGAAGTTCTAGTGGTGTACGTGCCGCCGAGTGCCTGATTTGAGTTCCATGCACTTGACGACCAAACACCGCTGTATGCGTTAGCGGCTAAAGATGGCCGCCGCCACGTGTTCGGCCATACGAACAGCGGCCGCCCAGCCAACCGCTTATAATGTTGAGATAATTCGGTTACTGAGGTGCGAACAATGGTGAAAAGGGTCAATGAGCCGCACACGCATCCCCTGGGTGGTCTGGCTGTTCGGTATACGAACTAGATGGGTCTCAGGTGTTCGGTGAGTTTCATATCCCGAACTATTCAGTGTATCAAAAAAGCAAAAAATAACAGTATGGTAAGCCAGGGATAGAGAATCTGTCACATACATAACCAAGAGGCCCCTCTTTTTCTCTCTCCCCCCCCCCCCTTTTTTTCTCTGTCTTCAATAAACTTTCACTCCTTCCCATACTCATTTTCCTTTACTCTCCTTCTGGCCCCTACTTGTCATTTCACTCTGTGCAAATGGACACTATAGTCATCAGAACATCTACAGTTTAATGTAGTTGTTTTGGTTGGTATAGCCTGTCCCTGCAGGCCTTTTAATGTAAACACTGCCTTTTCAGAGACACTCAATTGGCCACTAGAGAGGCTACCTGGGTCAGTGCTGCACAATGGTGCTGAACTTTCCCCATAGACATGCATTGAGTCAATGCATCTCTATGAGGATATACTGATTGGCCAGAGCGCCGTTTGCCGCGCATGAGCAATAGCATCCCAATGCTTTCCTGTGGAAAAGCATAGGATTTGCTGAGATCATCAAGCTTGATGTTCTCAGCCAAGGGTATGGCACGTGGGTGGGGCCAGCCACTACTGGACCTGCAGAGCACTGGAGTAAAGAAGAGAAAATCATCTTTTTAACTGGACGTAAGGGGGTATAAACAGCTTTTTAGACCAATAGTGTAAGTAATATACTTTTATATTCCTGACACTATAGAGTTCCTTTAAGTTAGGAGTGATAGTTTGAGACTGGCACAGGCAAAGGCATCTTGACACACAGCAACCACATGGTTAGCTTTGAATACAGACCCTGAGCCTGTTGGAAGCTATATGATGCCACAACCAATTCGGGACGTGAGATATAAATATGCAGCCTTTTTGGGTCCTCCATGATGTTTACCGCACTTTATGGACTATCTGTATATGCTGTACATGTGGGATACTGCTTGGAAGCCATGCTAGTTGGGGAATTGACAATTTGGGCATTTATGCCCTGCCTTTCTCTTATTTTTTTTTTTTTTTTTAAAGATTGTGAAAAAAAAATAGAGCTTGCCCTTTTAAAAGTAAAATTGAAAACCAAATGAAGTTGAGTCACAAAGGTTTATTCACCAAACTTTAGCTACCGTATATACTCGAGTATAAGCCGACCCGAATATAAGCCGAGGCCCCTAATTTTACCCCAAAAAACTGGGAAAACTTATTGACTCGAGTATAAGACTAGGGTGGGAAATGCAGCAGCTACTGGTAAATTTCTAAATAAAATTAGATCCTAAAAAAATTATATTAATTGAATATTTATTTACAGTGTGTGTATATAATGAATGCAGTGTGTTCGTATGAGTGCAGTGTGTATGAGTGCAGTGTGTGTGTATGAGTGCAGTGTGTATGAGTGCAGTGTGAGTGCAGTGTGTGTGTATGAGTGCAGTGTGTGTGTATGAGTGCATTGTGTGTGTGTGTGTATATATTAATTGAATATTTATTTACAGTGTGTGTATATAATGAATGCAGTGTGTGCGTATGAATGCAGTGTGTGTGTATGAGTGCAGTGTGTGTGTGTATGAGTGCAGTGTGTGTGTGTATGAGTGCAGTGTATGTGTGCAGTGTGTGTATGAGTGCAGTGTGTGTGTGTATGAATGCAGTGTATGAGTGCAGTGTGTATGTGTGCAGTGTGAGTGCAGTGTGTGTATGAGTGCAGTGTGTGTGTGTATGAGTGCAGTGTGTATGAGTGCAGTGTGTGTATGAGTGCAGTGTGTATGAGTGCAGTGTGTGTATGAATGCAGTGTGTGTATGAATGCAGTGTGTGAGTGCAGTGTGTGTGTATGAGTGCAGTGTGTGTGTATGAGTGCAGTGTGTGTGTGTATGAGTGCAGTGTGTGTGTGTGTATGAGTGCAGTGTGTGTATGAGTGCAGTGTGTATGAGTGCAGTGTGTGTATGAATGCAGTGTGTGTATGAATGCAGTGTGTGAGTGCAGTGTGTATGAGTGCTGTGTGTATGAATGCAGTGTGTGTGAGTGCAGTGTGAGTGTGTGTGATGCAGTGTGTGTTTGTGTATGTGTTGGTGGGGGTGGGCATTTTGATTGTTATATTATTAATTATTTGATTAATTATTATTTTATTTTTTAATATTATTATTAATTTTTTTTAATTATTATTATTATTTTTTTTTTCGTCCCCCCTCCCTGCTTGCTAGCTGGCCAGGGAGGGGGGCTCTCCTTCCCTGGTGGTCCAGTGGCATTGGCAGTTCAGTGGTGGGGAGAGGGGGGCTGTCAGAGCTGTAACTTACCTCTCCTGCAGCTCCTGTCAGTTCCTCCTCCGCGCCGTCCGGTCAGCTCTTCTGTCAGCTCCCAGTGTAAGTCTCGCGGCCGCACTATGACCCCGCGGCTCTCGCGAGATTTACACTGGGAGCTGACCAAGGTGCTGAACGGACGGCGCGGAGGAGGAGGAAGCTGACAGGAGCTGCAGGAGAGGTAAGTTACAGCTCTGACAGCCCCCACAGCCCCTGTCTGTATTATGGCAATGCAAATTGCCATAATACAGACTATTGACTCGAGTATAAGCCGAGTTGGGGTTTTTCAGCACAGAAAATGTGCTGAAAAACTCGGCTTATACTCAAGTATATACGGTAATTAAAATCTGAATTACAAAACTGAAGCTAAAATAGCCTAGCTGTCTTTATAGCCAAGTTGATAGATTTCTCAGAATCAGATATGTTTGCTTAAATTTCGCAAATCGTTTTTTTATTTTCTAGTGTTACTGAGTCCTTAGTATATATTCCAGTTGTGACACATCAACGTGCCCATTGGTTCATTAAAATAACATCACATCCCTGCATCCATGGCTAGACACGAGGGGATGTTCACTACTTCCTATGCAGGAAAACCAAATCAACATCGACATGGACCTTTCCAAAATATAGTTCTCGACCCTAGATGGTTGATCTATTCCATGGCCTTTTTGTGGACAGTCATGACACCTAGATTCAAGAACATAATTACAAACAAGTTAAAATTTAAATGTATATTCTCTTGTAACGGCTACCCTGGTAGAGAGAGGGTATCAGCCGTTGGAGACGTCCTTTTTCCCCGGCAAGTCGCTGTGTAGTAATAAAGCTGGTATAATCCCATCCACAAGATCCAGGGGGAGAGTCAGGTTCAGCTGTAGAAAAAGGCAAGGTAATAATCCAATAAAATCCCCTTTCAAGAACGAGACGAGGCTACATTTTGAAGGGTCAAGAAGAACTGATATTTATTGACAGGGGTCTCCTTTTATGCAATACTGCCCTGGGAAGGGCTACACCTACATAATTATCACAATAACCAATCACATACATGGTACAACCCCCACGTCTCCTCCCCTCAGATAAACATTTAACATAATTAACACACACATAATTTTAATAATTTCTGGATGTACCCCAAAAACAGGGTAGCCCAGATAGCCCTGGTTCAGGGGAACCACATATCCAAAATCCAGCTCATTCGGTTAAAGGGTTCGGGAGTTATGGATCTTTGAAGTTTTGACCGACTGCACAGACTTTCTGGGCGAAAATAGTTCCACAAGTTTTGGCCTTGCGGTCGGTCTCCGTTCGTGCATTAAAAAAAACCACGAAATCCTTGCCATCCATAGTTATCTCGGTGTTCGCTGGAATCCCCATGTAAGGTGTAGTCTTTCTACCGAACGGCTGGTCGTTCGGTAGTTCCAGCACGAAGCTACGTTATCCTGGAGGTCTCAGCCTGTTTGCGTATCCGTTTTTAGTTCCAGGCGATTGCTGGCAAACACCGCTGTTCGTGCGTAAGATGGCCGCGAACATGTGCAAAGTCCCGAAATGGCGGCCACCTGTGCTTAACACAAAGGATTCGTGCTGAGCCATGCGAAGGGCTGAAATAGAGCTGGGAGGTAAAATATCACTTAATTAACAGCTGGGTGGTCCGGTGTTCGGTAGTTTGGTTCGTTCTTTTACAGGTTGAATTTCTACCGTACAGATGGCATAAAATAAACGAATTCTCCTGATTATTCCACATGAACCAGGTAATCCATTCCAGGGTGGTTATAGTCTCTGAAAAAGGGCTGACTTGGCAACAAATATTGGCAGGTAATTGTAAGGTTCTGTTAGGGCCCTGCAGGGCCATAGTCGCAGGGCAGGAGGCTAGCAATAAGTCTTCTCCAATGCCCAGTGGCAAATGGCAGTTTGTCACATCCCTATTTAAAATCGTTGGTGATATTATTATGCCATCGTTATTATTATTATTATGTATTTTTGATTGTTTTATAGCTTGTTTTATATGAAAACAAACTTCTGCTCCTATGTATTGTCTGTCTCTTTAACTATATACCCCATTATTTTTAAAGGGATCACAAATGTGTCAGGACAAGCAAAACAATATCACTGGGCTTTGATCCAAGCCAAAGTAGTACATTAATATTCTTTTGGCCAGAAGTACACTTTGACAGGCTTGCAATAATACTGGAAATTCAACTAGACAGGGTATCCACCTTCACTAGAACTACAAGGACAGGGCGTAAGAGCAGTCACAGTGATTTGTAGCAGGTCTTTTAGACAAAATGCTGACTCCATCTTGGTTAACTCAATGAAAATGCATTGAGATCAGCAATTTATTGATGGCCTGAGCTGTAAGAATTTAACTAGTATGTGACATTTTTTTGATTAATTTATTTAGGAAAAGTAAAAAAAAAGAAGAAATTAAAGGGCACAGAATCACCAAGTGCTTTAGATGATTTTGACAATGGGTGCTGATTTTAAATGACAATGGAGAGGAGATTTTAAATGAGGGTGTTTGAAATCCAGACAAGATGTGTTGTGTAGATAAATTAGTAAGGTTGATACAGATGATTTGGATTTAAATAACTGGATGTTTTTAGTATCACTCCAATGGCCATAAAAGTGCAAACTCATCTGCCAAGTCAAGGCAAACCTCTTAGGTGAGTCCTATACTAGCAACTCACCTTGCTTCTTTGAGGTAAAAGGCCAAATCTCTAATGAAACCGAAAGTGGTATTTTTCTTTGACCCCTATCCAAAAATGCCACAAAGAGATAAAAAAAAACATACATTAAAGATGTTTCACAGACGAATTGAGGGAGCTAGGTAGTAGAGTGATTGGAATGATTGTACAGCCCAAAATGAAAATATAGGACAAACCTAACTAAGAAAAATACAAAAAGGAAAATTATAGTAGGCAAATTCAGAATGTTATGTTGTACATGTTAACAGAACTAACTCCAAGGAAACAGACAACACAAAAGGCAAGAAAGGTAATTAAATGCAGATGTTCAAGATATGAGAATATCACAAAATGAGTAAAGATGTTGGAGAAATCAGAATTGTAAGATACATGCAACATGGTATCAGATACACAATAGCAAGAAATTAGCTAAAGTTATTTTGAAACCCAAAAAGTGACACCAGTTGTACTAGGCATTTTTTTAGGCTGAAATAATATATCAATTACCGTATATACTCGAGTATAAGCCGACCCGAATATAAGCCGAGGCCCCTAATTTTACCCCAAAAAACTGGGAAAACTTATTGACTCGAGTATAAGACTAGGGTGGGAAATGCAGCAGCTACTGGTAAATTTCTAAATAAAATTAGATCCTAAAAAAATTATATTAACTGAATATTTATTTACAGTGTGTGTATATAATTAATGCAGTGTGTGTGTGTGAGTGCTGTGTGTGTGTATGCAGTGTGTGTGTATGCAGTGTGTGTGTATGCAGTGTGTATGAGTGCAGTGTGTATATAATGAATGGAGTGCAGTGTGTGTGTGTATGAGTGCAGTGTGTGTATAATGAATGCAGTGCAGTGTGTATGCATGAGTGCAGTGTGTGTGCATGAGTGCAGTGTGTGTGCATGAGTGCAGTGTGTGTGCATGAGTGCAGTGTGTGTGTGTATGAGTGCAGTGTGTATGAATGCAGTGTGTGTGTGTATGAATGCAGTGTGTGTGTGTATGAATGCAGTGTGTGTGTGTATGAGTGCAGTGTGTGTATGAGTGCAGTGTGTGTATAATGAATGCAGTGCAGTGTGTATATGAGTGCAGTGTGTATGTATGAGTGCAGTGTGTATGCAGTGTGTGTATAATGAATGCAGTGCAGTGTGTGTATATGAGTGCAGTGTGTATATGAGTGCAGTGTGTGTGTGTATGAATGCAGTGTGTATATAATGAATGCAGTGCAGTGTGTGTATGAGTGCAGTGTGTGTGTATGAGTGCAGTGTGTATGCAGTGTGTGTATAATGAATGCAGTGCAGTGTGTGTATATGAGTGCAGTGTGTGTGAGTGCAGTGTGTATGAATGCAGTGTGTTTATAATGAATGCAGTGCAGTGTGTGTATGTGCAGTGTGTGTGTGTATGAGTGCAGAGCATTGGTGGGGGGTGGGCATTTTATTAATTATTATTTAATTATTATTTTAATATTTTTTTTAAATGTTATTTTTTTTTAGGTAACTATTTTTTTTTATTTTATTATTATTTGTATTATTATTTTTATGTTATTATTTTAATTATTTTTTGTTTTATTATTAATATTTGTATTTTTTCGTCCCCCCTCCCTGCTTGTTAGCTGGCCAGGGAGGGGGGCTCTCACTCCCTGGTGGTCCAGTGGATGGGCTGTAGGAGGGGGCTGTCAGGAAGCTGTTACTTACCTTCACCGCAGCTCCTGTCAGCTCCCTTCTCTCTTCTCCGGTGCGTGCAGCTCCCAGGTCAGCTCCCTCTGCAACTCTCGCGGCCGCGCGGAGCGTTGCCACGGTAACCCGTGGCAACGCTCTGACCCCGCGGCTCTCGCGAGAGTTGCAGAGGGAGCTGACCTGGGAGCTGCACGCACCGGAGAAGAGAGAAGGGAGCTGACAGGAGCTGCGGTGAAGGTAAGTAACAGCTTCCTGACAGCCCCCGGTCCATGTCTGTATTATGGCAATGAAAATTGCCATAATACAGACAACTGACTCGAGTATAAGACGAGTTAGTGTTTTTCAGCACAAAAAATGTGCTGAAAAACTCGTCTTATACTCGAGTATATACGGTAGGTGTTAATACTAAAAATAAATAACAACCTGGCCAGCAGAGGGCAGCATGATACATGCATAAGGTGGATGTAGAAGATGGTAAAGGAGCCACCAGGACATGCCAAAGCCATGGGCGTGAAGAATGGGGTAAGTGGATTTTACAAGGCTTCACTATGATTAGGTGGGATGTTACTCACAACTGGACAGTCAATTTAAGTATTTATACATTTTATTAAAGATGTGCAATGTAAGCAGAAAAATCAGGGGGTGAGGGGAGGCGGGGGAAATGGAAGAGGGGATATGTTTGTATGTTATGTTAAAGGGTTACTCAAACCAAAATGAACACTTCAGCTTTTTGAACTTTTAGGAACCTGTATTTGCAATGTTTCTACTTTAACCCCTTAAGGACACATGACATGTCATGATTCCCTTTTATTCCAGAAGTTTGGTCCTTAAGGGGTTATAGGAACACTATAGGGTCAGGGACAAAAAAAAAACTGTATTCCGGACACTATAGTGTTAAAACCACCATCTAGCCCCCTCTGCACCTCCTAAATATAGTAAAATCTTAATTTTATTCCAGTCTGCTGCTGCTGGCTCTACCCCTGTCTGCCTCTGACCTGCCGACTATCTGCTGACATCATCAGAGCCAATCACAATGCTTCCCCATAGGCAGGGTCGGCGTCACCTTTAAGAAAACTAGGCTTTCACCTAGGGCACCAGCCTGCTGGGGGTGCCCACTGGGATATTTCCTGATGGGCTCCCTGTCTTGGGCCGCAGTGCTGGGCGAGCGGCCTTTGAGCCATCCTCCCTCAACACCAGGCCGCTCCTCCAGGCGACCGCAGGTGGGGGCGCTCAGAGGAGACATGTCACAGGGGGCCCAGGAGGTGGCCATCTGGCCCCCTCAGGGTGCCCCCTAAGTTGTCCTTCAGTATGGCAGAGCAGGCACCTTCTTACCTTGATGACTGGTGCCTACTCTGTCATCAAATGCTGGTGACCGGAAGAGCCAGGAGAATGCAGGCGGCAAGGGAGGCTGTTCTTGCAGTCTCTCACTCCTCCCTCGCTCGCCCTCTGTGATGCCGGGAACCGGAATGTGACATAATTCCGTCCCAGACATACTAAACAGCGGGCGAGAGGCATGAGTAGCTGACTCACACTGGACCCCATTGAGGTGAGTGTTTGACTGTCAGTGAGTGAGTGTCTGTGTCTGTCTGTCAGTGAGTGTCTGTGTGTCTGTCAGTGAGTGGGTGTATGTCTGTCAGTTAACCCAAATCCGTGTCCTTGTAATAGCATTCTAAAGGTTAAGTCTCTCAGGTGGTTGTGAATGTCTGCCACTATGAATGAAGACTGGTCCAGGTGGTTCAAATAGTCTTTTAGCCCTCTCTGAGGTTACTGAACTCTACCCGCAACTTACTAACATGCTTTGAACTTGACTGCTGTCAGGTCCTTCTTGCTTAGGGCTGTCATTAGTACTAGTCCTTGGTATCACTTCTGTACACTCTTTACTGCCGACATGTGAGTGTGTCCTTGTAATACCAGGTGTCTGGCTTGTCAACTGGATATTGTGAATCTGGCTTCTCGGCCACTTGCAGAACCACACAATTGCGTTGGTTGAGAGTTCCTTCAATATCCACAAGATAAGAGAGTGGTGCAACCTTTTGCAGACAGGTTCCCATGCTCCAGCGACCTGTTCGATCTCCAGGAAGCAGTTTCATACGGATTGTTCCCCAATATTCAGTTCAGGTAAATCCATAGCAGATGAGTCATATCTGCCTTGAACACTTGCCTACTAAGTCGTAACTTTTACAGCAAAGTGCCCCTTATCCAGATAGAACTTAATCTGCCTGATAACGCTTTGTTTAAGGTTCTATGCTAACGAAAAGACATCTCTCCTCACAGTTTCTTAATACTTAGATTCTGATACCTAATAAATATCCTTTGGATAGCCCTAAAGCACCCCGAAGCACCCTGATGCGCGTTTCGCAAATCTGCTCATCAGAGGCTGAATTTTGCTAGGTATGTGACAAAGCCAATAAAACTTTGCTTTAGTGTCACCAGGCTGTGGCATGTCCACAATGGCTCTAATCTTATCTGGGTCAGCTTTCAAGTCTTGTTGAGACAGGATATGTCCATGGAAGCGGACTTCTTGTACCTTGAATTGAAATTTCTTTACGCTGAGTCTTAGCATTACCTGCCTGCAGCGATCCAATAATGCTACTAGCTTCTCAACGTGGTCATGCTCAGCTTCCTCATCTGTATCACCACAGCCAATTATAAGAATGTCATCTGCTTTTGATTCACTTAACAGTTCATGCTTCTTTCACTGATATAATTCTGGGGCTACAGAGACTGCAAATGGCAGCTTGAGCCAACTCTTCCGGCCACAGGGAGTACAGAAGGTGGTCATGTAGCTACTCTTTTCATCCTGTTCGCACTTTAGAAAGGCATCTCTTGCATTAACAAGTCTAAAAACCTGTGCTTTGGGCAGTTTGTGCAAAATATCCTCAAGTGTTGGCATTATGTAGTGTGATCTTCTCATGGTCATGCTAAGAAATTTCAGATAAGTGCAAATTCTAACCTTTTCAGGCTTCCTATTTACTAACATGTTGCCTCTCCAATCAGTTGGCTCTGATACTGATGTAAGTTGTCCATCAGCTTTATACTTATCCAGTTGCGCTTTTACTTGTGGCTTCATGGCTACTCGCACATTGCATGGGGCACATTGTACTGGTGGAATGGTAGTATCCAGTTCAAAATAAACCACTCGTAGAACAGATACTACTGGGCCAATAAACACATCATTATAGACATTGAGGATTTGCGGTTTTGTCAGTGGTCAGAAGCGCCCCTGCCCCCAACAGGAAACACACGCAATAGAAAATGAACCATAGCGTTGGTTGCATGTAAACCAAACATAACATCCATAACAGACAGTGTTTACAACAAAAGGCCTGAATGGACTGACTATACTCACCAGAACAAATGCAATAAGGTGTAGTTGTTCTGGTGACTATAGTGTCCCTTTAAATTCTGCACATACTGAGTATTGTGGACTTTTGTGCCGGGGCTAGTTACAACCCCAGCACACATGACTTAGGCAGCCCAAAACTCGGCTGACTAATGTAAATTCTGCGCAAAAACATGATATTTTCTTAGCACGCACTAATTTATTGTCCCTTCGTGTGCTTCTTCCCAGCCTTCCCCGCCTTCCCCTCCTCCCTGCGTAGTCTACATTAGGCAATTTTTTTCAGATTTAAAACCTTGCCTTTGTGCACTCCCCTACACCCTTCCTGTCCCAGAGCATGTGATTTGAGCCTGAAAGAAGGGTCAAATCCCATGCTTCTCTATAATAGGCATTTGATTGAAACTCGGAGTGGCGCAGGTGCTGACAGACAGAGCTTGGAAACAAGTTAGGAGATGTTCGCCCAGCAATGGATACAATGTAAAACATTTTTTGTATTTTGTATTTTTTTTTCTTAAGGAATGGGATGAACAAGGGTAATAAAGTAAAATAACCATATACGGAAAAGGGATTATAGTAACCCTTTAAAGTCTAGTATTAAGGAAGTGCTTTATGATGACAAGGAAGCCTTATGCTTTTTACATTTGAGTTAGTGATGAGATGAGCAATGCATCAATTGCAGAAGTACTCTACAACCTCCCATCAGCTTTATTGGTGAGGTGGATTTATTTTTACTGCAAATTGAAAAAGGTTGACACATCAGTCAATTTCTAATCATGGGAGATATGAATTACCCAGGAATTGATTGGCATATTGGGAACAGTACGTCAGCAAGGGAAGCACATTGCTAAACCTGTTAACGAAAAACTGTCATGACTTTAAAAAACAAAAAAAAAATAGTTTGTGGTACTTGTTTATTTTTTACGCTTTTTCTTTAAAGAAATATATATTTTTTACATTATATATTAATATTGTGCTCTGTGACCTCCCCTTACCACTGCCTGCATCACCATACTAAGTGATCTTGGTTTGAAATCCTCCTTCATCTGTCTCAAGATCACTAGAAGGCCTTCAGTGTGTTCACTGATGCCACCTGTCATCTCTCCCTGGGCTGAGAATTGTTTGAGCAGCTTCAACACAATTCATCCCTTCTGCTGTGTGCTGAGCCTGCGGTACTGGTGGCTAGCTTTTACGCTCATTGCAAAGATCGGGACTTGATCCCTCTCTTACCCAGCTCTGGATACATATATTAGATAATAGGTATATAATACGTATTATTAAAATATTCACTGAATTAATAATTACTAATCATTCCTGCTTCCTCTACAAAATGTAATAAGTGATTATTTAAAAAAAAGAAATATCCAAGTGGGATCCTTCAATCAGCTCCTTTTATTCCCTCACACGGTGACTGACACTGCCGGGAAATATATCCCAGTATTGGGAGTTATGGAATCTGGACCAGTGGGCGGACCTCCCAGGGGGCAATGCCAGTGATGAAACTTACATTGCTCTGGGCATCCATAGCGTACTTGCAAAGTAATAGGGCAGTTACCTGAACGGGCATGTCAGCCTGGAGTCAAAAATGCCAAGCTGGCCTCCTGGTCAGCCCCCAACATACAGGACCATCCAGAGAGTGATGCTGAAGAGCCCTCTACTTAGTCCTAGTGTCCACTGCACAGGGTGGGCACATCTAAACCAGGGGCTGTCCAGCTAAAGGGAAACAGTTGGGAGGTATGAGTAGACAATTGAATATTTGGGTTATTATAACCAAACTCATAGCAGGATCTGCAGCTTATTTCGGCCTCCTATCCAACCATAAATTTACATGTCATAACTGATTGCCAAGTGGAACATGGCCTAGTTTCTGGTGGTGAATGAGCATCATGGGAAATGTAGTGTACATGATGTGTAATGCCTCGTATAGAAACGATAGTAGAATTGAAATGTTCGTTTACACAGTGTTTTCTTTTTGCTTGGGTGTATGCAAAACGAATGTTTAGTACCCGAGATAATTTGAATAGCCAATAAATTGTGTAAATTTACATTCACATAAGCCAGGATTAAACATTGTGCTAAGTAAGAAAAAAGGAATAGGGATCTATGTCGTTGTGTTTAAATGTTGATAATGGATGAGCGTTTAAGTATGACACAGATGAAAAGTCTTTTCATAATTCCCCTTCTTTTAATGCAAAGCTCAGCCAGTGTTGTGATGAGTTTTGGAAGTCAAAATGCATCATCTGAATTTGTTCTTCGAGGTGATTACACAGTTGGAGGATTGTTCAGTCTACATGCCTCTGGGGCCGTCTTGACTTTGGAAGATACAAGTGTGATAGAGAGCTGTTCCAGGTGAGATACAAATTGGCTAAATATTGATAACGTGAGAAAATATAATGCAAGAACTCAAAATGTAGTGCAATGACTCAAAGGCTTCGTTATGGGGTGGGTTTAGGGGCTAAAGACACAGATGTTGATAGTATACTAGTACTTTTATCATTTTATACTAGATAGTAGCTAATTAAAAAGCACTACATGTCTTCATAACATTCCTTCTGGACACATAACTGGAGTAATGAGTAGTAGGGCTTAGGGGAGATAGGGAGTGAGACAAATGGGGGCTTACAGAAATGAGGAGAGGTACACAAGGGATTTTATATGAGATAGAGATAGAAACAATAGTGGGTGAAGGGAGAAAGAGCACTAAAATGACAGTATTGTAGTGTGAGATATAGGACTGTGGGTGTAAAATGATGGCATTGGGAAATGATCTTGGATTCAGCCTTGGGAAAGGAGTTATTGCATTATAACATGGACTAAATGCTTAGGAGGTTTTAGCAACAACCCTGTCAACAGATTCCTGACTTAAATCATATCAGTTATAGTTATATTGTGTAGATTATATCACCACACTATTAACCACATGTATGTTAAATACAAGTGGGTAATAATGTAGTGATAGAACATATGGAATGCGTCATTGTGCTCCTTCAAATCTCTTGCAATGTATCATGGAGCCAACCAATTAAATCCCAAAAAGGAAGCTAATGTTCAAGTGTATAGCGGATGTGCTTATTGTTGTATGACCATTATGAGACTTCTGGGTTGATTGTCAGCAAACCTATACTATCACTAAAAGGTAGGAAAATCCAAAATGAAGTCCATTAGTGGGGCAAATGTAAGGAGTCAAATTAAAAGAGGTAGGTAACTATTTATGAAAAGTAATAAGACAAAATAAAGAAGTACAGAAGCTAGTATTATAGGAATCAAAATGTTCATGTTATAGATTCTTGACCAAATATTGTGTTAATCAAAAGTTGAGTCTTTCTTCAGAACACTCTAGGAGAAAGCATTAGACAGTATTTGAGTGAGGTGTCATGTGACACAATGAAGTATTATTGGTTATACAATAGTTGACCCTCTGTGGGCTAAAATGGTTATATACCTCAATTGTAGCCGTGGGTGGTCTGTCCAGCTGGTAATCTGAGCATTGTCATCTGTCCGCAAGAGAAAAGTAAAAATAGTCAAGTTAGAGGGGAGATGGAGAATAGATCACGTGAGATGTCCTGGGGGGATAGAGGTGGGCAAAAAGAATGCTGGACCAAGAATATTCCTCAACAAAGACCACTTGCCTACCTATTCCATTCCATGCCAGGGAGATTACTAAATCCGAGGAATAAAGCAGTTGTCAGGAGTTCCATCAAAGAACAAATCATGTACATCTCAACTCTCTTTGATAATTATATAATTGGGTAGATGGAGTAGGGAGGAAAACGTGTCTTATTAGAAATGGACATTTTTCCCTATGCTGCCAGTTAAGTTACCAAATGTAAAATATGCCAATACAAATTAATTTCCACATATTTCTTTGTCTCTCCAGTTTGCATGTCAATCCTGCTGGCTACCTTAACCTTCAGGTCATGAGATTTGCAGTCGAAGAGATAAACAATAGCAGCAGACTTCTACCGAATATAACGCTGGGGTATGAGATTTTGGACACTTGCTACATTTACAACAACATTCAACCAGCTCTGGCTTTCATGTCGAGAGATTATGTTTTTGATACAGAGGCCAATTACACTAACTACATTCCGAAAGTTATATCCGTGATTGGTCCTGATAACAGTGATTCGGCTGAGACCACAGCTGACCTTTTTAACCTTCTGCTGATTCCACAGGCAAGTAATACGGTTACTTCAGAAGGCAAAACTTCCCTGTTAAATAGCAAAATCTTTTCAATCTTGCTTTGTTTTCACAGACTACCTTGTAACTGAGCTAAGTATGCACTAAACGCCTTTGGTTATTCAAGCCCTGGTCTGCATTCAAGGTTAGATTTACCTTCTCCGGTGCCCAAAGGCCAGTTTCCTTAACATGCTCCCCCTTCACATATATATGTTATTGATGAGGTGCTACTGACACAGTGTAATTATGTGGATAGTGTATCGATGTATCTCAGAGATTCTCAGCAATAAAACTCACAGTCATATATAGAGTATGAATGTATCACAAAGATCAACTGTGTATGGCTCAGTGAGATGTTTGTAGTGTGTGTGTATTGTGTAAGAGAGTTGTGATCGCGTGGGAAGTTTCGCTGAGTGTGATACATATGGGTGTACTGGTGGTTGGCTGAATGTGGTGTGTCTGGGCTAAGCTGAGAGTGACTGTGTATGTATCCTGCGTATGGGGAGGCTAAGTGTGATACATGTGTGTTGCAGAGAAGGATTAAGATCCCATGGGACATATGCAGGTTTCTAGCGTGCTCCCTCCTCTATTTTTCACATAGAGATGGTTAATGGAGCCCAAGTAAATTTGTGGTGCCAGGGCCTCTCTCTAACCCCTGACCCCTAACTGCCTGTCTATTGTTGCCTTATGGTTAATCCTGCTCTGGTGTATTGTGATAGGTGTGGGCAGGCTTGTGATTTCAGCCTTTACACACATTTTATTATTTAAACTTATTATTAAATAGATACAAAAAACAAACACACACAAAAAAGTGTTTTTTGTTTTTGTTTTTTTTAAAACATCCATCCTGATTACTTCTTTGCAGAGAGGGGTATGATCCCATATTGTCTAGTGAAGACATCAGCCCTGTATGGTTCTGGGGGTGCTTCTTGTCCTGGAAAGAGGCACTGTTCAGGGGAAGACTAAGTGAGATATTGTGGAAGATAGTTGGAGACATATACTGTGGAGGGGATTGAGAGAGGCAATGGGGAACATGGAGAGAAACTCAGGAGTGTAGACCACATCTGCCCCCCGTGCTGCCCTAAGATCATGGCCTTGGTAGCCTTATGACAATTCTTCCTGCCTGCATTGCTAGTTTTGAATAAGCAGTGTTTTTGCTGGAAGTAGGAGCCTAGCTGAAAGTTAGGGTTAATCCTAATTCTTACATACATTACATGTGTTGCACAACTATGTAATATGTGTGTCATGTCCTGTGGCCTGTTCCTTTGATGGCAGTTAGAAACAATGTAATCTGGGGACCGGACTAGTTCTATTGGATAGACAATTAGATATTATTATTATTATTATTAGCCCTTATATAGTGCAAACATTTTGTGCAGTGCTTTCCAGTTATACAATGGGGATTTTAAACAATAAGTAATTGCCAGAAAAAAGAACCGAGTGTTGACAGACACAAGAGGTGAATAAGGCCCTGCTCAAACAAGCTTAAAATCTAGGAGCACACGGAGGGGACCAATATCAGGGTGCAAACCGTTGCAAAACAGTTTGTTACATTACTGGGAAACAACAGGGCCAGAGTACTTCTGGCATCAAAACCTCTACAGTGGTCTGTAAATGTTATGATGCTTAGCAGTAACCCTTTAAAGACTTAGCAATTAACATAAGAATGCAGTTTTGTGCAGGTACAGCCAAGGTACACATTGCCATTGGAAAAAGAGAAACAGAAGCGGTGATTGATAGGTATAAAGGTCAGAGTTAGAGCTCGAAAGGGAACACAAATGGGGGCATTCAGTTCCAGGAAAGACCTAGATAGAGCTGTGTTGATTTATGAATTTAATTTAATTTTTCACTAAAACATATTTGCTAAATATACTGAATAGGCAAACGTAATATTAAAATACTGGACTGTGATGGGGTCTCTTTAAACATATACCTATGTGCAAAAGGTTGATCTTGGTGGACTCGAGTCTGACATCAGACATCAGTTGAGCAGGTGTTATACTTATGTTCCACGTAAGAGCCACAAACAGGCATGGCCATTTCAGTTACCAAGTCTTGTCTTTTCTTCTTTTTTAAAGATTAATATTTTTGCAACAAGCAAACGACTAAGTGACCTCAGTCTGCCTTCCTGTTTCCAGACCATTGCCAGCAGCAAGACACAACAAGGAGCCATTATAGATATTCTCACTTTTTTTAATTGGACCTGGATCGCTGTTCTGGGAAGTTCCGATGAATATGGTCACCATGGGATACAGTCTTTAATAAAACTTGCATCAGATGAAGACATCTGTGTGGCCTACCAGGGGACTATACCTATCAAAATTCCTGGCAAGGAAAAGGAATGGAACAACAGCATTTTGCAGATTGTCCATAACGTCACAGCGGTTAATGTCAACGTAATTGTAGTGTTATCGGTGGACATCGTAGTCCTTGATTTCTTTAGACAGGTGCTCGATACTAATCTCCAAGGGAAGGTCTGGATTGCTACTGAGACCTGGTCTTTGTCTACAGTAATTTACAATTTACCAAACATCCAGAGATTAGGGGTGGTACTTGGCATTGCCGCCAAATATGTTGATATTCCAGGAATTGAGGAATATCTTTCAGATGCGTACAATCAAACAAAGGGAAATTCATTAAATCCAGATATGAAAGACTGCAACCAGGACTGCCAGACTTGTCTGAATTCTACAGAGAGCTCTTCCTTCAGCTTCTCAGAAGACAGAGTGAGCTTCAGTATCTACGCAGCAGTGTATGCTGTGGCACATGCTCTGCATATAGTTCTTGGATGTAATGACACATACTGCAACAAAATTGATGTTTATCCATGGCAAGTAGGTATTGAACTGCAAAACTGCGTGGTGCTTAAAGTGAACCTGTCATGATATAACAGCTCTGAAAGCAACAGCTGTATAATATCAGAAAGCTAAAAGATATATTTAAGCAATTTCAATTTAAACACTCCAAGCACCATAAGCACTACAGCGTGCTGGAAATGTTATAGTGCCAGTAGTGCCCTGGTGTCCCCTTCACCAATGTAAGTAGTCAAACCATTTTAGAATGATTTGACTCATTACCTGTGGTCCACCAGCTGCAGCCAGACGTTTTCAAAGCCTAGCAATGCAGGGCTTAACTCATTGGCTGGGAGCGATCAACTAATGACTCTAGTCAACGAGCTGGTGCATAGCTTTGGAGAAACTCCCAAGTGGGACTTTTATCTCTCCTGGCTGCTGAGAGAAGGTGCAAAATGGTACCTGGTAAAACCTTGGTAAGAAGTCAAAAATTCTAAAACAACCTATTTACAATGGGGGTAACTGAGCACTCCTTGTACTATATCCACTACAACATGCTTACTTGGCTCCTCTTCAGTGTGTCAATTCAACCATCTCCTCGAATTTGTGGGTGTTACAGCCCTAGTCATTCCTGCTGCCTGTCCTCCCACTAATCTATTTGGTCCCAAGCAAGGCCATTCTCCTTAATGACACAGACACCCTCATTACCAGCTAATGACGGCAAAAATGGATTGACAACTTGAGATGCACTTGTTGGGGGATTTTCAGCTATGTAGAGCAGGAGATCCAGCTTTAGAAGGGTTCTTATGATCTTCCCTGTCACTCAACTATCAGCATAGTCCTTTATGCTATAGAGGTCTACACCAACAATTGATTGGCAGGTGCAGAGAGGGACCAACATGTTGAATAGCTTTATCTAAAAATCTATATACTTGTCAGCCAATCTTCCAGACCAATGGAGAGATAATTTTTTATTGTACTTTGTTTTATGTAATGTTTTGTGTACAATGACATATACACTGTAAAAGAACTATATACTCTAAAACATAAGAGCAAATTACATAACATTCACATCAAAATATACCTGGTCCCATTAACATCCCTTTTATATTTTAATCCAGATCACAGATGCTTTTGGACAAGTGAATTTTTCTCTGCTAGGTAACCTTATAAATTTTGACCAGTATGGTGACTCTCCTACTGGATATGACATCGTCACCTGGAATTGGTTGGGAAAAACTAATTTTGAAAATGGTGGGTCCTACCCTGAACTAGGAAACCTTGTTATCAATCCAGACAAAATCAAGTGGCAAACAGCAAATAACCAGGTAAATTCTCAAGATTGTGAATAGGCAAAGGAATGACTTTGTTACATATGGACGCGCTACTTCGATGTCCAAAGTGTTTCTTGCATCCAATGGTTCTATAATCTGTTTATTGATGCTCGGAGATGATTTGCAAAAGTAGACAGCCTTGTCAATTCAGCCTTGTGCACACCATCCTGAGTCCTGGTAAATAACCTGGGAAACATGTTTACGATCCAGAGCAGGAAGGAATACTAGATAGCCCTCCAGGAATCAAAGGGGAGGCACCTAAAGGCGAAATTGTCTTCATCCTATCTGCAAAGTGTCCCTATTTATTTTTGCTGTATTACACTGTGTTTTTGCTCTCTTGCTTTCTAGATTAACAGATGTATCCCCAAAGTTTTTCTAAATGTAAAAAAATAGTTTCTCTCTGCCTCTATTCTCTCTGTTGGTCTGCCTTTATGTTTTGTCTGTTTGTTTGTCTGACTTACATGGGTCCGTCAGTAGTCTGTCTGTCTATCTATCTATCTATCTTCTTTTGAAAAAGTAACTTCATCTGCATTGTTAAATTTCACATGTGTTAAGTAATGTACATTTTGCCTACATTTTACTATAGGTACCTTCGTCTGTGTGTTCTCCTGAATGTCGATCAGGACAGGAGAAAAGGCAAACAGGAAACTACAATTGCTGCTTTATCTGTGTCAACTGTTCTGCTGGGCAATACCTCAATGAAAATGGTTTGTAATGTGCCCAATATAATTTATTTCCCCAGCTTTAACTGCCTGCTATATGAGTGTTGCCACCACTTCGAGAAACCAGTTCTACTAATAACCGGCCGCTGTAAGAAGGCTGCTGGAACTATGTACATTTATTATAAATGGTGTCACGTGAATGCTTGAGAAAGTCTTTGTGTAAAAGGAGACATTGTGCTAATTTTGGCACCGAAAACCTGCTTTCTTATTTTGACCTTTGTATTGCAAAACAGTATAAATATATAAAATTGTTTATTTTCTTTTAGGTATTTGTATGGAGTGCAGCCAACACCAATGGTCAACAGAGGGAAGTACCTTCTGTTATGCCAAAATAAGAGTGTTCCTGACATGGCATGATACTTTAACCATCGCAATATTTACGATAACGATCCTAGGAATGTTGCTTACGGTGGTGGTGATTGTGACTTTTATTGTCCATTTAAAGAGCCCAGTGGTTAAAGCTGCTGGAGGTAAAAGGTGTTTTCTTATGCTTCCTGCCCTGGCAACAGCCTATCTCAGCATTTTGGCCTACCTTGGTGAGCCAGACACAATGAAGTGCATTTTAAGATTACCGTTTTACAGCCTTGCCCTCACCATTTGCTTTTCCTACATTTCAATCCGGTCTTTTCAGATCGTTTGTATATTTAAGATGTCTTCCAAACTACCAGCCACCTACGATTATTGGGTGAAACGAAATGGACAATATGTTTTCTTCATCATACTTTGCAGTACCCAGGTTCTTATCTCTTGTGTCTGGGTAAGCGTCAACCCTCCTACGGAATCCACCAAGGACTTGACCTCTGATACGGTTTTAGTGTCTTGCAGCCAGTTTACCTCCACATACAATATCCTCCAGTACAGCTACAATGCATTTCTCAGCCTCATGTGTTTTACGTTTGCTTACATGGGTAAGGAAGTGCCCAAAAATTACAATGAAGCCAAGTGCATTACATTTACCATGCTGATTTACTTTGTAATATGCATTTTTTTCTTTACTGCCCAACTTATTGATGTTGGGGAATATGTCAATCCAATAAATGCAGGTCTGGCTCTGGCCAGTCTTCTGGGCATCACAGGAGGGTATTTCATGCCAAAATGCTATATCATTTTCCTAAGACCCCAGCGTAACACAACCAAGTACTTCCAATCAACCATCCAGTCATACACAAAAAGGGGTACAGGGAGCACAAAGTTCTGATGTCTCGAACTATACAGTGGGTTACACATAAAGATGCATTTCTAGCTTGTATATAAAACCCCACTGGTAGTACAATGTAATAAAATTGAGGTTTTGATTACAGTTTCTGTAAAGTGTGATGAGTGAGTTATTTGCTGTAGAAGAACCCTGTTACAAACAAATTGTACACGACCGATTCTGTCTCATGTTAAGCAGTCAATCACAGAAGCCAACAAAAGTTCTGAGATGGAACAAATTAAACAGTGGATCCACTTTGAGACAAACATTGTCTGTTAGTATGTGTCTCTATCATATGATTCCATATGTGTCTACTGCTCATTGCACAGGATCATGCTTAAATTCCCTGGAGTAGGGGTGGGGAGGAGGGGGGGTCTAGGGTAGGAGCATGGGGGTGATACGACAGACACATAACCCATGTGGAATGGCAGGCAAGAAGGAGACAGAACATTTAGGAAATTAGGGAAAGAAAACACCATGGCACTAAAGTAACAAAGGAAAGTTTTATGGACAGTTCTGTTTCTTGATTTCTGCAGAAGATATGGCACTTGGTTAAAAAAAATAAAAATCACCATCACTGGTTTAGATTTTAATGGATTTGTGTGTGTTTCAAAACATCCAGCAATAACCATGGTACCCATTCATCACACTCCCCATATTTTCTTTTAGCCTCTTTCTTTCTTTGTCTTAAGACCTTTTTCAGACGTTACTACCTCCTCTTAACGTTCCTAAATGACCTAATCTTAGGGTAATTTCATTGATATCTGGAAAAAGCAGTATTGGATGATGGCTTGGCATTCAATCTTTGGAGATGGCTTGTAGAATTTATACTACTTACATACATATGATTATCTGATCGTATGATTTAATTCTAACTGATATATGAGAAAAGCGTAATTCTGTAAAAGTAACCAGTTTGTGGCCTTTCAATTGTGAAAAAAATAGAAATATATATTTTCTATGGTATTGTGTTCATCAAAAGAGACTATGCAAAAATCTATAATAAATCATGCAATAGAATTATATTAAATTTAAGAAAACAAATTGGGATTTTTTTTTTTTTAGATAACAAATGGGAATAATAAATGAGACAGTTGCCACCTATCTACCCTCCAATTAATATTCCCTTAGTAAAAGAAGGATCATTAATAACGTCTCAGTTTTCTGGTTTGCAATGAATATGGAAATTCAAGATGCAAACATGTAGTGTACGCCTGGAATATGTAAAGTTGGATGGAAGCTCAAGTAAAAATTTTGCATTATTAAAATGTATGTTGACTTTGCAAAGCTTGTTAAATTCAATTGTACACAAAATAAGTTAAGGAAACTGTATCTGCTTTTTTATTATTTTATGTTTGCATTGAAATCCTTCGGCTATCGTGGATGTCTCGTAGTCAGCAAGCTGATTTTCATTAAAACCCAAATTAACAGGTATGTGTCTTGTTTTTTATAAGGTTTTCCAGTGTCATTTGCATATCAGGGATGTAACAAGATATTCAGCTTAGTGGGTGTAAAATTGAAAACAACAAATATATTGTTGTAGATACAGAACACGTATTTACAGATTTACAGGGTTATTCATTAACATGGTTATTTAGTAATCTGAGAATTCCATTTCACACTTAAAGGGACACTATAGTCACCAGAACAACTACAGCTTATTGTATTTGTTCTGGTGAGTAGAAACATTCCCTTTAGGTTTTTTGCAGAGAATACTGTCTACTGTCCATGGGAAAGCATTGTGATTAGCTCAGAGAATCACTTCTGATGATGTCAGCAAAGCAGGCAGATTAGATAAGCGGCAGCAGCAACAGACTTGAATACAAGTAAGATTTTACTCTATTTAGTGAAGCATGGGGGGTGGAGCAGGGGGGTTAGATGGTTGTTTTAACACTATAGGGTCAGGAATAAACGTTTGTGCTCCTGACCCTATAGTGTTCTTTTAACCCCTTAAGGACCAAACTTCTGGAATAAAAGGGAATCATGACATGTCACACATGTCATGTGCCCTTAAGGGGTTAAGGACAAATTAGCCAGACTGGAAAAATGATCTAAGTTAGCTATGCTTTCAGTTCAGCTTTTCTGGCCTCAAATTTTAAACTGAATTTCAGATTGTATGTCAATTTTTCACCTAGAAAATGACTTCATAGCCAAATGCTTGATATCTTGGGAGTTCAGTGGCTCCACCCACATCGTATTCATACTCCACTTATTCTGAACCTAGCAGGAAAAATTCCTTCCACTCCTCTTTGCAATATCATGATTTAATCATCAAGGTGATGTGACTCGTCAGCAAACAATGAAAATTGTGCCTCCTTCCTATGATTGTGAAAATGTCTAATACTAAAAAAAGGAATATTTCCTTAAAATTGATAAATGTAGGAAAAAAGAGGCAGTAATCTGTAGAGCTCCTGGTGTAAATGGGATTAAGTATTCTTAAAATAAAATAAAAAATGCCTATCTGTAACATTGAATGGTTTTATTTCAAAATGTAATATTATACAAAGAGAATCCAAGTTAACACAGTCCGGATGGGCCGGGTCCCTCCCGGGTGGGGAGGGGCGGTGGGTTCCGATGGTGTGTCGACGTCTATGGCGGTGGACCCTCCGTCGATGTGGGCGATGTCTTAGGGTCGAGCCCTTGGTGGCCCTCAGCCCAGGTAGGCCAGTGGCCGGAGCAACTAGGCCCAAGGGGGTCTCCTGCGCTCCCCGGTTTGCACCCCTCCGTGCCTTCGCACGTGGTTGGGGCTGCCGCTGTGCTACCCGGTGCCCAGAGCTCTCCAGAAGTGCCGAAAGTGCTCATCAATTCGCTGTAGGAGTCGCTCCACGGGGCAACAAGGGGACAGTCCTGATTGCACGCTGGTATCATCTCGAGGGTAAGTCGCCGCCGCCATCTTGATTCAGGTTGCTGTGCTCCGAGTGAGTTAGCAGTGAGGCCTGTTGCTTCTGGGCCCCGGTGTGGATTATAAGGTAAGTGCCGTGGTGGCCCATCGTGATAGTCCAGTGGGGACCGGGATAACCCCCGCCGGTCCAAGGGGGTGGGGTAGGAGTAATTCCAGACGTTTGTGTTGCTTGTGAGCAGGGAGATTGGCTGCGTCTCCTCCGCTCTGTTACAGCAGGTCGAAGTATTGGATTGCCGGTCCCCAGCGGGTATTAGACTTTGCTTAGGCTTCAGGTCGCTTTGCTGGACCCCCTTAGTATTGTGGTTCTCATCGGTGTGTTAGAATAGCTGGTTTACCGGGGTTAAAGTCCTAAATTCAGCCCACTTTGCAGGAGTTCAGGACACACACAAGTCTGCTATGCTTGATGGCTAGGATCTGCCCCCCCAACTGTGTTTTTTTTTTTTTTTTATTAAATTTAAAAATTTAATTGTGTGTTTGATTTGTCTTATATTAAATTTTGTCTGAAAATCCGAAACCATTCAGTATACAAATATGACAAATATGCAGAAAAAGAAGTCATGAAGGAGGTAAACATTTTTTTCCAGTGTTTTTGCCTAAATCGGATGATTTATCCTGAAATGGAATTCAATTGGCCATCAGTAAGCATTCACTCCGAATGTAACACTTTATCAACTGTAGAATTTCCCTTGCTTTTAGTAGTTACTCTTATTGATAAGTGATATATACTTACCTTTTTGTTAATCCTATATCACACACTTGCACGTCTAAATACCCGCCTGTGATAAATTTCTAATATTTGTTTCTAAATTACTGTTTTCAAAAAGGAAATGTAATTTGCAGAACAGATTTGCTCTAAATGCTATATAGACAGCTTTCTGATACAACATTTTTGAGAAGTACTCATTCAGTAACAGTTATACACACATCTGAAGGAAATGAATGGCTTTTGCAGTGAAATTGAAAAATTACTAGATGGTGCCAAATGCTTACAAATGGATGGGTAATTATAGTTCTTTGAAATGATCCACATGGCTGGTACTTAGTGGACCATGCTATTTGAAAACATTTACTGCTTCAATGCACCTCAGGCTTGACATGATTGTAGCAGTAACTAGCATAAGCCTTATACCAGATAAGGACACCCCAACAAAAGTACAAAAAAAAATATATGATGCAGCAAGGATGGAGTTAGCAAGGCTGACTGTGCCGTGTACAATAAATTATAGGCTTCATAGGTGCAAGATATACAAATATGAAAAGGACTTAAACCGATTAACCAAAGGCAGCACACATTGTGTATAAGGACCATTCTATGTCCCAACAAAATTAAATAGCATATAACGATACAGAAGAACAACAAAGTATAAGGAACAGATCAACAAAAAAGTTACAGATCAACCAGAATAAAATGTAATAAGAAGAGACATGCCAGGATAAAATCTCAAAATAAATAGTACAAATGTTCTTCTGAAGATTTTAAATCATATGCGGTGGAATCCATTCTCATAAGGTACATATGTAGAAAAAACAAAACCCAAAAGTGTAGTATGTAACACAAAAAGTGAAAAACATACAATATAAATTACGGAAATGTCGACTCACATTTACTAGAGTTATCATACAAGCTCCGGTAGTGATGGCTTGTAGTGGTACAATCCCCACTAGTGGATAGGATCTCTCCAGTGGGTCACAGTGAAATATGTAAAGAGGAAAGACATCTAATAGTGCAGTATTGAAAAATTAAACGAGTTTGACAATTTTTCACTTACTCTATTCTAGATAGATAGGTAGAGGGTTCATAGCAAAACAGAATAGTAATATATACAAAATCATATAGATACAAACATTTAGACAATCTCAGTTTGACACCATGGCCTTGATTTAATAAGCTTTCTAAATAAATCAATACTGTTAGAAAAACGTATCTTTGTACAAAAATTCCCTTAGTGTTTAATGGTGACTTTTTTATATAAATCATTTTTTTTAACATTATTAAATCATTTGGAAAGTTTCTGAAATATTTATTTTTCTTTATTTTCTTTCTTTATTTTTTATGATTTTATTTATGTTGTGTGTCTGTGTATATATTGCAATTTGTATCCTATATAATATATGTTTTCTTTTAAGATATACAGCAAGTAAAAGTCCCGGAAACCTCACTATTTGACTAGACATCCTGAAGGTTTAAAATACTAAGAATTTAATCTAATCAAATGTTATGGACAGTGCCAGATGGGCATTTTTGAATAATTTCTGATTTATCCTGTTATGACACAGACAATTCTTTCTACTTCCTAAAACCTTTCAGTATCTCTATATACTGTATGGTATCACACCGAAAACACAGTTTGATTTTATTTTTGGTTTTGTATTTTGTTTTTGTTTTTTTTGTGTTTGTTTGTTTGTTTTCTTCTGGGCAGTCTCCCTATCAGAGAAATGATATTCAGTTGGATTTTATTTTGGGAATTCATTTTTGGACTCATTCTCGTGAAGGCTGACGATCAGGAACCCATAGCTTACCAAATTTTTAGAAAACCCGGAGAATTCATGATTGGTGGCTTGTTCCCCTATCATTCTACAGTGGACAATTATGGCAACTACTGGAAACCAGAGCCAATAACATGTGAAAGGTAATGTTTGAATAAGTCTATATTACTGGGTCACTCTCTATAGATGTTTTGGGTTTTGTGATAATATTGGTCAAATGCTTGGGGCCATTAGGGGAATTACATTGGATAAGACATCTAAAAAATGACAACTGCTATTTTTAGTGACACTTTTCTAAACTTTATTTCAACTATTTTGTTTGGGATAACTTTTTACATTTTGCTCAATGTACATATGAAAACCTGTAGAAGTGAACAGTGGGTTCACTTGACTTAACTTTACCTGGAATTTGAATGTCTTATAGCATATTAGTGCCTATTTGCGAGGAAGCTAGGCAAGGTTTGTTCCTCTTTAGCATAGTCCTCTCTATTATGCTCCCTGGTGGTCTTTAGACTGCGTAATGAATCTGGGATAACGTAGTACACCTTGGTGGTCCCATTCATTAAGCAATGTGTGGACCGTCTTTATCTCATAATATTATTAAGGACACATTAAGTTAATTTGATGCAACTATTTATTTAGAATACAAACAATTTAAACCTAAATAAAAAAGAATATTATTTTAATGAAAAATCTGAAAAACCAAGCAAATAATTTTAACTAATTTTAATGGAGAAGTAGCCTTATTAGAAAAATTAGATTAAACAAATGGAGAACAAATAATTGATGTGAGTAATACCTTAACCTTCAACGGTTTCTGAATTTATCTAAAATGTTTTCATTGAATAAGGTATACCCAAGGCAATATGCACTAAATATTGCATTGCGGGAGTGTATCTTGAGTAGTTTGCAAGGCAGGAAAACTAAAATCATGAAAATCCCTCTAAATATCGAACAGCAATTATTACAAAAATACAGTAACGCAATCACTTGAAAAAAACACTGTGAGTGTAACGTTGCATTTGCTGAAGCTTGTTGGTTCTGGGCCACACTTACTTGCAATATGCCAGCATCTCATGAAGATATGGAGTTGGAACAAAACGAACCAGAAGGGGGAAATATATTTAGGGTAAAATCAAGCTTGATAACAAGAGGGGAAGGTGGTCCTAAGTTGAATGTAGGTATTATGAATCACACTCTAGGAGTAGAAGACAAATCAGGAGTCAGCAACTGAGCTGGATAATCACAGACAGTAATTTGGAGACCCAACGAAGGAAAGCTGTAAGATCAATGGTTTGAGTTAGGAAACTTATACTTATAGCAGCGTTTAAGCCCATTTTTGTGATGAGCACAGAAAAAAATGTGTTCACGCAATGGCAAATCCTGACGCTCTTGTATATATTGAATATGTAGAGATAACAAGGTGGATTCAGCTAACTTCCTTTTTAAGTTGATTCTCAAAATAACACGTTTTTCTATGGCAAATACATGAAAATTTATAAATCTTCTTATAATACTCTTAATTGGAAGCTTCATTTCAAATTCAAGTATATGACGACTTGTAGAACTTTCATAAGGATCAGATGGTCCATAATGTTTTGTCAGATATGTTCGCATTTTATAAATAATTAATAGTTTTTAAGAAATTCGTAACAGTCTTTATCATTTCATATTTTCTATTAACACAAAATATTTCAGTTTTAACCCTACAGGTTTTCTACAGGCTTTGGCCATGCAGTTCACTATAGAGGAAATTAATAACAGCACCATCATCCTTCCTGGAGAAAGTGTTGGGTATGAAATGTACGACACCTGTCTGAGTTCTATTGCAGTTATCCATTCCGTACTCATGTTTCTCGCTCAAAATGGTACAAATCATGTAGAAATGCAATGCAATCTTACAGAGTATAAAACCAGAGTCATGGCTGTGATTGGACCTTCAAGTACTGAGGTTGCAACGTCCTCCATGAAGATGCTAAGCACTGTGCTAATTCCGCAGGTAGGTTTCTGGCTAACATGCCTTCATGAAACCATAACTAGGTGTTCACAGATATAGAGGCCGCTTGTGTATTCTCCACCAGAGTAAAAGATTCATGTTACAGGTCAAACTTTTGGCACTCTAGCTGGTCTAGACATCGTATCCCAACATGCTTCAACAGCCAGTGGGTTATGTGCACAACAGTAAATAAAGTTTAACAAACCAGTATGGAACTTTTGTAATTCATGGTTTGTTGAAATGGTTATTACAGGTCTGTAAGAGTTACCCTGTTTTCTTCCCAAATATTTACCTTACTAGTGAGTTTATGTTGCTTGATTATTCTCCCCAATTAATTTATTCCATGATTTAAAACTGACCACTTCTGAAAGAGGAATGACATAGTTTAAGATGATTTTTGGACATGTCGACCAGTGATAATTAATGTTTTTGCAATAAAAGCGAAGAGAAGGCACTCAATGAAATTTTGAAAATGTGCACTAATTAAATAACGCAATATCTCCAGAAACATTTGTTTAGCCTAGAAATACTCAGTGACCCAAGTGTGGTAGGCTTCTACCATTGTTATGGAAATCTCAAAGTTGAACCATCTACTTTAACCCCTTAAGGACACATGACATGTCTGACACGTCATAATTCCATTTTATTCCAGAAGTTTGGTCCTTAAGGGGTTAATTTGAACGATAGATTTACTCATTTTAAACAGTTATTTAACAATCTGTGCTGATGGCATAATTCGGCATCTTGAGACATGGAGGTTGGAAAACATTGCCTATATTTTTTAATTTTACTATATCAATAAAATCAAGGAATGCGTGTTTTTTAATTTATTTATTTGGATTTTTTCTTTGAAACTTTTTTTCAGGTTAGTTATGCTGTAACTTCGGATGTATTTAGTGACAAAAATATCTATCCATCCTTTTATCGAACAGTGCCAAGCGACAGTAAGCAAGTGGATGGCATGATAGCATTGATCTCCTATTTTAAATGGAACTGGATTGCAGTTGTCGGCAGTGACGATGACTATGGTAAAAGTGCTTTACAGCAATTTTCTTCCTCGGCCATGTCCAGTGGAATCTGCATCTCCTACGATGGTCGCATCCCCATGTACCTCTCGACCTCCGACACAACTACTGCGATTGAAAATATCCTGGATGAAATTGAGAAGGCTGATGTCAATGTAGTCTTGGTCTTTGCAAGTTTAACCCAATCTATAGCATTTTTCAAAGAGGTCATCATGAGAAACATGACTCAAGTTTGGATAGCAAGTGCATCTTGGGTCCTTTCACAGAGTATTCTATCTATGCCTGGCATTGAGCGTATTGGAACAGTAATTGGCTTCTTTCCAAGGGTGCAAACTATTCCAGGATTTGACATATTTGTTAAGAACACAATCTCAAAAATATATGCAAACCAATTATCTTCTCAATCCACATCTACAAACACCGTGGGAAGTAATGCCGACTACCAAGGCCTTCATTTTCAAGTTGATCAGATCCCTATCATTCTAAATCCACTGACAGAATTGAATGCACAGAGTGTATACACAGCAGTATATGCCGTTGCATATGCCCTTCACAATCTTCTGAACTGTAATTCTGTAAAATGCAACAAGGAAAATGCTACCATCTACCCATGGAGTGTAAGTTATATCCTTTTCTTTACTGTGATATAATTATTTAACCATAAACAGCATAATCAGCTTTGTGTTATATAAAATATCTATCCTATATATGCCATAAACAGTGCAATTTCATGGTGCTTTAGTTGGACCTAACCCATTTAAGCCAAATTGCCTTAAAGAGACACTGTAGGTACCCAGACCACGTCAGCTCATTGAAGTAGTCTGGGTGCTGTCCCTATTGCACTTAGTGCTGCAATGTAAAACATTGCAGGTTCAGAGAACTACAATGTTACATTGCAGCTCTAAGTCAGCCCTCAGTGGCCACTGGGGGCACTTCCGGAATCCAAACAGACTTTTGGTCCATTATCTGACGCTGATCCAGCATCAGATTTTCCCCATAGGCAAGCATTGAATAATGCATTCCTATCGGGAGGTCTAATGCGCACACGGCCGTTGCCGGGCATGTGCATTAGGTCTCCCCCACCAACGTCAGCCAAGAAGCATGGCCAGAGCCTGTCCCAGCACTGAGGGACATCGGCGTCAGATTTAGGTAAGTGGCTGAATCCTAATTGTCCTTGACCTTTACGCTGCTTTTGATACTGTTGATCATCAACAGCTTCTTCTCATCCGCCGTAACCTTGGTCTACGAGATATTGCTCTCTTCTGGTGCTCCTCCTCTCTTTTAGTGTTTCTTTCTCTGGCTCTGCCTCTGCCTCTTCCTCCCAACCTCTCTCTGTTGTTGTCCTCAAGGCTCAGTGCTTGGTCCTCTACTGTTCTCCATCTATACTGCCTCCCTTGGTAAACTCATCAGCTCCTTTGGCTTCCAATATCACTTATATGCGGATGACACACAAATCTATCTGTCCTCCCCTGATCTCTCCCCGCCCCTCTTGACTAGCGCCTCTGACTGCCTCTCTGCTATTTCTAACTGGATGGCTGCCCACTTACTTAAACTTAACTTGTCCAAAACAGAACTTCTGGTCTTTCCTCCCTCAAGTGTTGCTACTCCCTTCTCTGTCTCCCTGTTAATGGTGCTACCATCAGCTCCACCATGCAGGCTCATTTCCTAGGTGTTCTCTTTGACTTCTACCTCTCCTTCACCCCTCGTGTCCAGTTGATCACCAAATCCTGCCGCTTCCATCTCAAAAACATTGCGCGCATCGGTCCCTACTTAACGCCAGATGCAGGACATGCAGTTACATGTCCTTTCTCGCCTTGGAAAGGACATGCAGTTACATGTCTTTTCTTGCCTTGACTACTGCAATCCGCTTCTCAGTGGTCTTACGTGCTCCCAACTTGCCCCACTGCAGTCTATAATGAATGCAGCGTCGAGGCTCATCTTCCTGTCTGCCCGCACCTCCCATGCTTCACCCCTCTGTCAGTCCCTGCATTGGCTTCCTGTAATATATAGGGCTCAATATAAAATTCTGGTTCTTGCTTTCAAATCTCTGCATAATGCTGCTCCCACCTAGCTATCCTCCCTTATACACAAATATGTTCCATCTAGGCCCCTACGCTCTGCCAAAGACCTACGTCTATTCACTGTTCGTACTCCCACTTATGATGCTCGCCTTCAAGATTTCTCTAAGGCTGCACCGTTCCTGTGGAACTCCCTTCCCTTCTCCGTTAGATGCTGTGGCGGAACCAACCTCGCCACTGAGAACTGGAGAAGCCTGGTTGCTAGCCTCCTGCCCAGTGATTATGGTCCCTGGGAGGTATTGCCCTTTAAGGGACTGAATTGGGGCTTATGGACTGCTACCATAATGTACTGACCCTTTAAGAACTACTTGTGGGCATGTGGATTGTATAATACTGTCCCTAGCCCTTTAAATACTTTGGGGACAGATTGGTACTTTTGTATATGGCACTTCGGACACAGTCGAAGCTGTCGAAGTTACCGAAGTTGTCGAAGTCGTCGAAGTGGCCGGTATCGGACCACGTGGCGGCGGCCATTTTAACTTCGAACACTGCCGACCCTTAACATCAACTCCACTTCGACACTTCGACTAAAGTCGAAGTACAGGCACACTTCGAATGGGACTTAGCCGTTTTTATGCCAGAAATTGACCGACCGCACAGCCCAAATCCATGGAACTGTTTTGGGCAAGAAAATGTGCTGGCGGTCGGTCATAAAAGGACTTCTGTGTAACTTTTGATCCACTGGAGGGATTTGCCTGATTTTTGGAAGTGTTTATGTTTAAAGTATGCTGAGTCTGAAATTTTTTTGGGGAATGTGATGTATGGTTTTAAAGTTATGAAAGTTGTGTAAAAGTATATTTTAAACTGTATGCATAATGGGATTATGTGTCACACTAAGGGGAGGGGATGTGTGGGTTGCACCTGTGTTACTATTGGTTATTTTATGCCTCCCCCTGGGTGTGGCCTGTATGTGTGAGATGGAAATAAAAGCCAGGCTGGATGAGCCAGTCCAGAGTTCCTGTTTTACCCTCAAAGTGAAGTGTCGTCTCATTATTGGGGGAAGGATTTATTGCATGCTGTTCCAGTTGACTGCTAGGAGTGTAAGCCTATTCGTATGGTTCCGATTCAACGGTCAATAGTATTCCTATGCTTGAGAAGATTCATATGCTGAATCGGTTCGGTGATTGTGGTGTCTGCCAGAGTGCTTGGAGTCCTCAGGAAGCGCTAGGAGCATCCTTTAACGGAGGTACCCAGTCGGGGTGCCAGGTGATCCGTTACAGATGCTCACCCCGTCTCCACTCCTTCAAGAAATCATTAAAAACTCACTTTTCACAAAAGCATATCACTTAAACTGTTAATGGCTCCAAAAAAAAACCACACTAAGTCTTCATTGAATAATATTCTACCAATCTATTTCCCTAATACTTCCCTTACCTTTTGTGCCAATTTAACCCACACCTCTAGCATGTAAGCTCATTGAGCAGGGCCCTCAACCCCTCTGTTTCTGTGCGCCAAACCTGTCTGGTTACAATTACATGTTTGTTAGTCCACCTATTGTAAAGCGCTATGAAATTTGTCGGCGCTTTACAAATATAATAATTATAATAATACCCTCTTCAGCCCCGCGGGAGAGGTTCGCGAGGGAGGGGGTACTGTAGGGACCTATAGTGTCAGGAAAATGGGTTTGTTTTCCTGGCACTATATGATGCCTTTAACTTTTTTAACAATAAAAACAAAAAACAAATCTGACTAACATTGAATATCACCAAGTATACAAATATCTACCCTCCTGCAGCCAATTCACTTTAAATGTTAAAGGGTTTCTATAGTGTTAGGAATAAAAATCTGTATTTCTGACTCTATAGTGCTTTCTGGTCTCCTCTACCTTTCGCCACCCCTTGCTCATAAAGGGTTAAAAAATTATTTAGTCATTTGCCTGATTTCTGCGCCTATCACCCTTGCTACTGGGTCAGTGCTCTGCTTTCTCAAACATCATCCAACGGGGAGGGCTATTTGCCTTATTGCTTCAATGCTTTTCTATGGAGATTTTACTGATGCTGGATGTCACCATGCAGAGCATGAAGACGTCCAGCAGCAGGTGACCTAAAGTCCGTTTGATTGACAGCCACTAGAGGCAGTCTTAGTCCTACAATGTAATAATTGCAGTTTCTCAAAATCTGCGATGATTTACATTGCATTGCTAAGGAGGACAGGGACACTGCACACAGACCACTTCATTGACTCTTTCTTTGCAATATGATGAAGTGGCTTGACAATCGCTCTCACTTAGCGACAATGAGACATTAGAAATGAGAGCTGGGAAATATTATAAAGAGCTGGGGAATAGAATGCAGAACTTGATAACGGAACACATAACTGGGGAATAGAATACAGAGCTGGGGAATAGAATACTGCACTAAGAATATACCCGACATTTCATTTTTGCAAATCTTTCATTATTAAAGGACCACTATAGTCACCCAGACCACTTAAGCTCAATGAAGTGGTCTGGGTGCCAGGTCCCCCAGGTTTTAACCCTGCAGCTGTACACATAACAGTTTTAGAGAAACTGCTATGTTTACATTGCAGGGTTAATCCAGCCTCCAGTGGCTGTCTCCCTGACAGCCGCTAGAGGCGCTTCTGCGACTCTCAATGGGAAAATCCCATTGAGCACGCAGAATTTCCATAGGAAAGCATTGAGTAATGCTTTCCTATGGGTGGTTTGAATGCGCGCTTGGCTCTAGCCGTGCATGCGTATTCCGCTCCACTCGGGAGGAGAGGTCACCAACGCAGAGGGAGCCTGGCGCTGGATTAAGGTAAGTGGCTGCAGGGTTTTTAACCCATTCAGCCCAGCGGGCGGGGGTCCCCGAGGGTGGGGGGGACCTAAGGACTGTATAGTGCCAGGAAAACTAGTTTGTTTTCCTGGCACTATAGTGGTCCTGTAAGTGTTATGCAGTTACTAAATTGCTAAGCTTGCATAGGACATGACACGCCATCATACATTTAGCATAGTAATCTCAATAAAAACAAAAACAATACCACATTTTTTTTTAAAGTGAGAAGAGTAGTCATATGGTGTAATGTTGTTAAAGGGACACTGTATGACACTGAAGTGTTCTGGGTGCAAACTCCCATCACCCTTAACCCTGAGCATGTAATTATTGCAGTTTTTATAAACTGCTATAATTACCTGTTAAGGTTTACTCCTTGTCTAGTGCCTGTCTACCAGACAGCCACTAGAGGGACTTCCGGGTGCTTAGACGACTTTTGACTCTGGACGTCCTCACGCTATGCATTAAGACTTCCAGCGTCACCAAAATGCCCATAGGAAAGAATTAAATAGTGCTTTCCTATGAGGAGATCCTAATGTGAGCTAAGCCAGCACCAAGGGACATTGGCGCTGGATCCAGGTAAGTGACAGAAGGGGTTATTAATCCCTTCTGCACCACAGAGGGGGAGGGGGGGTTGACAAAGGGGGACGCTATAATGTCATAAAAATGAGTTTTTTTCCTGGCACTATAGTTTCCCTTTAAGGAAGCATGACAGAACATTTGCTATAACCACATATACAGCAAATTGCTAAATTTACAAATACATTTCTAATCAACAAAATTAAAACAATCCTTTCTCTTTATGACAGTTACTGAATGAAGTGAGAAAAGTAAATTTTAGTGTTTTTAACACCACATTCGGCTTTGATGTAAATGGTAACCCCAAAACCGGATTTGACATTGTCATCTACAATCTCAGTGATACTGATACTGAGTTTATTAAGATTGGATCATACAACAATGTCATGGATTTAAATAGTACACTTATTTACTGGGGGACACCCAACAATAAGGTGAGTAGAAGATAAGAGTGTGGATATGTAGCTATAAAATATATTTTTATTACTTTATCCTTTAAAATGCTCTATACTAGTGCTCCTCAGCCCTCTCCTCAAGGCACACCTAACAGTCCAGGATTTAGGGATTACCTGGGTGTGTCTAAGGTGTTTGGAAAAGGAAAAAAACACACCTTAGAGTCTAGTTCAGGGATAGGCAACCTTCGGCACTCCAGATGTTATGGACCACATTCCCCATAATGCTCTTACACCTATAATGCTGGCAAAGCATCATGAGAGGTGTAGTCCAAAACATCTGGAGTGCCGAAGGTTGCCTATGCCTGGTTTAGTTTTATTTTGTTTTGTTTTAACACCTTAGACACACCTGGGTAATTCCTAAACCCTGGACTGGTGTTAGGTGTGCTTTGAGGAGAGGGTTGAGGAGCACTGCTCTATACCAAGGGTAGGCAACCTTTAACACTCCAGATGTTGGAGACTAACAGATGTTATGGACCACATTCCCCATAATGCTCTTACAACCATAGTGCTGGCAAAGCATCATGGGAGATGTAGTCAACAACATCTGGAGTGCCAAAGATTTCCTACCCCAGCGTAAGTCAGATATCTCCACTGTTACTATTTATCAACACGGTTAAATAAACATGTATATCCATATGTAGGCATATTCTTCTCAAAGACCAGTACTAGCATTTATTTAGTTTATTTACTAGGTTCCTGAGTCCCAGTGTTCTGGTGATTGCTTACCAGGGCAGATTAAACGAGTGAAGGGAACCCATTCTTGCTGCTTTGACTGCATTGACTGCCAAGAAGGATTGTTTCAGTCTGCTGATGGTAAGCTGTGACAAGATGTTTTTTTTAAATGTTTCAAAGTCAAACTTGCAATTTTATTTTGTCCAAATTGAAATTTATTTTATTTCCAAAATGTAAACCTCTATTTGAACTAGTGTTTATTTACTTATTTACCACAAAGAAAAGAAAAGGGACACTATAGACACCAGAACAACTACAGCTTAATGTAGTTGCTCTGGTAAGTATAGTCAGTCCCTGCAGGCTTTTTCAGAGAAAAGGCAGTGTTTACATTGCTCCCTTGGGACACCTCTATTAGCCAATGCTCAGGCGCTCTGCATGGCGCCGCTGAACTTCCCCCATAAAGATGCATTGATTCAATACATCTCACTCTCTGCTGTTTTCAAGATGGCTTCCTACTTCTTTCTGCTGTGGGTGCTGTAACCCTACCATCTGGTACTATGAGCCAATAATAGTTCTTGAAAAGAGAGGTCAATACCATGCATCCACTCATGGCAGCTGGCTCTGCTGCCCGAATGGCAACTCAATGGGGGCTCCTAAAATTCCTACGTAAAGGAGACTAGGCATGTGCAAAATCTGCTGAAACAGGACATATTTCAAATCTGTCTTGTTGATTTTCTACACGGCCACCAATTAGGAAGGATGGGCGAACTGAAACCTATTTAAAAAATAAGGTGACAGCTTTTTATTTAAATTTTTGACTCATGCATAGGCAATGGGTGAAAGAAAAAGATAAATAGTGTTTCTAAACTATTGCAAATAATTTGTCCCCCCATAAAGACTGCTGGGCACTGAGCCAGTAGACAAGCATCCACTTTTACTCACATTCTACGCACATTTCCACATCGTTTATTATAAGCTATGCCCCTGCTTAAAATGTTTTATTTATTTAGATAAATGAATTGAATGATTTATTTTGGTTTTCATTTACATGGAACCTTTCATATTTTATGTCTTTGGAATTTGAGGAGTTTGTTAAAAGTTCTTGATTGAAGAATTTCTCAATATTGTTTCTCGCAGATGACTTTGAGTGTCACATTTGCCCAGCCGGTCAGTGGTCCAATGTAAGAAGTACCGTGTGCTCTGACCCCACCTACCTCTTCTTGCAGTGGAGTGACACCTCAGTCATATTTCTTCTGCTGCTTACATCTGTCCTCTTCTGCACTATCATTGGAACATTCATTATCTTTGTGAAGAACAGACAAACTGCCCTTGTCCGGGCCTCTGGGGGCTACATGAGTTTCTTGGCTCTCTCCTCTTTACTAGCAATTACCGCCAGCATAGTTCTTTTTATTGGCCAGCCCACTATGAATATATGTAAGATTCAACAGCCATTGCAAGCCATAGGTTTCACTTGCTGTCTTTCTACATTCTCAATCAAGGCCCTTCAAGTGATATTGGTAACAGATTTTAAAGGTGTGGACTCCAAGTATATCCAATGGCTTAAAACCAAAGGGACATGGGCCTCATTGCTCCTTAGCATTCTGATTCAGTGCTTATTTTGTGTCTGGTACATTAAGAGCAATCAATTTCTGTCTCCAGATGAAAAAGTCACCTACCTTCGTAAATATCTAAAGTGTGAGATTTCCAACGTTCCAAGCTTTGCTTTAATGTTCGGATACAATGGAATTCTTGTCCTCATGTCATTCATGTTAAACTGTGTAGCCCAAGCACCTCCAGGTCAGTATAATCTGGCCAGAGATATTACGTTCTCAATGTTGGGGTATCTGCTCATTTGGATTGTCTTCGTCCCTGCCTACGCAAAACTTACAGATGGGAACCAGCCTTTGTTGCAAATGGTCGTCGCCTTGGTTAGCTCCTTTGCCATTATTTTGGGTTATTTTTTTCCTAAATGTTATATTCTGATAATGAAACCAGACATGGCATCCGAGGAATATTTCAAAATATACAATAATTAATTTGTTATTGCACAATGTATGTTATTGTTATTTGAAATAAAAGCAGCCTTTTTGGAAACGAAAATCTGTTTTGTTGTGAACTTTATTGTAAAAGAACTAAAAAAAATCTGAGATCTCTAAGAACAGACAAAAGCTTACAAGAACTTAATAGCTATGACTTCAGGTATTCCTACCTCCAAGCTTAAAAGTATTAGCTTACTCTGTGTCAGTATTTCATTTGTCCAATTTAAGTATTTAAGGTAAGCTAGCCCTTATTATCCACATTATCTGGCTTTCACTTGTAGAACATCATCATGTTCCAACTAATTTGTCTAGTTTGACTATTGTAACTTCCTCTTAAAGGAACACTCCAAATACCATAACCACTACATCACACTGTAGTGGGTATGGTGTCAGAAGTGTCCTGTCACCAACTTAGAGTGTGCCTAGCATGATCCAGGTAAGTTTTTAAACCATTCTTAAATGGTGTGACTACTTACACTGGGAAGGTGCTTATTTGAGTAATGTACTTTAATGAAATGATAAATGTCAACATTATCAACCTCGGGGTACTCTCCAAGCATGCAAAAGGTGTACTTGCGCAGGTAAAGACGGAAATGCTCTGCGTGTATATATTTCTGTACATGTACATGACGTCATATTCAGGGCCGGTGCAAGGATTTTTGGGTACATAGGCGAAGATGCATTTTTCCGCCCCCCCTCCCTCTAAAATTAACATCTTCACCTATGGGCCTCTTAACTAGCCCCTCCCTATTCCCCGTCCCTTAGTGTTCCTCTCCCCTCTCCCTTCTTTTCCCTGTCCCTTGGTGTTTCTCTCCCCTCCCCTCTCTGTCCCTTGGTGCACCCCCCACCCTCTTAGCGGTCACACTCCCCTTCCTGGTGTGCCTCCTACCTGTCTTGTAGTGTTGCGGAGCAGATCCTCTACAGGAGCTTCAGTTTTCTGTACCTGGCTGGACTGACAGGAAGTCCTCTCTCAGTGAGCACTTCCTGTCAGTCTGGCTGGGTACAGGAAACAGAAGCTCCTGTACTGCGCTCCGCTCCGCCACGCTACACTCAGTGGTGTATACACACTAACAGCCACACACACTCAATGACAAACACACAGACGTCACTGACAGACACAGACTCACTGATCTGACACACACTCATTCATTGACAGACACACACTCAATCACAAACATACTCTCACTGATTAGACAGACACTCACAAACACACACTGATAGACACTCACACTGACAAAACACACTCATACACTGACAGACACACATTCATACAATCATTCAGACACACACACACACTCACAGACAAACACATACACACACTCACAGACACATACACAGACACATACACACACACACTCACAGACAAACACACTCACAGACAAACACATACAGACAAACACACTCACATACAAACACATACACACACAGACACATGCACATACACAGACAAACACATACACAGACACACACAGTCACAGACACACACATACCGACACACTCACAGACAAACACATACACACACAGACACATACACATACACAGACAAACACATACACAGACACACAGTCACAGACAAACACATACACAGACACACACTCACAGACACATACACAGACACATACTCACAGACAAACACACTCACAGACAAACACATACAGACACACACACTCACAGACAAACACATACACACACAGACACATACACATACACAGACAAACACATACACAGACACACAGTCACAGACAAACACATACACAGACACACACTCACAGACACATACACAGACACATACTCACAGACAAACACACTCACAGACAAACACATACAGACACACACACTCACAGACAAACACATACACACACAGACACATACACATACACAGACAAACACATACACAGACACACACAGTCACAGACAAACACATACACAGGCACACACTCACAGACAAACACATACACACAGACACATACACATACACAAACAAACACATACACAGGCACACACAGTCACAGACAAACACATACACAGACACACACTCACAGACACATACACAGACACATACTCACAGACAAACACACTCACAGACAAACACATACAGACACACACACTCACAGACAAACACATACATACACACAGACACATACACATACACAGACAAACACATACACAGACACACACAGTCACAGACAAACACATACACAGGCACACACTCACAGACAAACACATACACACAGACACATACACATACACAGACAAACACATACACAGGCACACACAGTCACAGACAAACACATACACAGACACACACTCACAGACACATACACAGACACATACTCACAGACAAACACACTCACAGACAAACACATACAGACACACACACTCACAGACAAACACATACACACACAGACACATACACATACACAGACAAACACATACACAGACACACACAGTCACAGACAAACACATACACAGGCACACACTCACAGACAAACACATACACACAGACACATACACATACACAGACAAACACATACACAGGCACACACAGTCACAGACAAACACATACACAGACACACACTCACAGACACATACACAGACACATACTCACAGACAAACACACTCACAGACAAACACATACACACACAGACACATACACAGACACACACTCACACATACACACACACACTCACAGACAAACACATACACAGACACACACACTCACAGACAAACACATACACAGACACACACACTTACAGACAAACACATACACAGACAAACACATACAGAGACACTCACAGACAAACACATACACAGACACACACTCACAGACAAACACACACTCACACATACACTTTCAGACACACAAATTATTGATAATATGCCGCCCCTGTAAAAGTGCCGCCTGGAGCCGTGGCCCCACTGCTGCCAATGGACAGGCCGGCCATGGTTATACGTGATTTAATTTGAATTCCATTTAGTATTTCCTAAGTTCCGAGCACACTATGATTGCCTCTCCCAATCTACAGTATCATCTTCAATGAAGATATGTATTACTATTGAGAAAATGTATCATAGAGAGCTGTTTATAAGAGCACTAAGAAGGAATTCAATTTAAAATTATACAAAGGAAGCCAGTGAAAGTGTTGACAAAGAACCTGTGCTTCAAGCACAAAGACATAAAGAATAACTGACAAAACTGGAATACCCTCACTTTAGCGGGTTGTTGTTGTGATTGCCACCTTATATTTCCATAGAGACGGTTATTCTGGTATACGTCAACATTTTTACAAATTTCAGGTTGACCGAAAATATTTTAACGAATTTCGGATGAACCAAAAAGTGAATGTTTTCAACTGAACTGAAATTAAAATTCTCTGTGCACATCTATCTTGGAAACCTAATGGTGCAACCCTTAATCATCACTGAGTGTGTCACGTATAGGGGAGCACCAATAGAATTATACAACAGTTGGTTCAAAATAGAGGATAACTTCAGAGCCATTTCATATCTTTTATTATCTAACACCAGATACAGAACCTCCTTAATAGATGGAATAGTCAGTGATTTGCATTATTTAGGTATAGTTGCTGTAACAAATTCCATTGGAACACATGGGAAAATAATGTAAAAAAACCTTGAGCATGAATGTGTGTGTATCTGTGTGTGCATGTGTCAGTGTGTGTATCTGCATGTGGTTCAGAGTGTATGTGCGAACGCACCTGCTGTACATGTACACATGCAAACACAAACACTAAACACAAGTACACTGTTGCTTTTAAATAGCAACAGTACATACAAACATACAACTGCATTGAAATGCCAACACAACACACAAATAAATAAATACATACATACGTTAACAAGTGTTTATTCATAAAATATGTAATGCACTTTATCAACAAATACTATAGTCTTCACATGTGTTGAATTAGCCTTAAACCAGAGGGACAGGGTGCATGGGGACTGGGGGTGGTACATGAGGGGACGAAGGGAGCAAAATGTTGTTCTGCCTCGGGCGACAGTAGCTCTGGTTACGCCATTGGGTCCGGCATATGTTTATTCTTGGTTAATTATTACACACTGCATGGTGGGTCTCTCAGTATCCCTGACAAAATAATATTCCCTGTATTCTAGCTACAACTGACTTGTAATTCTATACAGATTGTTGTACAGATTATTGCATGCTTACTTAAAATGTTTTTTTATTTTTATTTTTTTTTCTTCTTATATTTCAGACCATACCTGCCGTTTTATCATTTTGAATATTTCATCATTTATGGCTTGGTATATTAGTCATCATAAATATTTACTGGCTCATCCCTGTCTCCTCTGTTTTGTTTATTAATTAAAATTTCCTTATTTATTTAAACTTTATAAATTCATTTATTCTCTTTCTTATTGGTATTCCTTGAGAAGTATCTCCTTACCATAGAGACCAGCAAATCTTCAAAACAAAAAAAAGAGAAATTAACACATTCATACCTTCATTCACACTATATCTTCCAACTAAGTAAGTCGTTTTTATTGTTTATTGTGAGGAATAATGTCTATTTCATTCTTACCTCTCTAGGGCTTATTAGGACGCTATTAATAATTCCCTCTCTTATTGCTCCAGTTTTTTTTTAGCCAATTCACCCATTTATCATAGTCCTTATATTGATTTTTAATTTTTTTAAGCCCTGTTTCCATTTGAATCTGATATTTCAATTGTTGAATGAGCTGTAACACATTAAATGGCTGTGTATTTTTTCCAATTCCTGGCAATAATAATCTTTGCCGCTACCAGGCAATGTGTTGTCAGAACTTGATTCGTTTTACTAAGGAAAGGCCATCTCAAGTGCAACAACATAATTTCTCGTGTAGCTTTTATTTTTATATCATTTCAACTGTACAGTAATGATTTGGTTGTAAGCCAAAAGGGTAATACCTTTTTACAGCTCCACCATATGTGGAGATAATCCCCCTGAGTTTCATCACATCTCCAACATAGATCATTATTATCTTGTAACACTCTTGACAATTTTGAGGGTACTAAATACCATTTATTGATCATTTTGTAAAAAGTTTCCATTAAGGAGAGACTACATATTTATTTACTTTGATTATTGCTTCATACCAGTTCTATGGGGCAGTTCAGAGCTGTTTCCCAACTTTTTATTGCTGTTGGAAAGTTCTCTGCTTTTGTAATATCGAGTAATTTTGTACATTTTGCGAAAAGATTCTTTGAATCTTTCCTATTAAAGATTGTTTTTAATATATGGTATGATTCTCCATTATTCATAATTTATTTGTTCTTCAAATAGTTTTTAACTCTTAGGTATGAAAAAGCCTCTCGATTTGTAAGGGACATTGTCCTGACTAATATATCAAAGGTCTTTAATTCATTATTCGCCATTAGATCTTCAACCTTTCTAATATTTACAGTTTTCCAATCTTTTAGCGATATGTTCATTATATCCGTTTCAAGACATTCTATATCTTGGAAACCAAAGATCCTATTCTTGATGTCTATTTTCTTTTTTACTTTTTCCCATATGGGAATTATTTGATTCAACACAAATGGTAATGAATAATCGCATACCTTATTATTCCATATAATATTAGACAGATTTTTAGTTTTACATAGATCTGTTTCAATCCTCCACCATACTTCTTTTGGATAGATCTCTTCAGGGGTCAAGTCCTGGGTAAAAAAGTGCAGGAACTCACCCAAGATCCACTCCCCGCCCCCTTCTCCCCCACCCCAAAACAATGATACGCTTGTATGCAGGGGCTGAGTAAGGGCACGGGGCTGAGGAGGGGGACAGGAGCTGAGGAAGAGGGACAGGAGCTTAGGGGGGGGAGGCATGGGCTGAGGAAGGGGACATGGGCTGAGGTAAGGGATAGGGGCTGAGGAAAGGGACAGGAACTGAGGAAAGGGACAGGAACTGAGGGGCTGAGGAAAGGGACAGGAACTGAGGGGCTGACGAAGGGGACAGGGGCTGACGAAGGGGGCAGGGGCTGACGAAGTGGGACAGGGGCTGACGAAGTGGGACAGGGGCTGACAAAGTGGGACAGGGGCTGACGAAGTGGGACAGGGGCTGACGAAGTGGGACAGGGGCTGAGGAAGGGGGACAGGGGCTGAGGAAGGGGGACAGGGGTTGAGGAAGGGGGACAGGGACTGCGGAAAGGGACAGGGACTGCGGAAAGGGACAGGGACTGCGGAAAGGGACAGGGACTGCGGAAAGGGACAGGGGCTGAGGAAGAGCGGCAGGGGCTGAGGAAGAGGGGCAGGGGCTGAGGAAGAGGGGCAGGGGCTGAGGAAGAGGGGCATGGACTGAGGAAGGGGGACAGGGGCTGATGCTCGTATGCAGGGGCTGAGTAAGAGCACTGGGCTGAGTAAGGTGGACAGGGGCTGAGGAGGGGGACAGGGGCTGAGGAGGGGGGACAGGGCCTTAAATAGGGGGACAGGGACTGAGGAGGGGGGCAGAAACTGAGGAGGGGGGACAGGGACTGAGGAGGTGGACAGGGACAGGCCTGAGGAAGGGGGACAGGGCCTTAAATAGGGGGACAGGGACTCAGGAAAGGGACAGGCCTGAGGAGGGGGACAGGGACTGAGGAGGGATAGGGCTTGAGAAGGGGGACAGGGACTGAGTAAGGGGATAGGGCTTGAGGAGGGGGACAGGGACTGGGGAAAGGGACTAAGGAGGGGGGCAGGAACTGAGGAGGGGGGACAGGGCCTTAAATAGGGGGACAGGGCCTTAAATAGGGGGGCAGGGCCTGAGGAAAGGGATAAAAAACAAACAAAAAAAACCTAAAGTGCCTTCCCCCCTCCCTGAGGCTTACCTTGGGCCAGGAGGGGTGGGACAGGATCTGGGACCTGCAGCCTGCAGTCAGTGGAGTCGTCCGGCCACTCCTGATGATGTCAGGAGGAGGGGGTGTGGCTTCCTCTGCTCCCCAGCGGTCCTGTGAGAAGAGCAGAGAAAGCCACGCCCCCTCATACTGACATTATCCGGAGAGGCTGGACGACTCCACTGACTGCAGGGGGAGAGGTGAGTTTAAAAATCCGAGTCCCCAGTCAGAGGCAGGGGATTCGGATTTGTGCTCCCCCTGCTCTGGCAGCCTCTTGTGCCAGCCCTAGGTCCTGCAGGACTAGTAATGGGAACAGCGTTCCTGCTGTGGAAAAAGTGCAGGAACGCCGTTCCCACGCGTTCCTGCAGGACTCAAGCCCTGGATCTCTTTTTGCAGCATTGCCATATGATACATTATCCCAGCTTCATAATATCTTTCAATATTTGGGAAGCCCAATTCCCCTTTGTTTATATTACAGCTCATAGTATTCATTTTTATTCTAGGCTTTTTCCCCCTCCAAACAAAATTAGCAAAAGAAGATTTGATCATTTTTAGCCATGGTATAGGAATAATTAATGGCACCATCCTAAACAAATAAATCCACTTAGGCGGAACATAAGATCTCAAAGTGTTAACTCTACCCCACCACGATATTTCTAAATGGCACCATTCTTTTAAGTCTTTGTTTGTATTTTTCAAAAGATGCATAAAGTTTGTTTCCATTATTCTTTCTAGGTTTTTATTTATTCTAATTCCTAGGTAGACAAATTCTTCTGATTGAGAAAGGTTGAATCTATTTTGTAGTTTTTCTATTATATCTGGTGCTATATTCTTATACATTGCAATAGATTTGGATAAGTTCAGTTTATAGTTGGATACCTTACTGTACTGTTCGATTTCTGCCATCACATATGGCAAAGAATTTTCTGGATCAGCGACATACAAGAGAGTGTCATCTGCATATAATGAGATCTTTAAGTCTCCTTTAGAAATAGGCAGACCCTTAATTAGCGTGTTTTGTCTAATTTTTGAAGCAAATATTTCAACAGTAATGATGTACAAAATTGGAGACAAAGGACAGCCTTGTCTCGTACCGTTTTCCAAGCCAAACCAAATTGAACAAATATTTTGACTATGGACCTAGCTGCCGGTTTCTTATACAGGGTGCCTATCGCATCTAACACCCATCCCGAGATATTAAAGGCCCTTAAAGCCCTAAACATGAATCCCCAGCTGACCCTGTCAAAAGCTTTCTCTGCGTCTAATGACAGGATCAGCAGGGGACTCCCTTTTTTATCTGACAAATCAATTGAATCTATTAACCTTCTGATATTATTTCCTGCATTTCTCCCAGGGACAAATTCAACCTGGTCTGGATTAATAATTTCCGGTAAGACTGTTTTTAATCTCTTTGCAATAATTGAAGCGAAAATCTTGACATCTACATTTATTAAAGAGATCGGTCTATAACTTTTTACATCTGTTGATATTTTTCCTGTCTTCAAAATTGGCAGAATATTGGCCCTCAACATCTCCTGTGGAAATGATCCTCTGTTTACAACCTCATTGAAAGTTCTGGTTAACGGTTCCACTATTATGTTTTTCATAACCTTGAAGAACTTATTACTAAAGCCATCTGGTCCAGGAGTTTTAAAATTGGCTAATTTATTTATTGCTTCTGTTACTTCTTCTTCAGTGATGACCTTGTTTAATGATTCTAGTTGATCTAAGGATATTTTTGGCATTTCAAGATCTTTTATATAATTATCTATTGATTCATCTGTAGGTCTATTGGACAAGTTGTAAAGGGACTTATAAAATTGATTAAAGGTCTCCCCTATCTCATTCGGAGCTCTATATGTTATACCTTCATGTATAATTTTATCTATACGATTGTCTGCTAATTTCTTTTTCAGTTGGTTTTATAGAATTTTATCTGCTTTATTTTGTCGATAATAATATCTAATTTTTAATTTAATTATTTTCTTTTCTATATTTTCTGATATTTTTTTCTTAATAATCTGTTTAATATTAGCTATTTTCATTTGCCCTTCTTTATCTGGATTTTATTTAAATTCTTTAGCAACTTTAAATAATTGAATATATAATTCTGATATTCCTTTTCCATCTTTTTTTTTTAGCTCTCTTTTTAATATTTATACAGTGTCCTCTTATAGTCGCTTTATATGTGCACCAGGTAATCAAATCTGAAGTATCTTCCGGTCTATTTTCCTCAAAGAAATACTGTGACAGTTCTTTTAATAACCCCTGGTTTTCCATGCTAAATAATATTGAATCATCTAATTTCCAGGTAGTTCTAGGATAAATATATTTTCCATCTTTTAGATCCATTAAAATAATGTTATGGTCTGACCAAATCATTATTTTGATCGTTATATCACTTTTGGGTCTTCTAGGAAAAAATAAATTCTTGAATATGAATTGTGTGGCCAGGAGTAAAACGTATATTCTTTGGCCATGGGGTTCCGAACCCTCCAAATGTTATAGAGGTTATTTTTTTGTAATTATATTATGGAAAGTACTTGCATTTCTTACGCCATTTTTGTCCAAAGTTGTCTTATTATTATTAAATTTATCTAATATAGTGTCCAAAACACAGTTAAAATCCCCTCCTATTATCACATACCCCATAGAAACTTTTTCAACTCGTTCTAAAATATAGGAGAACAATCTCATCGGATTACTATTAGGTAAATATACATTCACAATTGTGTACAGATCCCCATTAATTTCACAAATCAGTATTATAAATCTACCTTCTGTATCAATGTCCTCATGTTTTATTTCTACTTGAAGTGATTTCTTTGAGGAGATTGATAATAATGGAAAATTTTTGCCAAGCCATCTAGTACTATCTCCTAAGGTCCAGTGAGTCTCTTGTATCAGGACTACTTGAATTTTTTCTGCTATTAGATAATCGTTAATGGCCCATCTTTTATGTGGGAGATTTAGACCTTGGATATTAATTGATGCGAATTTAACCATACCCTTTTCTTATCTCTCTAGAGTTTGACAATTCCCCACAAATAGCCGCATAATCTATATATGCTAACACAACCGTACTATTCATACTCATCCACCATTTATACACATTCATACTATCATCTTTGTATTGGTCTCTAATTCCAAGAGACCTTCTTTCATACATAATTTGATGCCTTATCAAGGCAATCAGTAAGTTCTACTTAGAACTTATGGGTGGGGTACGTTGATCAATTGTGGTGGCGGGAAAAGGAAGCACCAAACTTATATATAATTACAATTTAATTTCTCTATTATTACAATATAATTCTTGATTGGTTATTGCTTGGAATCTCTGGTGACCCCTTCATTATTGTGCGATATTCTAATCATATAAAAAAAAAAAATAAAGTCTCTTAAGTGCCTAAATATTTACATTTGTTCAATTATAATGTACTTTACTGTTTATGAATGTACACTTGTACTAGTGAATATCTTCCTCTTATTGGCTAACTATATTTAAAAAAATATCTTATATTATATTGTATATGACTCGTGAAATATTATTTATATCTACGTGATGCTGTTCAACTTCTAACTAATTCCATGTACTTAAATGATGTGCAAGTGTTAATCATGCTTAAAACTATTCACATCTTTACTCGTGTTGAATTGCTTACCTAACATCCTCGTGTGCCCTATTGCATCTTACTTATTACTCTACGAATATAAATTTAGTGTACATATCTTATTTTACTAAGGAATTTCTTTTAAATACAGTGACAAATATCTTCCTCGATTTGTGCTAAATATTCTTTCAAAAAAATAAAATAAAAAATCCACAGAATTAGACTCTCAGTTTTAAAGGGCTTTTTCTGTTACATCAGCTTTTTCTCTTTTATCCATGCCATGGCTTTATTTACTGTATCAAAGACCTCAAGATGGTCATTTATGTAGGTTCTTATTGCGGTGGGGAATCCCCATGTATATTTTATTTTATGGGTTCTTAGTATAGCTGTAGCAGGTGCAAAAGTTTTCCTTTGCATTCTGGTAAAGAAAGACAAATCTGAGAATACAATTATATCTCTAAATTCTTCTCCTTGTGGTTTCTTGGCTCTACTTGCTTTTAGAATTTCCTCTTTAAATTGAAAAGATTGAAAAGAGCAGATTATATCTCTTGCTTTGGTATCTGGAATATTTTTTGGTCTGTACAATCTGTGGTATCTTTCTGGGCAGTAGTTGAATTTCTCTGTCTCTATCCCCCAGGCTTTCCATAGATTTAACAGGAATTCTGGGATCTTATCCTGAGTTATCTTTTCTGAGATATTCCTTTAATGCAAATTATTGCGTCTCGAGCGATCCTCCAAATCGACCACTTTTGTTTCCATTTCCTTAATTTTTTCCAATAGTTGGATATTATGATCTTTCATCAGTTTCTCTTGAAATTCCAAACAGTTAATTTTTTCTTCAGCCATGTTTATTTTCTCAGTTAGGAGTTTCATTTGATTTAAGATCTCCTCTGAATTCTGATTAATTTGTTTCATTAATGTTTCTGACTGAGTGTTTAGACATTTCTCCAGAAACTCTGTGGTAACTTGATTACTCAGATAATTTTCAGAGCTATTTAATGTCTGTTCTAGCCTCGATGTCATTAATGAGTCCTCCTCTGTTTTTTTTTTTTTTATTATCTGGTGAGAAAAAAAGCTTCCCTTTCAGGTTTAGAATTTTTCTTATCCTTTTTAGGGTTGATTTCTCCTGTGTTTTAGAAGCCATTTCTTCAAAAAGGATATAGTTGTTGTCTGGGAAAAGGATGTGGTTATTAAGGTATAACTGCTCCTTAATTGGGATTAATAGCAGATCTGGCTAGTATATTTCCTCATTTTTTTTATTTTATTTTTTTTCTTCCCCTTTTTTCCCCTTTTTCTTTCCCCTATCTTTCCCTTCCCTTCTCTTTCTCTTTTATCTTTCTTTTTTTCTTTTTTCCCTCTTTATATATATTCTCTTTCTTTTTATTACATTATTTTTTTATTATATTATGACCTTCTCTTTCATAAAACACTTATGCCACTTATCTGCCTGGATGATTTTGTCTCCGGTAGCGAACTCCCACCAGCTTTCATTTTCCGTCCGTCTGTGTGCTGCACCAACGCTCCAGATACCGGATACCCTCTGAGTGTATAGCCGCAGAATAACCTGCTCTGCTGCTCGCTGCTCCACCGCTTCACAACGCTTCCCCACTCCGACGCTCGTACATTTGCTTCCCACCACGCTCTTCCACGATCGACCTACGTAACTCCGCCCCCTCATATGTGCGCACGTGCAGACGCACCTACGTCATCCTCTTCGCAGCCTTCTGAATGCTTACTTAAAATGTTATCTGTATGGTTACCTAATTTTGCTAAATAATTGTCTTGCTTGATTATTATGTCGATGGAAATTCACCCTTCTTACCCATTTTAAAAAAAAATTCTGTTCCCCTTTTATTCTTTTGAACTGATTCCTGTGTGAAATACTGGAACAATCAGTTCAATTTAATGAAATGTCTCAAATTATTGACAAAAAGTAGCTAAGCAGTTGACTGAGTAAACCTTCAATATAGCAAGTTCAATTTTACTATCATACCAAAAAATGGCCATATCGTGTTTCATTCTTTTTTAAATTAGTTGAATATTCCGTAACTCTGAGAAGCGTTGCTGGACATTCTCACTACAGCAGGAGAGACTTTGACTAAACACATTGATGATTCTATGCTTTGTACATATCATCAATATTACATGGAGAACAGCTCACATCCCGTGTTTGAGTTATACAGCTGGGACGCACAGATATACAAATGCACCAGAACAAACAGAGTCTGATTTTCATGCTCTCTCTCTAATCAAACGATTGTATTTGCAATGGCAAAATTCAATGCAAGGGCTTGCGTCCCTAAAGGACATGTCTTACTTTGTAGTTCATGCTGTTTTCTTATATGTCAGTTATTACACAACATGGACCCTGGGGGAAAGCAACGGTAGCCTTCAATCTACATTTTTTAATACACCAGGAGAATTCAAGATAGGAGGTTTATTTTCCATTCATGAAAGAGTAAAATCCATCGAGAATAAGAGAAAGAATGAAATCTCTGTGTGTCAAAGGTAAGCTTTGGACATTTTTATTTTTTTGCCTGCCATTGAAATATAATATGTCATTAGCCTGTCACAAACAGTTCTTATAAAATTAAAACATGGTTTTGGATTTTGAATAGGATATTATTTAATAGGATAAAAGGAATTATTTAATTTCTATGAACTGGAATAACACGTGGCATTTTCTAGGAAATCAGAGCAAACTGCTAGAATGTTAGCACAGAATTAGAACATTCTAACTTCTTGTTGCTTCTGACACCTTCTATCAGTTTATTTAGTAGGGTTTATGTATAATCACAAAAGGGGAATAGTTAAATTTAGGCCAGAATAATGAAGGTAGAAAAAGCTTCCAACTTGGCTATTTTTGACAAAAATTTGCAATTTCGTTGCCAAATTTCCACATTTCCTAGTTTAGAGAGAAAAAAACACACAGGAGTTTGCCATCACTTTGTGTATCCCACATCTTTCTTGTGTCCTTTCCACACATCATTTGATGCTTCTGTAGTTTCTTCCTCTAAAAGTATTTCCTAACTTCTCTAGTTTTGCTGCCTTGTCCTCAGCTCCAAACTTTTTTAACCTCTGGTGCTCTTTAACCTCTCTTTCCCTATCCATGCATTACTCTCTGCTACACACTATAAGCATTCTCTGCCATTTTCTTCCTCTTTGACACACACTACACACTTTCCATACTTTTCTTCTTCTATACTATATGCTACACACTTTCTATATAGTGTTCTTCTTTCCTATATACTATACGCTCTCTTTAATTTTGTTACACTACATCTTTGCTGGAAGAAATATCAACAACCTCAGATACGCCGATGATACTACTATGATGGCTGAAAGTGAGGAAGAACTAAAGGACCTACTGATGAGGGTAAAAGAAAGGACTAAGATCATGGCAAACAGCAATCTCAGTTCCTGGCAAATATATGGGGAAGAAGTGGAGGCATTGACAGATTTTATTTTCCTGGGATCCAAGATCTCTACAGATGGTGACTGTAGTCATGAAATTAAAAGACGTTTGCTTCTGGGGAGAAAAGCTATGGCAAGCTTGGACAAGCTGGTAAAAACGAAAGATATTACACTATCAACAAAGGTCCGCATATTCAGAAATATGATATTCCTAGTAGTAACATGCGGATGTGAGAGCTGGACTATAAAGAAGGCTGAGCGTCGTAGAATTGATGCCTTTGAACTGTGGTGTTGGCGAAAACTGCTTAGAATTCCTTGGATTGCAAGAAAATCCAATAAATCCATACTACAGGAAATCAAGACAAACTGTTTCCTAGAAGCTATGATCATGAGGCTGAAGCTCAAATATTTTGGCCATATAATGAGAAGGCCGTATTCTCTAGAGAAGACTCTGATGCTGGGAAAGATTGAAGGCACACGAAGAAGGGGACGACAGAGACGGAGATGGATAGATGAGGTCACTGAAGCCACAAACATTAATTTGTTGGAGCTCAGAGGGGCAGTGATTGACAGATGTACCTGGAGTGCTATGGTCCATATGGTCACAGAAAATCGGACATGACTGAATGACTAAACAATAACAACATCCTTTATCTACGCGTTTCTTCTTCTTTCCTATATGCTATATCGTTCTCTATCCTTGTCTTCCTCTTTGCTACTAACTACATGCTTTCTTGTTTTATATACTCTACACACCTTCTTTAACACCCGTTTCTCTCTGTAATCAGCTTTAGGCTTTTATTTCTTTTCAGTAGAACTCTGCAGATGCTACTCTCATTGTCTACATCTCTCATACTTTTTCCATACTTTACTCTCTATCTATATTACTTTCAGGAAAAAGTCCTTGCCCTGCTTCCCTTTCTGCTACATACTGCACTTTTCTTGCCATTATTTATTTATTTATTTTGTTTATAATATTTTTTATTGAGTTTCCAAGTCACAAAAGTACAATAATGGAGTATTACAAGAGTAGCAAATTAACACAAAATATGTATCGGTTGACATTGTGACAATGTGACATATATAAAAGGAACGATAGAACAAAGATTAAACATAATAAAAACACATTGTGGTTTCACAATTATTATATTGGTATTACTAAAATGCACAATGCAAGGAAGACTAGATGTAGTTACTATAGTTTTCACGTTAGGACAAGGGTTCATAAGTTTTTTCAATATTGTTGTATTGCTTTTTTTTTTTTTTAATTCTTCATTTTTATTGTGCCTTGTGTGCCAATACATACAAGCTCTTGGTGCCCGAACAGCATTCCTCGAGCACATTTTCAGGCATAACAGATGAAGCATTATGATTATTGGCACATTTTTATAGGTTAAAGTAATGTAGATTAGATCAGGTTGTTAATTAAAGCGATACACAGTAGCAAAAATCGTGAGTACAAGAAGTGGATTGACATGACTGCCTCATTTGGTGGCATGCTGAGTTGGTGAATCATCCTAACAGGTTAACAAGCTATGAGGGTGCATTTCTCCTTATATATATATATAGCAGACTCTACCAAATAGCTATGTTGTCAAAATGTAGTTATGCATTCGTTGTCTTACAATGCCAGGCTACGTTTGCTAGGGTATTAGTCATGAGAGGCAGGTGTAGGGCATAGTACCCAGGTTAAGCAGTGGGTCTAGACACACAATCTGAGGCTGCATCAGTACTTCTGGCATTCTAAGTGTGCATGAGTGTTTTTCATAGCTTGTGCACATATTGATATTAAACAAGATAGTGTGTTGTGAGTGTGCACGTCTGAATTAGTCCTGTTGTGCCTGCATGACATTTTTCAGCTTTAGTGTAAGGGAAAAAAAAATAAAAAATACCACAGACAGTGAGGTGTACTGGCCCCATACCGGAGTTACAGTCCCGGTCACCATTCAGCTGATGCCCAGCAGAGGTAAAGCAGAGTCCCTGTGTGGTGGTTTTGTCAGCAGGCTTTGGGGCGCTTGAGAGTAGTAGTGGTCATAGCACGTGATCAGCAGGATCTGCATGGAACCATCCTCTTCGCTTCCAGCATGTGGGCGGTCAAGTTTGCGGGAAGCCATCTTGCGTGACTGTGGGCTGTGGAGGTTCAGGAGGTGGGCGCCGCTTTGGGGCTCTGTGTTTTTGTTTGCAGGTTGCTGTGTGGGTCAACACGCTTATGTTGGCGATCTGCGCCGTGCAAGGTGTGTGTAGGGGGAGCTCCAGCATCTGCTCCTGCTCACGTGGCCTCCGCCATCTTAGATGTAGGCCCTAGGCCTCGCTGTCCCTGGATCTTAGCTGCTCAGTGGTTGGTGCGTGTGGCTGCAGGTTGTGGACCGGGATCACCCCCACCGGTCCGGGGGGGGGGGAACAGGGCCGGGTCCACGATGCTTCTGAGTGCCTGCTGGGCTCCGTTAGACGGGATAGTGGAGCAGCGGCCATCTACTCCACTCACCGCCAGATAAGGTCCCACTTGGAACCTCCGAGGGACTAGAACTCTAGGAGCAAGCCGCGCCTCGGATCCGGTACCCTTTGCACATGGGGGGTCGCAGTTGTTGGTGGTTAGATTCATCTAAAAGCGTGGGTTATGGGCTTTTTTGTTTCTGTTTTGCAGGAGCTGGTCTCCCCTGCGACCGTCCAGCTTGGCGGTCCGGCCCCGCCCATGTTGTATTGCTTTTTAAGGGTGCCGTTTGCCAAGGTGTGAAGTAAAGAGGTACCTTAACCCCTTAAGGACACAACTTCTGGAATAAAATGGAATCATGACGGAATATATGCGTCATCTGTCCTTAAGGGGTTAATAATTAAACTTTCAAATTGTAGCCATTGTTTACATATATCTGTTCTAGACCACATAGAGATGTGAGATGGCATTACAGTTATATGGTAATGATACAAATTAGACAGATTGAGACCTCCCTTGTTTTTTTCTTGCCCTACAAAGGGTGGAATAGCTGTGGTGTGGCTGTTTATTTGCCCATATACATTTAGTAATGTAATATTTTACATTGAATACATCATGTATCGCTGTGATATAAGATGTATTTAATGCATTTGGGGTGATCGATGTTAAAGTGAACCTGTTACAACATGCAGGGCTTCTATCAGAAATTTTGGGTCCCCTTACATAGCTCAAGGCCTGGGCCCCCAGAGGTCGCCCTGGAGTCTGAACCACAAGGCCCACCCATGAGTCCACCGACAGGGGTCACCCATTTGTTTGTTTACCGGGAGTTGACTTGTGTTTTATTATAGAGGATGCAATGTGTGTGTGCTTATGGAATGTAGTGTGTAGGGGATTCCAGTTTGTGTAGGGGATGTAGGGTAGAGCGTGTATAGGGGATGCAGTATTTTTCTGTGTAATGGAGTAAGTGTGTGCATATACTAGATGCAGTGTGTGTATGTATTGGGGATGCAGAGTATGTCTGTGTAAGGGAGTAATTTCATGCATGTCCTGGATGCAGTGTGTGTGTATATAGCGGATGCAGTCTGTTTGTGTGTAAGGGGTAGAAAGTAGTGTGTGTGTTTGTGTGTAAGGGATGCAGTGTTGGATTCTGTGTTTGTATGTGTAAGACATGCATTATGGGCCTCTGTGTGTGTGAGTGTTTAAGGGATGCAGATTTCGGGTAAGGAATTCAAGGTGTGTGTAATGCATTGCATGTGTGTGTGTGAGAGGTGGTTATGTTTGTGTGTGTCTGTGTGTGTAGAAGATTCAGTGTGTGTGTGTTTAAGGGATGCAGATTTCGGGTAAGGAATTCAAGGTGTGTGTAATGCATTGCATGTGTGTGTGTGAGAGGTGGTTATGTTTGTGTGTGTCTGTGTGTGTACAAGATGCATTGTGTTTCTGTGTGTGTTAGAGATGCATTGTGTGTTTCTGTGTGTTTGTCTGTGTGTGTAAGTAATACACTGTGTGCTTCTGTGTATGTGTGTAAGGGATGCATTGATTGTGTGTAAGGGATGCATTTTATGTGTGTGTGTAAGAGATACATTGTGTTTCTGTGTGTCTGTGTAAGATAAGAGTAGTGTGTGTATGGGATGCATTCTGTTTCTGTGTGTGTGTGTGTGTGTGTGTGTGTTTGTAAAGGATGCATTGTATGTGTGTAAGTGATGTATTGTGTGTTTCTGTGTATGTTTGTAAGGGAAGCATTGTGCGTGTAAGGGATGCATTATGTGTGTGTCTGTGTGTGTTATGGATGCATTGTGTGGGTTGTGTGTGTGTATGTGTGTGTAAGGAATGAACTGTGTGTTTGTGTGTGTGTATGTGTGTAGTGTGAGAGAGTGTTTGTGGGGGTAGGATAGGGAAGGAGTGTTTGGGGGGCTGAGAGGGGTGCAGCTTTTTATTTTTGTTAGTATATTTATTTTGTAAAAAGCCTAAATCCAGGGCCCCTAAAAAGTGAGCTATATAAAAGTAGAGAAATTAATTTTTTGTTTGGCAAAAATGTCCAAACTAGAAAGTTATCCAATTCAAATATGTGTGCAGGTTAACTATTGTCGCCTAAAAATGTAAATTCCCTGGTCAGCTCCCAACTATTCACAGTTTAGTGAATAACCTTGCCTTTCTCTCTCCTTCTTTTTTTTTCTCTCTAGCTTTAATCTATATGAATTTACTGGGCTACTTGCCATGAAATTTGCTGTGGATGAAATAAATAACTCCAGTAGTCTCCTGCCTTGCACCAGACTTGGATATGAGATTTATGATATCTGCAACACTCCTGTGGTGGCCGTACAAGGAGCTTTGAGGTTTTTGAGTGAAAGAAATGGGTCAACACTTCAAGTTCTTTGCAATTATATGAATTATAGTACACGGGTAATTGCTGTTATTGGCCCGTCAACCTCGGAGATGGTTGTTTCAACTGGAAAGTTGTTTAGCTACTTCTATCTCCCTCAGGTATTGCATGATATTAATTTACATTAATCATACCTCATTTTTTAATTATAAACCTACAAAATGCCCTGTCTTGCTGTAATAGTATTTAGACAAAATAAATAAATCAGATGAAGGAGAGCGAATGGGTCAGTGCTATCGCACCACAAAAAACTAAAGAGAGATGGTCTCTCTGTATATAAAAGACCAGGAGTAATAAATAAACCGTTGTTTACTCACATTTAGTAGAGCATGCAAACCGCTCAATGAATAAAGCATGAGTTGTATGATACCCAGCTGGGATTCTTTTAAGAAGCCCTCTCTGAAACAGGTTAACATTAAATGCCAGGCAGTAGAAGTAATACAATGCTAAAATAGCAGCAGTGTTAAAGGAATGTGGCACATTTGCACTTTAAAGTAGCCAAAATACCTTTATTAAATCAACGTAAAATATCCACAACGTGTTTCACCACACAGGGCTTTATCAAGTGGAGACAAACATATGGCCTGGCAGTCAAGGCTTTCAACAGGAAAAAACAAACACTACAGTTTCAAATTTGGCACCAAAATTACGTCATAAACATGTGACACCATTAGGAAATTTTAGTTTGAATAAAAGACAAATCTTTTGTACACATAATGAAAGGTATAATATACATATATGTGGCATAGTTATTAAATTAAAACACCAAAGCTTTTTATGGTATATATTTACATATGTCGCGGGACCTCGATGCGGTGTGACGTGACCTCAAAAAATGCAGAAATCTGTTATGGAGCCAAATATGTCAAACTTAAATGTATAGGTACATAATTTATGACTGATAACTATTTTTTCTTTCAGATAAGCTTTGAGGTTTCCAGTGAAAAATTCAATGACAAGGCCACATTCCGGTCATTTTTCCGAACTGTCCCAAGTGACTTCCTTTTTGCTCAAGGGATCGTCAAGCTCATGAAGGAATTCCAGTGGAACTGGATAGCATTAGTGGGAAGCAGTGATGATTATGGGATTCAAGGAACTTTAGAATTTGCAAACCAAGCATTCAAGAATAGCATCTGCATCGCCTACCAAGCATATATCCCCAAGGACACAAATTATTCTGCTATCAATGGATCATTGCATGAAATTATTTCAGGAATAAAACAGAGTAAAGTTAATGTCACTGTGATGATCACTTCTCTACATGAAACACAAATTTTTCTAAATAATGCAATACAATGCCAATTGAGAATGGTTTGGATTGCCAGCACCAGCTGGTCTCTCTCACAAACCATTCACCAACTGCCTGGAATTGAGAATATTGGCACATTCATTGGCTTTGCTGTAAAGAGTAACATTTTACCAGGATTTGATGACTATGTCCGCAACCAGTTATCCCTGATACAGCAAGGGAGCCTTCTTCGGAATGCCACGTCACCCAAACAAAACATTGGCCAACAAGTTCTATCTGAGGTCCCAGATCTACAGGAAAAATGCAATGAGTGCACTTTATTGTCTCCAGAGAATATCACGGAGATATTATCTGCTGATTCATTAAATCTTGCTTACAGAGTTTATGTTGCAGTATATTCAATAGGCAATGCTCTGCACTATATTCTGAATGGTTCTGATTCTAACTGCTCTAATAGTACATCTAAAATATTTCCTCATCAAGTAAGTATCCATTCATCTATGGACTTCTGGCTATACATAGTTTTCTTTTTTCAAAGAAAACTAGGTATGACTGATTAAATTGTACAATCTGATACATGGCTATTAAATCTGCATGTAGATGCAACCTGCAAATGTTATGTTGACTTAAAATTGACAAACCATGGGCTGAGGTGTATCCCAAAATGTACAGTAAAACTGAAAGTTAATTCAGAGTGGTCGGGACCTCTCTGTAGTAACTGACTTATTTAACTATGGCCCATAGCACATATGTACATGTAAAAGTTATACCCCAACTGTGCTGGGTGCCTTGCTGACCTCTTCTGAGATACCCACCATAGAGCGCGGCCTCCATGTTTTTAGAAAGTGGTACCTGACTATATCTCTCTGACCCAATGGAATGAAAGTTTGCATTTTATGTTAAAATTGTTTAAATAACGGGTTTCACGCTTTACTGGAATTGTTTTTAATTTAACATTGAATCAATATATATATATATTAGGGGCATAGTAACACTATTGCTCTTATTTTCTCTGTCACTTTGTCACCACCCTAACGTTAGCAATTCTTCAATAAAATGTCAAAGATCTAACCACGTTTTCCGAAACGAGCCTGGGACAGTGATTATCAATATTTATTAGCAGGTGATTTTCTGGGGCAGAGGGGTAAATGACAGGAGCTGGTGCTGGTGTCTAATTATGGCACCATTCCATTAGCCCCCAAATCCCCAGTCATACTGAAAGAGAAATAATGCCTCCAATTATATCATTTGTAACAGTCCCACTGTAATGCATTATATGTGAGTGTAGGGTTTTAATGTATTCATTAATACACCATGGCTTGAAGTTAAAGAGACACTCCACAGCCCAAACACAAAAAAATAAATAAAAATCCCTGTTTAGTAGAGATACAATTAATACTTAATTTAATTATGCATTTTTTTTATTGGGGATATATCTAAAAACAGCTTGCAAAAACAGTATATCTCTTGACTGGAGTCTTTGCAAGCCCTACCCTTCTAACCCCGCCCAGGCTTTCTGTGGCTGTCCAATCACAAACTTTCCAATACTTTAGATTTATTCTGAAGGTTTTTTTTGGAAAGTAGGGTTGGCCATAATTAAAGAGATAGAAAAGCTGCTTTGTTGCTTTAAAGGAACACTATAGGGTCAGGAACACAAACATGTATTCCTGACCCTATAGTGTTTAACCCACCATTTAGGTGGCTAGCCCTCCCTTAGCCCACTTTAAAGCAATTAAAACTCACCTTATTTTCAGCGCCGTGCGAGTCCGCTGACGCTAGATCCGTCCCTTGGTGACATCATCAGAATTGCCATTTTGAAACCAATCCAATACTTTCCCATAGGGAAAGCATTGGACTGGCTGAAATCGGCAAGGGGGCGCAGCCAAACACCGTTTTGACCAATCGTTTGACCAACCGTTTTGACCAATCAGCATTTTCTCTATGAGGAAAATTCAGCGTCCCCATGCAGAGCATGGAAACGCTGAATGGCACTGCTGCCTACTATGCAGCACTAAGACAGGAAGCACCTCCAGTGGCCATCTAATGAGTGGCCACCTGGAGGTGTCCCTAGGGGCAATGTAAACACTGACTTTTCTCTGAAAAGGCAGTATTTGCATGAAAATGCCTGAAGGCAATGATTATACTCACCAGAACGACTACATTAAGCTGTAGTTGTTGTGGTTACTATAGTGTCCCTTTAAAAGTTAATTTTCAGATGATATACAGTAGATAGAATGAGCACAAAAGGGATGTTTATTGTAGAGATAATATGGTTCTGTATCTCCCAAGTGTCCTCCTCCTGTTAGTACAATAGTTGAAATTAATAATTTGGTACAGTAGTTCCTACTTTGTAGATGAGAGGTTGGCAGTTTGATGATATAATAAACAGATTAACCTTATATAGATATTTATGTCCATTTAGCTTCTAAAGAAAATACAGACTCAGAGCTTCAATTTGAATGGTGAGTCTTTCAGCTTTGACCCGTATGGAAATCCAAATACTGGTTATGATATCGTGACTTGGAGATTCAGTGGAAGAAGCTCTTATCTTATTGTAGGAGACTTTCAACAGCAGCTCAACATCAGAAGGTCGATGATTGGATGGTACAGCACTAAGGTAATGCTTTTTCACAGAGAAAGGAACACCTTCTTCAAAATAGTTCAAAATGGTTCAAAATGCCAACTTTATCAATTTGCATGCATTCCCCATAAATAGTTATAAACAGTGTGGTTTAATTTCAAACCCAACTAATTGTTCTAACAGAATTTGGAATGACAAGCTTTTTTAAGTCTGTTACTACTCTAATTATTTTACATCTTCATCACTGGATTAATATGACTATTCTAGAACACTCCTAGAAGCTAAAAAAAACAATACAGCCCATCCTTTGGCACCATCCATAGCATCGGTTCCAAACTATTTGTGAACATTTTGCCACTTACCTGGGTTACTTGAAGTCCTCTGGGTGCCTGCCTTTTCAATACAGCTAAATTGGAAGTTCTCATACTTTAGCTACATCAAGAGGATTGGAGAGGCTTTGGGTCCCTAAAAAAAGTCTAAATCCTTACTCCGGTATGGAGCCAGGGGACTTCTGGGACCATACTTCAGGCTGTAACCATTATTGTGCTTAAAATGCCCCATTAATAGACACACTATGTAACTAGATGCATAGATACACGATTGATACATTAAGTGATCATTCATAGATGACCCATGAACATATAAATTGAATCCTGAGAATTTTAAAGTTTGCTGAAGAAATAAATGAAAGGACTTTTGAGGCACATACATTTAGTTTCATACACAACCATATTGTATATATAAATACTAGACGTATGCATTTGATTCCAACAATTGGCAATATATCCAAATTTTGAACAACTGGCAGGTTGTTCGAATAGAGTAACTCCAATATGCAACATATGCTCGATTGCTTTGTGATTCAGTGTTATATTCATGTCAATGAAGAAAAAGATGACTAATGGTTAGTATACTAAATCAGATCAAATAAATACATAATGAAATAAAACAGGGATCAGCCTCACCGAATGAAACACAAATCCGAATGGTCAAAAATAACCGAACACCTAAAATCATGAATATTGACAGAATGTGCACTGAATTTGAATGTTAATATTCGTTTCATTAAAAGGGTGCAAAAATAAGCCTATCACTATACTGTAAACATACTGTATACTATATATAGTTTACATATACTGTAAACTATAAACATATAAGTATTACGTACAAATTGTACTGTATAGTGATAGGCAAATTCCTTTGTGCGTTTTTGTCCATTTTTTCCTTAATCGTTTGCTTGAACATCATACTGCTGCATTAGCGCAATTTGGCAGATCAAATAATTTTTTTTCTTCCGACAAAATGATTTGGTCCAATCAATTTTTTTCTGCTGTGAGTAAGTCTAGTAAATAACATTTTATATTTTTTATCAAGACACTACTGTATTTCACTTTCTCCACAAGAGGGCGATATACTGCAAAATATTGGACTTTAAAAAAAAAAAATGTGCATTTTTCTCGTTTTGTAAGTTCAAAACGACATTATCAATATTTATTAATATTTTATTTCAAATGCAAATATTATTTATATATGGTCAGCAGAGATATTGAGGTTCCTGCTTGAAAGAGATCACAATCTAATATTGACCATTAATGTGACCATTTGTCCAAAAGGAAATTCCAACTATGTTTATTTGTCAATCATACCATAGATGAGATTACTCGAAGATTCTATTGACAGGAGTACTCGTGGCAAATCTATAATACACAGAAACATAGGTATTGATGGTCAATTGATACAAACAAGGTACACCTCTTTTTGGGAGGGTTGTGTTTACAAATGCTACAGTGAATAAACACCACCAGCTCCATCCACTTGTGTGGAATACCCTCTCATCCACACCCAAAATTTACAATCTATAAAGTGGTACTAGCAATACACTTACACCTGAAGTGGAGAGCTAAAATATATTATGTGAATGGGATAAACTTACCCCACATTAACTAATAAAATCTTTGACTTGTAGTATATATAAAAGATAAAAAATAAATACAATATAGTGCAGATGGTATAGCACAATCTGATAAAATATGCTAGAGAAAAAGGAACACTCACATTTAAAGGAGCCTGTATGTAAATAAAGGCTCCGTAACTGGGCTTTTATGCTTTTAGGGCATCATCACACCTCTCGTTCACTTTGTAGTTCTCTCAAAGAAAATACAAAGAATGGAGAGAACCAATGTGCAGTCTGTCAGTTATAACAGATAAAAACGGTGAAAAGGGTATAGTGCTAACCTTTTTCAGAGCTTTACAGTCCTGGCTCTGAGGTATAGTAGTGTTGTGCCAATTTTGTGGGGATGGCACAACCCCTATGAAGATTCAAGAGGCTCCAAGGACTTTAAAATGTATATTTAAATTTATTTTTCAAATGAGTATAAAACATATAAATCAAAAATAAAAATAACAATAAAGTAAAAAAGTCCTGAAAGGCCAAAATGCATTTCACTCCTATAGAGCTTCTTCAGTTGGCTGTGAGTGTGGTCCTGTGAATCTTCTATTTTTAAATAACTGGTAGTCTCTCCCCTTGGGTCACATGTCTTGATAATTGTCCAGTCTTGAAGTGTTTCAGGTTCTTTTAATTGTCCTTATGTTGCCTGCAGCTGTGGTGTTCTGTAGGTGTTCTGTAGGTGTAATGTTTGTATAACTAAATTTCATTGGTGGTTGGTGGTGGTTGGCGGAAATGACTTTGTATGCCTTTCGTAGTTGACAGAAGTTACATCACGGGTAGCCGCGAATGTCACCTATCACCGACCATGCGGCAGGATTTGTTTGTGTGGGGGGGAGAGGGAGAGGTGGGTAAAAGCAATCTGGCCAAGTTTATAGTACAAATATAAATGTTTATTATATCCTTTTAAAGTTTTATTTTAGTTTGTATATTTGTGTAGAAATGTTTGCTTTGTGGTTTAACCCCTTAACGTTCAAGGTCGTCATTGGAAACATCCTCCGCTGGCGATCAGCGTTGCTCCCGGTCTGGGGGGACTGCCTGAAAGCCCAGGCAGTCCCCCCTCGGTGAATTAGGACCCCACGCCCATATGATCGCTCTAACAGAGCGGTCACATGGCCGCAATAGGTGCCTGTGTATCTGCCTGCAGGGGGACTGCCTGTGCTGAAACGAAGTCTCCCTGCATGTGTAAAATAAAACAAATTGTTAATAAATAAAAATATAATTAGTTATGTTTGTGTATATATATATATATATATATTTAAATTCTACGTGCATATTAACGAAATCCCTTCTGACAAACCTGGTCGGATGAAACGCGCGAGTCAAGGGATTTATCATGCCGCTTGACTTATTTATATGACTATAATTGTTTAAGCTTGCACTTTATTTCTTTCCTTGCACTGGGTTAACCGGGAGGGGTGTAGGTGCCCTCGAAGGCACGGGCTGGCTATCTATACATAGCGAATTCATAATTATCATTCTCAACTATATTTTTTCTATTATTCGCAATCATTATATTTCTGCCCTACTTTTTGAGCACAATATACTAACGTGCTTTTTCTCATTAAGCCTATTGTCAGCATTAACTACGAACTACTTTGAGATCACTGAGGTCACTGAGGTCAGCTATACCTATTACTGAGCCTATGCACACAGACTACATATAGATACAATGACACACACAGATACAAACACTGGCATGCATGCAGATACAAAGGTACACACACTGACTTCATATAGATACACCGACACACACACTGACACACATACAGACACACAGATACACAACCCGACACACATTCAGGTATAGATACAAACACTGACACATACAGATACACACACAAACACAAATGGACAACATACAGATACAGAGACACATTCTGACAGACGTACTGACACAGACAGCCATACTGAAACACACATGCACAAAGACATACTGAACCACACAGACACTGACGGACTCACACACACAGACATACAGATACACTGACAGACATACCGGCACATATACACACAGACAGATGGACATACTGAAACACACATACACTGACAGACATATTGACAAACACAGACATACAGAACCACACGGACACTGACAGACTCACACATAGACATACAGACATTCTGGCACACATACACACAGACAGACAGACAGACATACTGAAACACACACACAGACATACTGACAGACACACACACAGAGACAGACATACTGACACACTGACAGACTCACACACACAGACATACTGACACACTGACAGACTCTCTCTCTCACACACACACACACACACACAGAGACATACTGACACACTGACAGACACACATACACTGACAGACATGCACACATACTGAACCACACAGACACAGACATACAGATACACTGACAGACATACTGGCACACTGACAGACATACTGGCACACTAACACATACACACATACATATATACTGACACTGACACACACACACACTCATGCAAAATTTGATAACCACCCTCCAGTTGCTTACCTTTTCCTGGAGGGTGGCTTCCCTGGGGTCCAGTGGGCTGGCTGGGGTGGCTGGGAGTTAAACTCTCCCGGCCTGGCCCCCTCCGGAACAGCTTCTTCCTCCCGCGCGGCTCCTGTTTCTGTGGGAGGAAGGGACGCGCGGCTGTCACTTCCTCCCAGTCGGCTGCCGAAAAGCAAGGGCCCGGTCGCGCTGTTAAAGCGCCACAGCGCCCGACCGGGCCCCTGCTGACACAGGCCCACCGGGTGGCCCTAAGTGCATGGGCCACCCGATGGGCCCCCATAGTTTGCGGGCAGAGGGCAAACGGAGCAGCTGTCTTGGGCCCCCCAGCAGGGACAGGGCCCGGGGCAGCTGCCCAGTTTGCCCCGCGTTAAAGACGGCCCTGTATAGTGCAACTTAGAATCCTCTTATTATAAGCTATCAAGCCATGTTTTTCATTTACTATATTTTTTATTTATTTTTATCTTAGGTTTCCACCATTTATTTGGTTTGTGTGCTTACACTCCGGGTGATTGCTATTTTTTGCAATTTTTAATACAATATATAATAAATAATTTTTTTTGTTTTCAATTTCTCTAAGCCGATTACTAATATTTCAGCCCATTTTCAATACCTCTTAAGGTATCCCCAGTACCTTTTACACTGGTACACTACCTTTACTTCGTCTTTACCTATTTTCACTAGCGGTTACCCCCCTCTTCCTTAGTGTACCAGATTGAGCTGTATCCAAGTTGTTCTCTGTATTTAACCCTGTAACTTTTCATGACACTTTTTTGTAGGAGTTGTATGAGAGATGGGAATCTACCTTTTGGCCATGCTTGAGATAACGGGGCCCAAAAGAAGCCTTGCACCAGGGCCCTTTCTAATTTAGTTTCGCCACTACATTGCAGTGTAGGGCGTGATTACATGGCAGGAAATGGGGGGGAGGAGGTCATGACTGCATCGTTGTAATGCCTGTTAAGTCTTTGCCCCAATAAAAACAACGCTTGATAAAAAAAAAGGTCAGTGGGTGCTGCAGTATTTCCATTATAATAGTATTGAGCAGACCTGTGCATGAGAAAATTAATTTCATCCAAACCATTTTTTCCAAAAATAAATATTTTTAGGGATGAGTGACTTTCGCCCATATGGCAGTTTGGCTCAGCAGAATTTCAGTAAAATTGAAATAAAAAATTCAGGAAATGGGTGAGGCTGAAGAAAATCATCAAGCTGAGAAACGTGCCCAACAATGCAATCTGACAAGTTTATAAATGTTTATTAAGTACATTTAAAAGTTTTTCTTGCTTTATTTTATTTTGTATATTTGTTTAAAAGGGATTGCTTGCTGGTTTGAAAATCATTGTGGGGGGGGGGGGGGGGGCGGAGCCAGCAGGGCAACGGAGCGGTCGCAAATCTCGGAGCTCCAGCTCTAACTTACCCTAACGAGGCTTTCATGGTGGAATCCAAGGCTCAAAGACCCCAAAAACCTCACTACAGCCAGCAGACACGATATGGGCCGCAAAACAAAAAAAGCAAAAGCGGACAAAAGCTCCCAAGGGAGAGACATCGGAGACATGCTGCGGAACTCGCAGCAGGCCGCGTGGTCCAAAATGGCGCTGGCCGACGACCTCACCTCCTACTCCTCGGAGGAGTTCGCAGCAGACCTCATGGAAAGACCACCTTTTGGAACCACGCCAGACCACAAAACAGCACCACAGAAGACCGGGACCTGGTCACTGCAGACCAAATTAGAAAGATGCTGGCAGATCTTTGCAAAGACCTAGCAACTGACATGGCTTGCTTTAAATAGGCCATCGAAGGGGCCACATCAAAAATATCCCAGCTGGAGGCCCACCCTAATAACCATGACACCAGAATCATGGTTATCACCAAGGTGGAAAAACAAGTAGCAGACTTGGCACGGCAGCCACTAGCCACATCAGATAGGCTAGACGCTATTGAGGATCAGAGACGGCGATACAATCTGAAAGTCAGGGGGATACCTGACTCGGTCGACATCGCTGACTTACCCCACTACATGCAGCGCTTCATCGGAGGCTTGCTCCCACCAAAGCAGGCAAAATCCCTGAAGCTAGATGGTATGTTCTGGCTACCTAAACCGGCTAGAGCGCCGGCAACAGCAACAGCTGACCTCATCCTCAGATTCCAAACCCTCTAATACAAAGCCTCACTCCTAGCAGCTTTGCGAGGTAAAACTCCCATTCCATTCGAGGGCTCCTCAATTACAGTCTTCCCAGACCTCACCAGGAGCACACTTACCTGCCGGAAATCGCTACAACCCCTCCTGCAACACCTTTGTGTCAAGGATATTCCCTACAGATGGGGTACACCACGAGTTGTCATGTTTACACATAACGGGACTACCCAAAGAGCACAGGGATATCAGGAGCTGGAAGCGCACCTACAATCAACAGGCATATGGCCGCCGACTGGAACGGGACCTTCCCAGCTGAACCCGGCCACCATTCGGGAATTTACCCCGAGAAGAAAACAAAGAGTCTCACCCACCTGAGAGAGCAGAAGTTGAACCACCCAAGGGAACTTTTGTATTCCACCATCACACACCATGTCTACCACAGTTAGAGAATGTTTCATTTTATATACATTTATGTTCTCCTTTATTTACGTTTCTTTTTCAAATCATTCTTTTTTTTTCTTTCTTATTGTGCAACCTGTAATATACTTGCAAAGTCTAATAGCCTAATATGTGATCAACCCAATCTGTTTCATAAGCAAGCAATATGAACACACAAAGAGAGGACGTACTAACACTTGTTGCCCAACATACCGCATGGCCGAGTAAACACTGTCGCTCACAAACCTCTACTATCCCCCCCCCTCCTCCTGGGTAACCAACTCTAATGCACCACACACATAGTCTATAGGAAGGAGGCACAACCCCATTGTGGGTATCACCAAACTGACTCCCACTCTTACCACACCCACAAGGGGCTCAATGACTGATTTCACTTAAATATGGCTTGTATAATGTACTCATAAAATATAAAAAGTGCTATGTTATTAGATGCCAACAAATGTTTTCTAATGTTGAATGTTAAGCTAGCAACAGCTGTTGGGGCATTGCATGCCTATTTGTACCCTAAATGCACGATTAAATAAAGAATAAAAAAAAAATCATTGTCAAGTGATGCTTGTCCCCTTAATTTCAGCTCAAAGTGTATTCTATTATCTCATTGAAATCGATGTCTCTTTGATGAACGGTTTCTGGTGTTAATGTCCAGTTCACAATCCATGGAATCATTGATCATTTCTTTTTTGCAGTATGAGAAAAATAACACTTAAATATTTTTGATAAAGAAGTTTGTTTTTTTAAAAATATTTTTAATGGTTTTCTCTGTATGAAATGTTTTGTGGGGCAGTATTCTAAATGTAGAGACATCCCTACAGCAACCAACAATTCCACTGATTGATTCACATTTAGAATTTCACAACTCATGATTTATTTTCTGAGCCTCGTATAACCAAAAATACCGCACAATGAATTAATTCCATAGCTACTAGGTTGAAACTTTAATAATAAAAATAATTAAATATATATATAATTCATTTTTTAACATTTATTTAACTTGTAACAATATATAGCTAAGCTATTGTATTCTATTATATTTTTTTTGTTGATTACATTTGAAAACTGCCTTCACAAATTGATAAGTGCACGTACAGACTTTACACAATATTAAGTGGATATGATATGATAAAATATTTCGCAGAATTCAAAGAGTGTGGCATAATAGTGAGATAAAGGGTTCTTTGGCTGTTATCAATTATAAATCAGTCCACGTTGACTGTGCCCTTCTTTGGTCCTCGACAGCTGCTTGATTCAACCTGTTATTTAAATCTCAGTAAGCGGAGCATGCTCCACTGCCATCTGCCACTCAAACAGACAGCTAGTCTGCTCAGAATTAGGCTCGGTGGTGAAACAAATGTGCCGAGCCTGAAACAAACAGTGTGAAACGATACGGACATAAAACTATGGTGGCAATAAGTAAACCACTGTATCACTATCTCAGTGATACAGTTATTTGGGAATCTGTGACATCCTTTCATATTCTCCAACTGACATCTGACTCGAAACAGAGGATGGGTCCAGTAGGGTCCTTCTTTGTTGGTCGCTGTTACATAAGGGGCACATTGTTAAGTGTATAAAGTCCATGATTTTGCTGCACACCATCTAGTATGTTAACCACATTTTTTGAAAAAGATATCACATGTAATATTTCCAATAGTGCTTTTCCAGAATATAGCTTACGCCTCTACTACATTGTACGGCTAAAAGTTGGTCATCCACTTGTTGGACTAGACACCATTTGTCAAGTCTGTTTTGTAGGTGACAAAGGAATGTTTAGTGTTGGGTGAAGCTAAACCAAAATGATCAGGTCTTAGAGAAAAGCAAACTCCATTTGTCACATGAATTACCCCAATTTCGCTGTATAAACACAGAGTAGTTCTGATGTCCAATAAAGCACCTGTTAAGATATCTTTTGGAGTCTATGCTACATGTCTTCCCTGTGGATGTATGTCGAATTTCAAAGCAACAAATAATGACGGAAATGATCAAGAATAATCAAATAAAAGCAGTCCATTAACTGCTAATGGTTTCATGTATAATGTACTAGGAGAAAAGATTAAATATTGACCTCAGGAAGATGTGGATACAATCTATTACAGTGGAAGAACCAGTCTTTTAAGCACACAAACAGTTAAGGATTAGGGCATCTGCCAATTCTAGTCATGTTTGGATACTAACTTTCAAAATTAAGCCCTGCACTCAAACTCCCACTACTCCTGGGCAGCAGCAACGACTATAGTACACATCAGCCCGAATTCATAGAATAAAAAATGGGACTGATGTGTACTATAGTTGATGCTGCTGCCAGGCCTGGATTGGCTATCAGCATGTGCCGAGGCAGGCAGGGGAGGTCACAGGATCTCCCTGGCCGGTCCATGCAGGGCCCGTGCTATCCGAGCGCTGGCCCCGCTGTGTTCCATTAAGGGTCGGTGGGTAGATCAAAGATCTCCCTCACTGGCTCAGTGTATTGCGGCTGCCGGTTGGGGAGGGAGGGAGAGAGACAGGAGAGGACCCGGAGGAGCTCTATCTTGCAGCTCCGCCATGTTCCTTTTGCGAGATCCGGATAGTCAACGGCTAGAGTTCACTCATCACTAGGACCAGGGATGGCAGCATGTTTCCCCCTCCCAGGCTAAAGGTAAGAAGGGAGGGAAGATACAATGCCTGTTTTTTTTTATTATCCCCCTAACACACACACAGCAGATACACACACACACACACACCATCCTCTCTCTCTCACACACACACACACACACACACACAGACACACAGCAAACTCACACACATCACCCTCACACATACACACACACATATCACCCTCAGAGAGCACCGTAACACACACACACACAACCAGCACCCTCACACACAGTAACACACACACAGCAACCTTACTCACACACACAGCACCCTCCCACACACACACACGCAGCACCCTCACACACACTCATCACCCTCACACAGCACAGTCACACACACAGCACCTTACTCACACACACACACAGCATCCTCACAAATACACACTACACCCTTCACACACACACTGCACACCTCACACATACACACAGCAGCAGCCAAACACACTGCACCACTCACACACAATATTTCCAAACATATATTTTTTATATACTACAGAACCACTCACACACATACTGCACCCCTAAACACATTACAGACACACACTAGATCCCTTACCCAACTCTGGATCATATACACATATACATAGGGCCGGAGCAAGGATTTTTTCCACCCTAGGCAAAAGAAAAATTTGCTGCCACCTCTCCCACGTGACATCACAATGCCCCACCCATATGATCTGCCATATGAACTAACGTCAAAGTTTTTACATTAAAAAGCCTGCAGGGACAGGCTATAGACACCAGAACCACTTCATTAAGCTGCAGTGGTTCTGGGGACTATAGTGTCCCTTTAATGTGAGGTAAATTAGAGATTAGTGTCACTAATAATATACTAAGTTGCCTACTTACAACCAGATGATGATGATGATGGGCTCTGGCTCCACTGGTCTGGTGTAGAACAGAATCTCTGGAGGCTATTTGTAACCTTGGTCACAGAATTCAATGTTCTGGGAGAACGGGAAGCAGCTAAATTTTTTGGGACCCCTTACACAGCTCAAGGTCTGGGTCCCAGGGCTTGACGGTGAGTATGCCCATAAGGCCCACCCATTAGTCCACCCACATGTTCCACCCATGAGTTCGCTCACAAGGAGTGGAGTGTGTAGGGGATGTGTTATATGTTATTGTAGAGGATCTAATGTGTGTGCTTATGGAATGTAGTGTATAGGGATACCAGTTTGTGTAGGTGACGCAGTGTGTTTGTGTGTAGTGGAAGCAGTGTGTTTTTGTGTAAGGGGTAGAAAGCAGTGTGTGTTTGTGTATAAGGAATGTATTGTGTGTTTCTGGTTGTGTGTAAGGGATGCATTGCGTGAATCTGTGTTTGTATGCATAAGGGATGCAAGGTGTGTTTCTGTGTATGTAAGGGATGCAGTGTGTGTCTGTAAGGGGTGCATTGAGTGTGTGTAAGAGATGCATTGTGTTTCTGTGTGTGTGTAAGAGAAGCAGTGTGTGTTTGCGTGTGTGTGTAAGGGATGCATTGTGTGTTTCTGTGTATGTGTACAAAGGATTCCTTTTTGTTTGTGTGTAAGGGTTGCATTGTTTGTGTGTGTAATGGATGCATTGTGTGTTTTACTGTGTGTAGGGGAAGCATGTTGTGTTTCTGTGTGTGTAGGGATGCATTGTGTGTTTCTGTGTATGTATAGGGATGCATTGTGTGTGTGCGTAGTGTGAAAGAGCTCCCTGTCCTGCCCCCTGTCCCAAAGAGCTCTCGCTTCCGTCCCTTAGAGCTCTCTCGTCTCCCCCTTAGTAGTCTCTGCTCTCCTCTGCCCCCCTAGTGGTCTCTCCTCCCCCCTTTCCATTAGTCATCTCTCCTCTCCCCCTCCCCTTCTCCATTAGTGGTCTCTCCCCTCTCCCCCCTTCCCATTTGTGGTCTCTCCTCCCTCCCCCCACCCTTAGTGGTCTCTCCTCTCCCCCCACCCTCCCCTAGTGGTCTCTTCTCACCCCCCCTTCCCCTAGTGGTCTCTCCTCCACCCCGCTCCCTCCCTCAGTGGTCTCTGCTCTCCCCACCCTCCCTTATTGATCTCTTCTCACCCCCTCCCCTTGTGGTCTCTCCTCCACCCCTTCTCTCCCTTGGTGTTCTATCCCCTCACCCCCCATGTACTCTTCAACCCCACTGAGTGAGCACTTCCTGTCATTCCAGCCGGGTACAGGAAACTGATGATCCTGTACCGCAGAACGGAGAGGAGCTCGGCCACGCTACAAAGGGAAGGGGGGGGGGGGGGAAGAATGGGGCGAAAAAGGCAGTGCTGCAGCCGCCTGAGGCTCTCAATAGAGTGCTCGGGCGGCTGCAGCATTAGAAGGGCGTATGCTATATTCTGCAGATCCCTATACACAGTCTGGGTCCTTCAAACACACACTAGATCCCCTACACACACACTACATTTCTGGCATACACACGCTGGATCCCCTATGCACAGACTAGATTCCTTGTAAGCAAACACATACTACATTCCCTAAACATACACTCTCTACAACCCCTACACACACTACATCATCTACACACACACACACACACACTACAACCCGTATGCCCACACTCGCTACATCCCCTATACACACTATGCCCCCTATACACACACTCTCTTCATCACCTAGACACACATACATTACATTACACCACAAACACAACGTGACTGAAACCGACCTTGTAACACAAAGCCACACCACAATCAGCTCACTCTACACACACGCAATCCCATAGGCAGGCTCCAAACATATTCACAATACTGTTTCCTGGCATTTTTGTCTCCTGGTATCCTATTTATGGAGACACCAGAGACAAGTTTCAAGCAAACACAACGCAAGCAGAGCTCTGTGCATGGTCTGCCCTGGAAGAGCATTGAACCAACATGCTCACTTTGAGATGGGGCGTGCTTGTAATTGGGGATGACAAAACACGCCCAATTTTCAGTGGGCCGCTGTGATAAAAAAAATGCCTGGGCTGAATTTTTTTCCCAGTCCGGCCCTTAATTTTGTATGTTTGTATTTGGTAGGACTCACCTAAGAGGTTTTGCCTTGATGTGGCAGGTGAGCTTAAACTTAAATAGCCATTGGAGCGATACCAAAAACCTCCAGTTATTTAAATGTGCATGGGGATTTGGGATAGTGCACAAGTAACTTTTTTCTTAGATTTTTTAGCATATTTGAATACGAACAAAATCTGGACCACCTTGGATGCCTTGATAGACTGGACTGGCAATTTCTTTTCTGCGACCATGAGAGAATGAGCATATTTAAGATTTTTCTGGTTTGGCAGAAGCATGCTAGGTTTATAGCTCAGTGTTTCATTTTTCAGGTGGTGCATATCTCAATTACAAATGACACCTACCCAACTGAGATCCATCAAATTACTATGATGTCCTTATCCATCAAATTACTATGATGTCCTTATAAAAAAATAGGAGCAGTTAAATTGGCACTCAAGATGTTGTGGACTACATCCCCCATAATGCTTTTACACCCATAATGCTGGCTAAGCATCATGGGTGGTGTAGTCCAAAACATCTGGAGTGCCGAAGGTTGCCTATGCCTGCTCAATACCAAAAACAAAGCATGATTTTCTACATATGCTATAAATGACTTCTCATAAGGATAATATAATGTTACAACTAATGCTTATGGCATTCGTAACAGCTTCGTGTTTGTTTGTTTGTTTTTTTCTTCATTATTTTTGACTCTGTACTTAACCTAAGCTTGCCCATTCACAGATTCCTAAGTCGACCTGCTCCAGAGAATGTTCAGCAGGCCAGATTAAAATAACAGAGGGTTTCCATACTTGCTGCTTTGAATGTTTGACGTGTCCAGAGGGAACCTACGCGAATGCTTCAGGTAGGGGTTTAAAGGGTCACTTAAATGCAACAATAGTAATGACAGACAATTATGGAGAATATTGTAGTCTATGAACAATGTTAGTTTATAAATGTAACATACTTATTCTTCTGTTATATAAATGTTAAAGTACTGAGTTCAGCCAGATAACATAAATCCGTTTCACTATAATCTGAAGATGCATGTTGAAACAGAGGGCAAGGCAGTAAATGGACAAGTCTTCCATCCTCTTGACCCCAATAAAACCAGTAAGACATTTTCATGAAGAAACATATAATATTATTGTACCTTTTTGCTTAGTGATAATATATATATATATATATATATATATATATATATATATATATATACATTGGGATAGTTTCCTACATTTGGTATAGACACAAATAATGTTTCATGTGGTTAGATCCAAATGTATCAGTTTATTGTCATACTATTGTAACACAGATAATTCACCAGTCTAAAATGTCTTGTTTTTTTTTTATATCAGCATTTATGTGTATATAACTACATTTCATTTTGTATTATCTCTATTTCTATTTAATTTAAGACTATAATGTTCTTTTAAATGTTCTCAGGTACATACAATAAAATCAACCTTCCCCTGGCAAAACCACATTTTAATTAAAATTGTCTTATTACGTACACATTTTCAGATTTCATTGTGGTCAGAATTAATGGGTCGATTAATTATTGCTATTTTTGTTTCTACTTTTCAGAATGTTCTCCGTGCCCTCCGGGTGAATGGTCTAAGGCTGGAAGCAAAACCTGCCAATTTCCGACCTTCCACTTTCTTACATGGGGAAACTATTATGTTATTGGCATTTTGATATTAATGGCAGTCATTATGTTTCTTATTTTTGGAGTGGCTCTCTTGCTTTTGAAGTACCAGAACACCCCAATTGTCTCTGTAACTGGTAGATCCATGTGCGGCGTTATCATGTTAGGTCTGGTATGTATCTGTCTGTCCATCTTCTTCTATATTGGACAGCCAAACGAACTGATGTGTCACCTACAACAACCGTTCCTTTCCATAAGTTTTACTGTCTTCCTTGGACCTATAGTGGTAAAATCCATTAAACTCGTGGTTTTTCCTTCCGATAAATCATGCCTGCACTGGCTCCTTAACCGGGGATGCTGGATAATTATATCTTGCTCTTTCTTAGGACAACTGTTGCTTTGTGCCTTGTATATCTTCTCCGCAGCACCTTTTTCCGTAGCTTCCATAGAAGTAGAAGCTATGGAGATCTACCTCAGTTGTCAATATGAGCCTGTGCTTCAGTTTTCTTTGATGTTTGGCTACAATGGGCTGCTCGTCTTGGTGTCCTTCGTATGCTCTTTTATGGCCGAAACCCCCATCAACCAATATAACTCAGCGAGAGATATCACATTTTCTATGCTGACTATGATTCTCGCATGGATTATTTTCATACCCACTTACGTAAGCACCCCCGCTGCTTATAAACCTCTTATTCAAATGGTATTTATTCTAGGCAGCTGTTTGGGGATTTTGGCAGCTCTGTTTTTCCCTAAATGCTACATTGTCCTTTACAGAAAGGAATTGAACATTAATGAATATTTTGGGATCTGTAATGAAAAGAACAACTTTGAAAACAATGCGAAATAGAGGCACATTGTGTGTTTTTTTTTAATTTTAAATTTACTGTTTTTTACTGTTTAACAAATCATTTATCAGTAAGAGAACATAAGGAGAATAATGTACTCGGTGTTGGATAGAAACGTGAGTTAATTCTAACTTTCTTTGTTTTGTTTTCTTAAGGCATGACTGCAATGGATACTCCATCCAAAACAGTGTTTCATTAAAACATTGTTTACATTCGGAGTAACCCTTTAAGATTTTCCCTGTCCCTTCTTGTTCCACCTACGAAATAAGGGTTAAAAAGCCTTTTTGCCTTAGTTAAGTCTTTCCCCGTCTGCATGGTTTAAAAGCAAGAATTTTCTCCCTTGGCTGCAATCGGTACTCCCTTTTCTCTTTCTCAGGGCAAGCACAACCTCCCTTTTCTCTGTGTCACAGGCCAAGATAACCTTCGCAAGGTGTAGAGAAGACATGCTAGACATGCGCAGTAGATTCCCTGTAATACGTAATGTTATATGAATAATTATACTTTTTTTGCACTGAGCGTCTATGATTGGTTGATTTTGTCTTCTGTTAGATACACCCCTATGAAAACTGTTTTTGTTTTATATAAACGCTGTACCCGCTTTTAAGAAAAAAAGGCACTTCTTTCTTAAACTTCATAATGACTGGTCTGCTTTAATGGTACATTACTTGTTCTCTGCAGTGAACATATACAAAGATTAAGGAAAGCAGGATGTGTTACCAGCATAAGGGTTACTGACCCTGTAAAAGTCTTAGAGCCTAACAATGTGGAATTTCATTTTGTAGTGTTACTGCTTACAGGGACACTCCAGACATTAAAGAACTTTTATGTATTTAAAAACTTGTACTCTTAATTACCTGTATGCGCGTTTCAGCGTGTTATACATGCCGTCATCAGGGGTACCCCTGATGACGGCGTGTATAACACGCTGAAACGCGCGTGTATAACACGCTGAAACGCGCGTCGGGTTTTTTAGCCTTCACTTTACTCACGTTTGAAGCACCCTGCACGATTAATATGATTTGACACTATTTTTACCTAATGGACCATCTCTATTATTAGCTTTAAGCCAAGACTAGAACACCCTCGAAGGTGTTATTATAGGAGCATAGGGTTTAGTATAGCGTGAGACTGTTTTGTCGGAAGTTTGCAAGTGGTGGGAGAGGTTTATTAGGTTTGGTTGTTTTACTTATCATCCTCTCTTATCATCCTCTCTCTACCTCTCTCCCTCATTTCTCCGATTACTCTCCCCCTATCTCTCTATATACCCTACACCATAGCAGTAGTGAGTTAATCTCCTTTCTTGTTTTGAAAGGTAGTGGCTTCTCTAGTAGGCGGTCTAACCACTGCCTACTTTCGTTGCTTGGTTTCTCCATTATTCCTGTAGCTTTAGGCTAAGACTAGGACACCCTCGAAGGTGTCATTAGAGGAGCATAGGGTTTTAGCTCAGAGTGGGTTCTGTGGGATTTGGCAAGTTTGGGGGGAGGTATATATGTCTTATGATTGCTTTTCATTAGTCATTCATCACTGTGACATTACCTCTCTCCTTCCATATCCCCTTCCCTCTTATTGCTTTTCCCTCTGGCTCCTTTAATTGAGATCGTTTTCCATTAGGTATTATATTTTAATTTTGTGTGCCTTTTTCTATGTTAGATAGAGTCCTGAGTTATATACCCCTGTGGTTTTTTAGGAGTACCCTTAGTAGTATTCAGTACTTTTTCCTTCTAGTTAGAAGGTCTATATATATATAGCCAGAGTAGGCTAATTATTAGCCACTTTTTCTATGTCCTGATGGTGGGTAATTCTCTATCTACTTAGTTTTGTGCTTTTATATACAAATTCTAATCAATAAAGTTATTTATTATTTTCCTTACTATACTTACGGAATTGGACTGGGTACCTCTCCATATGGCTGTCCCTTAGTTAGACAACCTAAGGAGATTTTCTCTTTATATTTTGTACATACAAATATACAACTGCATTCAAATGCCAACACTGTATACAAATACATACAGAAATACATACATACATTCAAATACACAAAGCATGCTTAAATCTGTCAGTAATTTATTTTATATTGCGTTAAGAAGTGTTTTTTCATAGACAATTGTAATGCACTTTATCAACAAATACTATAGTCTTTACATATATTGAATTAGCCTTACAACAATTTTTGCGCCCTTTTAATTCTTCTGAATAATTTCCTGAATCATTTTGGGTTTTTTTCACTACTGAAATTCTGCTCAGCCAAACCATCTTATGGGTGAAATCCGATCTTCCCCCAAAAAATTATTTTTGAGAAAAATGTTTGGCTGAAATTAATTTTCTCTTGCACAAGTCTACTCAGTACCATTATCATGGAAATACTGCAACACTCACAGACCTTCTTTCACCTGTCATAAGATTGCTTCATGTGTCCAGCTGATGGCTGGCATGAGAACTGTAAATGTATTCCATAGATGCCTATACCTAATACCCTACGAGCTCTGTTATTTTTTCTCTTTTCATGCTTTCTTTATATGAACAATTTACGTTTGCAGAAATTGCGATACCAAAATTAAATCCATTTTGCTTTTTCCAGGGTTAGAATTTATGTAACTGTTTATCCTATAATTTGACTTCTAATACTCTAGAACAGGTTTATATTTTTTTTATTATCACTGCAAAACAATATATTCCACAAACAATAAAATGGATAGTGCTTCATCTCTAAAGGGACATGCATAATTGGAAAATGTTTTTTTAAACAAACACATTTAACATATATACAAACAACTATACAAACTAAAAGAAACCAAACATAATGTTGTACAGTATGTAATGAATGTAATACATGTTTAAAAACTTGCTATAAACTATATCAGTTTCCTTTGTTGGGCACACCTCTCAGCTAGGGGAGTTTCTTCAGCCCCCCTTACTCTACTCTCTCCCGTCAACAAATCAAATTGTTTGTGCACACTCAAACAAAGGATTCGGAAAGTCGTGGAAACAGTAATGACAAATTGATTCTCTGTATATAGAAATAAAGTGTAACAAATGATTGTATGTATGTATGTATATATATATATATGTATACATATATATATATATATATATATATATATATATATATAAAGAGAGAGAGAGTAGAGTGAATACCTCTATATATATTTTTACCTCTAAATATATGATTTACTGTGCACAGCATTGTGTGTCACTCAGTATACAGAGGGACTCACTGTGCAAGAAATATAGAAATATTTATTTTATTTGTTTCACTATAGCCATTAACACTGAAGTGTGTGGCTCTTGTCTTTTTCAACCTATGTACATACAGTTAATACAACAATGCAATGATTACTGACCACATTCTTCTGTAAGAAAAGTATAATTTGTTTACCTTTATCTCACACTTTAAATTACCCCCAAAAATAAAAAAAAATGTTACTGTCTTCTGTCCCTATAACAAGAGTTACAGCAATTTACATGATTTAATTAGCAATGGTGTAAGGTAGAACGTTTCATCTTAAGGTTCCTAAAACTTGATAATGGTCACATTACCACTTTGTGGCACACCACTACTTGTGATCTCTTCAGGTTTGACTTGAAGTTGATGTTTCCATTCAATACAGAAAAGGCTTAGCATTTTATTTCGCAACTTACTGTGTCCCAAAAGTAAAACCATAGGGCTGAAGCCCATAAAAATGTAGGCACCAAAATTTGCAACAGTCAACAAGAATGCAGTGGAAGAAGAACCTTGAGTGAAGTTATAACAATTGACAGCAATCACATTGGTTCCCCAGCAGGTGACAAATAGAATGACGAGGACGGTGATCACAAGGGCTGCTTTACGCTCCGAGGCAACACGGCTAAGGGTCTTCTGGGCCCCTATTGTCTTGGAATGTTGATTTAGGGTATGTAATGTGCTGATGTTTGTGCTTACCATGAGAATGACGGGAATTAACTCATGAATAACCAATGTGGCTGTTACGTAGAGCAGATTTGCCGCAGGGCTTGGAAAGTTCCATATGCAGTCCAAGACTGGCCGTGTAGTCGTTCCAATTAATTGGACTGAAAAGGTTACATTTGAGTAGCCACGTTCTGTGTACATAAAAGCAGGAATGAAGAATAGGCTGGAAAATACCCACAACATAGCGAGAGCTTTTATGCTATCCCATAAAACATTCCTTCTCGCTTTCAACTGGTAATTCTTTACGTGGATGTAATGGAAAACACTAATTGAAAATGTCCCCCAGACACTCATTGATCTGAGAAGAGTCCACAGGAACATGAAGAATTTGCACCAGCCTGTGGAAAATAAGAGAGTAAAGCCAATCTGGAAGCAGACAACCAGAATATTTCTCAAGATGGAAATAAGAAGGTGAATTAATGTGAGGTGCGCAAGTATCAGATCTGAAGCTGGAAGGGTCTTTTTCTCAACAGAGTTAGCTATCAAGGTGATTAGAACCAATACATTTCCTACTATTCCAAGTATCACCAAGACGATGTAACAAATGATTTGCGTGGATACCTCGGGTATTGCTGTCCTGGGACCTCCCCTGAGGTTCTTTACTGCTTGGAAGATATACTGTCTTGGATGTATATAGAATTCCTGGGAGCACAAAAAAAAAACATATCAGGGCTATTCTCTAAAGTGAGAACCCAAAGTAAATTTCAAACATAAGGCCAACGTAGTTGAACTGGAACAATAGCTAAATTATATATTTTTTTCAGTTTGGCTATTTTGATCTGAAATTTAAAATTCAGTTTGAATTCTCCCCTGAATGCAACAGGGAAAGAAAAAAAAACCAAACCAAACAAATCCACAGAAATAAATAGGGAAATTCTACCTTACCTAGACTGAAAATGTATCTGCTTAATTTCTCAACAATTAAATATAGAAACATAGAAACATAGAATGTGACAGCAGATAAGAACCATTCGGCCCATCTAGTCTGCCCAGTTTTCTAAATTCCTTTATTAGTTAGGATAGCATTATGCCTATCCCACGCATGCTTAAACTCCTTCACTGTGTTAACCTCTACCACTTCAGATGGAAGACTATTCCATGCATCCACTACCCTCTCAGTAAAGTAATACTTCCTGATATCATTCTTAAAACCTTTAACCCTCTAATTTAAGACTATGTCCTCTTGTTGTGGTAGTTTTTCTTCTTTTAAATATAGTCTCATCCTTGACTGTGTGTTGATCCCTTTATGTACTTAAACGTCTCTCTCATATCCCACATGTCTCATCTTTCTCCAAATCTTTAGAATTCTCTTGTTTTCTATTTCTTTAAATTTCTTTATTGAAATATTAATGTTACAAAATTACAGGAATAAAGTTTACATTATTGATTAAAAAAAAAACAATAATATATAATTTCTTTAATTTATACTCTTACCTACAAACATTCCTATTAACATTCATACTACTACATACTTCATTAATATTGTCGCGGGGGGAGGGGGGGGGTGAGTGGGGGGGGGGGTGGCAGGGTAGGTTAGGGGAGAATTGACTCTTTATTGAATAACCCCGTTAGTAAATAACTTGTACATGTGACTCTAGATAGTGAGCACCATTACCTATAATAAACACAGTGTTAAATTAACTAAAATAAACTCCAATGTTATGTATTTATTTATTTTTAATTTGTGTATTGACAATGATTTAAGAAATTAAACCCTTTCAGTAACAGGCTGGTGAGATGCTGACGGTCAAAGTAATGGGCTGCATTATATCAGTCAGGTAACCAAAGTGGTTTAAAGATATATCTCAATATACATTCACACTGTACTCATAGGATCCATGTATTAGCAGACTGATGTATTCTTTCCTGTCAATCTCCAGTGCAGGAGATGTCCTAAATGTCAAAATGTTCAAATATACAATTTTCAAATTTAAACCTTAAAGTACTCAGCAAGACTGGTCTTTTTTCGATGTGGAGTAGTTGCTAACTTTACAATACATGATACAATTATACTGTTTCTGTAAATTCCACATACCTGAGATTTTATCAGAAGTACTTACTGTGGCTTGTAGGATATAAGGCTCTATTCACACTGTATGTAAGATTCTTCAGAATCAGTAAAGAGTATAAAATGTGCTGATAGATCTCCTTTGCAGCCCATTTAACAAGCACATCGGAAGCTTAGCAACGAAGAAATCACTTCTTGAAAAGCATGTCTTGCTAATCCTGAGACCATTGAGAATTGAATATCTTATGCAATTAAATATGAATTTAGCATACATCGTCTGACTCTCAATTATTCAAAATATATGCTTTTGATTAGTAGCGCATGCACTCTCACCAAAAACAAATAATACACTTGTAAGGTTATTTACCTAATTAAGAATTTAAAATACATTTTAAATTAAAGGCCAGAGTTGCCGAATTATAGTTGATTATTATTATTATATATTATAATAGTTGAAATTATAGTTTACTTTGGCTATTTTGAGCTTAAATTTGAAATTCACTTTGAATTCTCCCTGTATGCCTGAAAGTGTCATTCTGGCATTTGTAGAAAATTCACCCCAAAATGTAAAGGTTTCTGATTCATAAATATTTAGGTAGCAACTCAACCACTTGCTATTAGCCACTGACATACCTCCCAGGTGTCCCTGTTTAGGAGGGACAGTCCCAGTTCTGTGCCAAAAATCCCTCTGTACTTCTTTCTATCTCCCTCATCAGCCCGCTGGCACTGAAATGCGTCAGCCAGCAGGGTAGGGAGAGAGGATATGGGGAAGCACTGACCTGACCGGGTCTTCCTCTCGCGAGAGTGAACTCTAGCCTCAGGAGTTCAATCCCACCATTAGGACAGTCAGGGCTTCTCCATCGGATCACCAGGGTTTGCCTTGTACTGTCCCCCCTTCCAGGCAAAGGTAAAATTGAAGGGGGGATATAAGAATTATTTATTTAAAAAAAAATATAAACACACACACACAGCCCCAATACACACTTACCGCACCCCTCAAGCACACACTGCCATCAATACACACACACTGCTCCCCTCATACACACAATGCACCCCCATGTACACACACTGCCACACTGCACAAACACACACACACACTGCACTACTCACACACTGCACCCCTCACACACACTCTACTGCCCCTACGCCCTACTACTGCTCTATTTCCTACTACAGCATCTATCCCAGCAGACCCCAGGTAAGTTGTCAAACTGTTCTTAAATGTTTTGACTACTTAATCTGGGAGGGCACCTGTGCACTCCTGGCACCATAACCACTACAGAGAGCTGTAGTGGTTATTATGCCTGGATTGTTTCCTTAAATAATCTACCAGTGCCCCTCCCAATGAATAAGTTCTGGACCCGCCCCTGCTAGAATGGTCTTCTCAGGCTACTAAATGGATAATATTGTATGTATTTTTCAGTTCTTATATCGCTCCTGAGCTATTTAGTACTTTAGAGAGTCTCAGGGTAGGCTTATTTATGAAGATTCCTAATTATGCAAATCACATTGTAACCGTCCAATGTTAACCAAAACAACAAAGATCTATTTGTCAGCATTCAATATTCCAACAAGTAATTCATTGTTTAGAACATTTGTAAGAACAGCACAAATTGCTAATACTCTCTCTGGAGTGCTATACATAATGTTATTGACAGGAGCCATGATTGCTGGTCTTCGCAGGTTCAGTGCTTGCTGATTTTAAGGTTTACAGTAGAATTGTAATAAATTATTCCAATTGCAATCAGGAGCGCCATTACAATTCTCCAGGCCCCTTAAACTCGAATGGCCCAGGCCCCCTAAAACACTCACACACTCCTAAACGCACCACATACTCACAGGCACACAAATGAATACACACAGATAATACACACAAACACACACATAAACATATTGATACATACTGCCAGAAACACACACACAAAGATAATGACTGCCAGACACAAAGTCTCAGACACAAACACACACACACACAAAGCCACACATAAATTCCCATGCACAATGCCACATCACACAGATCCACACACTTCCAGACACATACACAATGCACTAACACTACAAGAAACATAAACTCAAAAATAAATGTTTTAAGTCACCATCTTGGTCCTTGGCTGGAGGATGACTTCCTTGGATTCCAAAGGGAATCTGTCTGCAAACATCTTGGCCTTGAGCATGGCTTCTTCACACACCGGGAAGATATGATATGTTACCCATTCCTCCCAGCTCTACTGCACAGGAGTAGTTAAGGGGCAATCACTGTCTCCCAATAACGGGCCCTCAGAGGAGCTCCACTAGTTTCCGACAGTCCAATTTCCTCAGCTGAACTGTATATCTCTCATGCAGGCCATCCTGCATACTCCAACTTTTCAAATTGTCAAATAGGGACACTTTAATTTTAGGAAAGTTAATGGGGGTTTGGCGAGGGGTGGGGATGTTAAAATGTGATTTAGAACAATGTATCTTATTTACACAGACTGATTTTTTTTTATATATTGTTATTGCATAAAAAAATGTAATTGCAATAAAAATAACTTATCTATTTAACAGAGTGTCCTGTTAGCCTTTAGATTCTAGCCGTTAAGAGACACTCCGTTCACCAATACAACTTGAATGCATTTGATAGGTTCTGACCTCATTAATATGCTGTATTTTTTTGCATGTTCTAATCTTTATCATTTTACACCAGTAAATAAATAAATAATTATATAAATGTTTTCCATAATGCTGCACCATTAATCAACCTCTCTAGGCATGTTATACCAAAATAAACTATTTTGAACTACAATTTGCAATTTCTTACTCAATTCTTGAAAAAAAAAAATACAAGTTCTAGTGAATGAACCCAGAGAGGGTTATTTGTTATTTACTAAACTAAACAGAGCTATAGACCAGCTCTGAGTAAAACAGCGTACAGCGGTCTTATCCCCACTGATGGATATGTAGCTCCGTAGAGGTAAGTCTTACAATATCCAGATGAATATAAAATAGTAAAACATAAGAAGCAAACAATAGTGCTTACTGTGTAGAAATATAAATAAATATAAATTAATAGTAATTTACTCACATTTGGTAGAGCAGTAACACTGCTCAAGAGATAGCGCTTGGGTGATATGATTCCCACCAAGGATATAATGTTGAGCAGATTATCCAGAGGGCAATCCTTGCCAGGGATTGGATGTAGAGTGGAGTAGATACTTCAGGAGTTTTTAAACATGCCAGGAAATACCTATGCCCAGCTTCAATAAAGTGTGTTCTGTTTAACCTCTACATGTAGTTTTGACTCAACATGGTGTGGGATAAAGGCTATAATCACTACTATAATCACTCGCTAAATTTCATCTCCGAACGCTGCTCAGATTACTTCGAGATGGGCATCTAAGCACTCCCAGTGGCACCGAATACTTTAACTCAGCAAGGCAATACCAGATGGACCTTCTCAGCTGGAGTACCTTCCGGGCCGTTACAGACTTCTAAATATCTCTGCTTTTTAATCTCATAAAACAGATTTTAAAATATCTGGGAATACCAGTCGATCAGCATATTTTTTTGTATCTCTCAACTCGCTACAGTTGCAAATTTAGCATGAAAGTGAGAAGTTGAAAAATAGAGTCATACTGACCCGATGATGTCCAATTGCCGGGCCGTTAGATCCATCACAAACCACAGTCTGATCCTCCTCGTGCCATTAAGTGTGAGTGACACTGAACCTTTCCGGTCTTGTGCGTTTGTTGTGAGTTTGTTTAATTTGGGATGTGAGATTATTAATGTTTTGTTAAAGTATTATGCTATATATGTGTTTCTTTTTTGTATCAGGTCGTTATAATTGAAGAACATAAATAGATAACCTCAAAAAAGTATAGTATTTTAGAATACCAGTTTGATTTGAATTATTTCATTATTTTTTTATGTGGTGATGTAAAACACTATTGGTAGCAGCACGTTACTGAATACGATTTAAATTTAGAAGAGTCAGTATTTCCCTTTTTTCTCTCACATTGCATATATTGTTCACATCACAACAGGAGTGAAGACAGCTACATCAGCGTTTGAATATCGACAATGAATTTAATTTAACTTTGACAACTATGAAAAGTTGTCATGTGCTAGGAATATTTAAAAAAAAACATGATATAGAGATTATATTTAAAAATCTTGAAATACTTTTGATTAAAGAAATGAGAAATATAAATATATAAAAGTATAAATGAGAAATAGCAACAATTGAGAAGTATAAAAAATAAAGGTGATTAAAGGTTTTTTTGTTGTTGTTTTTTTTAAAGAAAACAACAAAGAAAGAGAATGAAAAATATTAACAATTCTGGTAACAACCACTTGACAGATTTTGATTTGAATGTATGAATATATTGATTGCATGTAGAGTAGAATCTTTATCAAAGTTGGATAAGGAAATACAAAGTATGCAAGAACAACTAACACCTTGCATTGGTACAGAAGACTGTAATGAGTTATGAGAAAGAATAATGAAAAATGTTGAAAGAGAGGTTAAAAATAGGTTACATTTGAGAAGCAGAAGATGTATATATGAGTTTGGGGGGGGGAGGGGGAGTTATAAAAATGGAAGGATAATGTAATTTTCTCAATTCATAAAGAATGAAGTCCGAAAAAAGCAGAGAATTCAAAAGAATCAGAAAATGTTTGAAAGTATGAGTATAATTTGCAGATGAATGCAATGTTAGAAAAGGAGAAAAAGAAGAAAAGGTGAGAATAGGTAGAGGCAACCATCTCAGTGAAGTGGTCTAGGGGCCATGTCTCTGTCGTTTTAACCCAGAGAGTGAAAAGATTGCTGTGTTCCCACAGACATCCACTAGAAGAACTTACTCCCCAATAGCTGATTTAAACTCACGCATTTCAATCAGATGGTCTCATAGAGACCATTTGATTGGCACCTCGTGGCATTTTGCCTCGCATGCGTACTAGCCTTCCTTTTTAGAAAACATTGGATTGGCTGAGATCATCAACATTGATAATCTCATATTTTTACATGTTTGAGAGAGATTGTAAAAAGGCCACGACTTGATATCAGTAAAAAATAAAATAAAAATAAAATTAAAAAAAAGAATGAAGAAGGTGATGAGAAAATTAAAATAATAACAAAAATAGACTTTTTAATTAAGGTGGCTAATAGACAGGTCACCAATATAGGTGATGGATCTATGGACAGAACCAAATCTCTATTAATCTGATTACTTTTTTGATCTGCTGCACATTTGCATCCATGTAACCAAAACAGTGTAGATAGTGCTGAGTCCCTGCTACCCAATTAATAGGACATAGTATGCAAACAACAGCTGCCAAATAGTTAATTCTTTACTTAATTCCTCCGGCAAACAGGATTTATGTGTATGATTGGTCATAGGTTCCATGAACGATGCACAAAGTGGGACTTCTGGGTAAGTAAGGGCAGAAATGTAGGCATTTAAAAGCCACTTTGTGCCATGAAACATCTCTCTAGTAACAAGAGAGAGATCTGACAAGATGTGTTTTTTTTTTGTTTGACTCTAGTATTAATTTCTTGTTGCCTCATTACCACCTGTAAGATAATCCACAGGAGCATTCCTAGTTATCACACGTCATGCTAAATCTGACCCCAAATATGAAGTGGAAACGGATTTGTGCATCGTTGGTGGAGCAAATTAGCAACGCAATTAATCTGATGATTTACTATCAATCCCTTGGTTGACGGGTGCCTCTGGGAGTACAGACAGATGAGATAATAATGCATTTTTGTCATTTGGCATAGTTTTGGAGCGATTCAATTTAGAGAGCTTTCACACCAACCATGCACAACTGCCTGCAAAATCACCCTTACTTTTACATGGCAGTAAATCTATTCTTCGTGACCTTATATGCAATCCATCATAGTACGGAAAAACTGCGACCTTTATAAATCTGACTATCCTGGTGATGGCTAACCTTGCAGTGCTGATATAGTGAAATTACAATTTACTCGGTGACAAAATGCTGACTAAAAGCTGGCTAAGCATCTATTTATTATAGTGAAACACTGCCTTTGGCTTTATTGCAGCTCAGACATAGGTGGGTGAAATATAGATATTTGAGTATCGTTCAACTACAATTTTCATCAGCCTTACAAAGCTAAGGGTCTATTATATTTCACCATATCACAAATGTTCTAGAACTGTTAGACTACTTATCATTAGATGGCACCTGGCACCATAACCACTACTTGTATATGAAAAAGAAAACGTTGCTTAAATCACCTGTTTAATATCGTGTAGGTCCCCCTCATGATGACAAAACAGCTCTGATGTGTTGAGGCATGCACTCCACAAGACCTCTGAACATGTCCATTTTATATGGCATCAAGACATTAGCAGTAGATCTTTTATGTCCTGCAAGTTGTGAGTTGGGGCCTCCATGAATTGGATTTGGTGTTCTAGCACATCCTTAAGATGCTCAATTGTATTGAGATCTGGGATATTTGAGGCCCAGGCAACACCTTGAACTCATATTCCTCAAACCATTTCTGAACAATGCTTGCAGTGTGACATGGTGCATAATCCTGGTGAAAGAGGCTACTGCCATCAGGATACACCATTGCCAATATGCTGGTGAGGTAGCTCAGTTGGTAAATTCCCTAACTACAAAGCCTGTAAAAAAAAAAAAATTAATGTAAGGTTCAATCCCAGCAGGATCTACTCAGCTTTTCATCCTTTGATGTCAATCAAATGAGTACCATCAATTGGGTAATAAAATGTTGTTCTCACATTGAACTATGGATAGATATACCAAACCCTTAAAATATAAATGAAGGGATTTATGTTTATTACTAAATGTTAGTAAGAAACAATGGATTAAAAACATCATATCTGTCTACTCATGTGCTGGGAATAAGTACACATTTTAAATTAAGCTATGTTTACCCTCCTACGCTTCTTTGCAGGTTATTCATACTGTAAATATCTGGAACAGTCTAACAATTAATAATTAATTATTTTACTCTGCTGCATGATTTATTTAATGTTGGCACATATGGTTAAAGCCAGAGAAATGGCAAATCAATTGCAAAATTATTTTTAAATTAATTGAAATAACATTCCCCATTGCACCTGTTTCACATAATCATCAAATTAGTTTTATCAGCAATGGAGTCTGAGACGCATAATGTGATATGTGACATTTAAATTAGCCGTGCAGCGGCTGGAGACTGACACAGATTTGTTTGCTTTAATTCTAATATAGATTCTAGCATGGCCACAGTTAATTTGGTTAGACTGCCATTGTTTAAAAAAAATATCTAATTACTAATGATAAGATGCAGAAAATCTGGGATGTAGAAAACTGAAAGGAACACACCAAGCATCATAACAACTACAGCCCGCTGTAGTGGTTATGGTGCTAGAAGTGTCCTGGTGGTATCCCACTGTAAGTAGTCAAATTGTTTAGCACATTTTGATAACTTACCTGGATCCCCAGGCACCCGTGCTGCATCTGATTTTCTCCGGTCTCTACAGAAAACGGTCCAGCTTTGCTCTATACAGTAATCTTGTATGGTTGGAGAAAACCGGATGCAGGGGATGTAGCCCAGGTAATTTGTCAAACTGTACTAATACGATTTGACTACTTACCGTGGGATAGTGCCAGGGTACACCTGGTACCATAACCACTACAGTGGGTTGTCCTTGTTATGTTGCTTGGAGGGTTTCTTTAAGGCATATCTATTTAGTATATTTTCTTTATTGTAAAAAGTGCATACAATCATGGACTGAGAGAGAAATAGAAATATAGAGAGCGATAGATAGATAGATAGATAGATAGATAGATAGATAGATAGATAGACCGACACACAGACAGGCAGATAGATTGATAGAGAGAGAGACAGAGAAATAGAAATAGAGAGAGAGAGAGACAGACAGACAGGTAAAGAGGTAGGTAGATAGAGAGAGATAGATAGGTAGAGTGAGTGTCACATTACCTTATGTTGTCCAGGCTATGACACAGCCTATGGAGGTCCAGGAGGGGGAGAGGGACCCTTCCCACGGTCCCTCTCATGTCTCCAGCGGTTCCGACGCCAGCTGCTAAAGCTCTGCCCCTTTTTATGATGCAGCAGGTGCGTGCCGACGTAATGATGCCGATGACGTAACGGCCCGGCAAAAAGTTTTAATTCTAAAGTTTCGGTGGTGTGGCTATTACTTAAAGGCATAGGGTATAAAATGAACACTCAGGGAATGGATCATTGCCCTGTTGTGGTTTCTGTTTTCAGTTCCCAAGAGTGCGTTGTATTTCTGTATCTCGGTGGTTTTCAGATTTTAGGTTAAAATAGCTGAAATTTCTCTTGGATACATTTGTCGGTATCTCACTATACACATGCTTTATCTGTGGATGTCTTGTACGAGTGGAAAAAGCACCAGATCCATGAAAATAATCAATCCTCATTGGAATTTGTGACATCACTTGGCAGACTCCTTGACCGGTGTATAGTCGCCATATGGGCAGTCGGAACCTTGGACAAAATCCCCCACATACCTTCCCCAATAAAACACTGACACTAGGGTATATGGGTCAAATTGTCCACAGCTTTTATTAAATAATTATGAGATATATATATATATATATAATGATAATAACCATACTACTATAATAATGATAATAATAACTTAACATAGAACACATGGGTCATTGCCCCATACCCCGCCCTCTCATCCGTATCCTTCAGTTAATATACAAGGCAATGACCCCCATATAAATAACACATAATATATATATATATATATAACATGCTTCCAACATCATTTCAACATGAACATAACTTAAAGTGCCAAACATAATTAACCATGGCAGGGGTATACCCGGATACCCCTACCCACACCAAACATAATTTAACCATGGCAGGGGTATACCCGGATACCCCTACCCCACCAGGTTCTGAGCCACCGACAGGACTCGAAACCACCAACTTACCAATCACCACAATTTTTCCATTGCCATCAATCTTCCTAATGGGGAGCCTATTTCCTCTCCTTCAGCTCCCTATCCCGCCGATGTGACAAAACGGGATAACCCACTTAACCAACAAAATCCCAGGGAGGGTGGGTGGGACAAACTCAGCCAGGTAGGTAATTAAAAGTGCTGATTCCAAAATGGCTGCTTATTTAAATAGCCAAACCCCTTACCCACAACCCACCAGTCCTAGCTGCTTCCTCCTAAGCCCGCCTCCTAACCCCTGTCAAGGCCCTTTTCCGCTAAGCTGCGCTTTGGCTACATGGGGCTACATTTGGTGCCTTGATATTGTTGCAACTCCTGAAGAAGAAGGTAGATATAGATATTGATACAGGACACCTCGGCCAATGGTTGCTGAGGTTGTGAGAGCAACAATGACAACATTTGATTGATCAGTCTTTGTACTAAACACTGCTGTTGAAATAAAATGTTTTAGTTAAGTTAAATGAATGAAAAGATGGATGAAACATTGTCACTCTGATCTGATTGATTTCAATTTGATTCTGAAGGATGTTACCCTGTTTACTAAGCTTGATTTTGCCATTTCAGCCTGTCAGCAAAATGTCACTTTTGTTTTTCTTTTGTTATTTGAAAATAGTCACAGAGAAACATAGAAACATAGAATGTGACGGCAGATAAGAACCATTCGGCCCATCTAGTCTGCCCAATTTTCTAAATACTTTCATCAGTCCCTGGCCTTATCTTATAGTTAGGATAGCCTTATGCCTATCCCACGCATGCTTAAACTCCTTTACTGTGTTAACCTCTACCACTTCAGCTGGAAGGCTATTCCATGCATCCACTACCCTCTCAGTAAAGTAATACTTCCTGATATTATTATTTAAACCTTTGCCCCTCTAATTTAAGACTATGTCCTCTTGTTGTGGTAGTTTTCTTCTTTTAAATATGGTCTCCACCTTTACTGTGTTGATTCCATTTATGTATTTAAATGTTTGTCCCAAACTAGCTCTTTAACCCCTTAAGGACACATGACGTGTGTGACACGTCATGATTCCATTTTATTCCAGAAGTTTGGTCCTTAAGGGGTTAATAGAAAGGGAATGGCTATTCTTTATAAAAACTGGGTGCTTGTGATTGCTAATGATTAACATGATAATATTGACTTTTTCTCTTCCCAGCACATCCCACAAACAGTAGAATATTCAACATGGCCAACTGACCATGCTCTCGGCATATACTATGTGTAAATATGAAATGTGCTCCCTTCTTGCAGGAGATAGCAGAATAACCAGCTGTTTCACTACATATTATTGAGTTGCTTGAACTGTTCTTTTCTTTACAAAACACCATGAGTATTATTTACATGTTGCAAAGGAAATACATTTTCCAGCTGGTCTGAATGGGTTGTTGACCAGCTTCTAGTGGGATCATAGGTTAAGCTTACACTAGTGACAGGAGTAACACTACGAATTGTCAGGAGAGCAACTCCGGTCTGGGAGATCGGCCTCCTCTCCCATTCGGTGCGCTCCTGGCCGCATGGTTTGGGTTGCGTAGTAGGTGAGCTCCTGCCAAGTCACCAACCTCTGTGTCGAATAGCAGCTAAGGTTAGATTCATGTAAGTAGCTTGGTACGAGTCAAACATAATAGAGCAGGCTGAATCCGCTATTATTGTCGGTATAGGAGAGGAGCTAGAGAAAAGCATGTCTCTCCACCATGACATGGTATTAAGGGTTTTATGATAAGATGAATATCTGAACCTACTACCCCAGAAGGAGATATCAAAGCTAGGTTGTAACTGTTTAAGGGCAGTGAAGGCCTTGCGCCTCTTTATACTGTAGAAAGGTTATAAGGTGTAGGCACTTAAAAAACTGAACAAAAGGGCTGTCGCCCACTTTGCTAGGTTTAGGTAGTTCTCTCAAGGCCGATATAAGTTAGTGGAATATTATTATTATGGGGCTAACCCCAATCCAGCGGATAGTATAGGAATAGGACGTGTCCCAAAAGGCGCTCAACATGGCATTAGTTGTACAAATAAGTCAAAGAAGAGGGAGATGAGAAGAGAGACACAGAAGAACTAAATAAAACAATAATGAGGTATGTGCAGATGGTTGTTAAGGAGAATGCCTCAGGTGCAGAATTCCCCCTCTGGGCAGCAGGCACAAATAAGTAAACTCGCACAGGGTCCCAGGTAGTTTGGTACTTGTGCTGGGGGTGATGAGCCCTTGGAAGTGGTGGATATCCCAAGCTTCTGTAGTGTACATGCTACCTCTGTGGTCTCAGAGTCACCTTCAATGTCCCAGAGTCACGGAGTTTCAAGAGGAATCTCGGTGTACCCCACTTGTATGGAATCTTCTTGTTGGTAAGCTCCCAAGTGAGCAGTCGCAGGGACTTATGCCCATCCAGTGTTGCTCTGGATAGATCTGGGTAGAATGTTAAGGAATGCTCTTCGAAGCCATAAAAAGGTGACCTGTTGCGAATTGCCATCATGAAAGCTTGCTTATCTGAACCATGCTGGAATCGTATATTAATATCTCTGCTCCCTCTGGAGGTGTTTGTCGGTGGCTTTGGGAGCAGGTAACAGCCATCCAGGAGCATAAGTTTAGCCTGCTTGGCAGAGAATAACTGTGTGAGCAGCCTCTGCATCAGATGTGGTAGCTCAGCTGCAGCAATAGTGTCAGGTAGGCTTCTCATTTTCATGTTCTTCCACTCCTGCGGTTATCCATGGCCACCATGCGTGTATGGAATTGGGCTTTCTCCCGCTTTAGTGTGACCAGCTTGTGTTCCAAGCCAGTAAGATGTGCCTTGTGGGCAAACTCAGTGTCATGGAAATGCACAGACACTACGCTGATCTCTTCCCGAAACAGATTGATGTCTGCGGCTATTTGTGACAGTGGTCAGCTAGCAGTTCCTTCAATGTCCCTTCTGTTATCGGTGGGCCCTCTGCTTGTGTTTTAGGTTTCCCAGCTCTTCGTGTCTGCTGAGCCAAACCAATATTTAGACAGAATTTAGGCAACCTGAAAACTTCCTGTTTTCAGGAAAAATGGTTCGGCTGCACTTGGTTACACTCACCTCTGCTGCACTGTTAACCTAAGGAAATTTTCAGAAGCATTTACTGCTGGAATGAAATGAGGATTTGTCACTATCGGACAAACAACACTTCTTTAATTTACAATCTTTTCTCCATAAACCTTACCCAGCGGTGCCCTAAGATGCTAAGATTAACCAACCCATAACTCTTGTTCCAGGGCATATTACGTTTCTGGAGGTAGAGTTACACATCTGGCAACGTTCTATATCTCTATACATGCAGTGTTTCAAAATTAAACTCTGGGGCTACAGGCTCCAAACACCGCAACCACTACAAATCACTGAAATAATCATGGTGCTTGAGCTAACCCTTTCACTTCTGGATAATAAATCATATTCAAAACATATAATTAGAAAAACTGTTGAAAAAAAATATTAATTACATTAGAACTTAGACATCCAGTATTTTACCACTTAAGGAGTGCTCCTTAGGAAAGCCTGACAGCACGGTTGGGCCAAAGCCTACTAAGCAACAGGTACATACACCAGGTACCACTACAGACCCAGAAAATGGTGGAACCAGTAAAAACAAGAATTTAAGATTTAAGGAAGAACCAAGAATTTCCTCCATCACCTTTTTAAGGTCCTGTATTGTGGTGGAATCTCGGTAAAAATAAATTTAGTAGGCCGAGATTACCACGTGGCATGTGTACGTGCATATGCTGACGTATCGATCAGTTGGTTGCACGAGGCAAGATACGATCAGTAGTGTACGGAGCATGTGCAAGAATACAGGATGTAGTATTCCCCCTCCTCCATTGTGCTGGACAAGCCATGCGGTCAAACAGGAAGTTAATTCTTATTTGTGTTGATTGGTTAAGAGAATGTGCGGGTGGAGCTTAATATGGGAGGAGTTATGTGCCTATATAGGGAGCCTGCACTATTGTCCGGGGCTCAGAACTTGCTGTATTTTGGTGACGCTAGTCCCTCTGAGTCCCGATCGGTGATCCAATAAAGAATCTCTTCCTTCCTGAAGAAACCTGTGTCCATCTCTCTGTGCTTGGCTTCCGTCAGTTTCTCCGGTATCATTTGGTGCATTGGCCGGGAAGCTCATCGTTCAACGGTAGCTGAGAGGCAGAGGCGTGAGACGGTCTATCTTTGCCCACGTTCTCTACGGCTGCACCCCTGAACTTCTGCGTGGACCTCCCTTCGTCTCGGCGCCACTGGTCTGTTGTCCAGGAGATCATCGGCCTCTACGTGAGAAGTGCTGGGGTGTCTCCGTCGATGAGTGTGAACTCAGGTTCAGGAACGAGGAGGTAAGACAACTGCTGTTTTAGACGGCAGGACCCACTAGGGGTATACCGATTGTGCGGTAGGCCCAAAGGGGTTTGAATCTGTGTATCTGCCCCCTCTGTCGGAGGGAAGGAGCGAAGGCGCACCGCTCGATCGAACACTCTTTAGTCAGACCGTTTGATTTTGTTAGTCAGGCGGGGCTCTGGTGTAAATAGCCATAGCCGGACACCGGTGTCTTGTCTAGACTAGCGTTCTAGGGTGTATATTTTGTTCGCTAGGTCGGAGGGACCGGGAGACTAAGCGGCGTCTGTGTAAATTCGGTTCGCTAGCTCTCATCCTATCTGGGCTAAGTGGGAAGGCGTGTAAATTTGGAACCCACTAGACTTTTGATAGTGCGACTAAGAGGCGTCTGTGTAAATTCGGTCCTCTAGCTCGCTATATATGGTGATTGGGCAGTGTGGCTAACCAAAACGTATGTAGATTGTTTTTAGGTAGTCCATTCAAGGTACTGGCCAATAGTTTAGTTGGGAATTGTAAATGTGATAAAGATTGTTTAGTAAAGTGTATATCTTGTTAGATAGCGCAAGCTCAGCCGTCTAGCGAGAGTGTTAATAGTGTGTTGCTGTATCATAGTGCACGGTACCATAACCCTGTATATTTACTGACACTGTATATAAGTACTAATCATTGTCGTCCATTGCATGTTTAACACCATAACCACTAATAATTGTATTGTGACCTTAACTTGTGCTTTGACCTATGCTAACCGTACTGTAACCGCTATTTGTAAAAGACGATGTTACTGGGTGTGTTATAGACGGGTAATTCGTATATAGAGAATTATAGCGTGGGTGACTGTATAGTTACGCCAAAGGGCATAATATTGATTATCTAGTGACTGGTGTAACAGCTGTGTGTGTACGGGAATTCCCTGAGTGTTTATTGTGTTATTGTGTACGTTTCACTTGGTAACCGTACCACGTGGTGCTGTTGCCAGAGGAAACGGGTGTGACTGTTGAATAGTACGCGTGTATAGTATTCGTTGTCGACGACGTTCCATTGTTAAGTATGGGTGCGTCGCAGTCAACGATTCCGGATCCCTTAGGTTGTATGGTGAAGAATTTTAAAAAGGGATTCAAGACATGTGATTTTGGGGTTAAAATGTCTCCTGTACGTTTGGTCACTTTGTGTACTAGGGAGTGGCCTACTTTGGTTGCGGCATGGCCGCCACGTGGCAGTTTGGATCCAACTCTGGTACAGCGCTTACACGTGGCTGTATCAGGTAGGCCTGAACTTTACGGCCAGTTTCCTTATATTGATTGTTGGAGACAGGCCGTAAATGACTCGCCAAAATGGCTCCAGACATGCCACGAGGAGCAATGTCGCCTCATGGTAGCTAGGACTTGTTCGTCCACTAGGACTGGTGTTAGGCCCATTTTGGACACGCCCCCTGAGTCTGAGATCCCTTTGCCGCCCCCTTACTTTCCGTTAAGAGGAAGTGACGCAAATGCAGGAAGTCCTGCAACCCTCCCCTCATTACCCCCATCCACTTCCGCTTCCTCCTCCAGTACAGGATCCACCCCCCCTCGTACTAAATCTCCCCTTCCGGAATCAGAACCAACCCCCATTAAAAACGAATATCCTGATTTGGCACCACTTCAGACTTCCGGTCAAGCTTCATCTAGCTCGGCTCGAAGTGTTTTATTTACAACCTTTTCCCAAAACCAAGCTCCCACATCCCCATACCCTATTTCTCCCCGACTGGAACCTATGACTGACGCCCCTCCACGTAGCCCCATACAGACCCGACAGTTGACCGGTGCCCAACAATTAAAACACTATCAGATGCCTCTTCGTCTGAATCCTGGGTCAGCCTATATCGATGCCGCAGGCCAAATGGCACATGCTGACCCAGTCTTTGTATATGTCCCATTCACGACAACCGATCTCTTAAATTGGAAGACCCACAATTCCTCGTATACTGAGAAACCACAAGCTATGACTGATCTGTTCACCTCAATAGTACAGACACATAACCCGACATGGGCTGATTGCCAGCAGTTATTAATGACTTTATTCAACAATGAGGAAAGGACAAGAATTAATCAAGCGGCCATTAAAGCACTAGAGGATAAAGCCCGTACTTTAAACCAAGCCAATCCATCAGCATGGGCCGCAACACATTATCCCAACACCGATCCCGATTGGAATGTAAATGGTGCTGATATGGTTCAACTCAGAGCCTATAGAGACGCTATAATTGCTGGCATGAAAGCCGGAGGAAAGAAAGCTATTAACATGTCGAAGACAGTTGAGGTGATTCAGAAAAGCGATGAAGCGCCCAGTGTCTTTTATGACCGATTATTGGAGGCATATCGCTTGTATACCCCCTTTAATCCGGAAGACGCAGATAATTCCCGAATGGTGAACTCCGCCTTTGTCAGCCAAGCTTACGGAGATATTAAGCGCAAGCTACAAAAGTTAGAAGGGTTTGCAGGTATGTCAATCACCCAACTAATGGAAGTAGCGAATAAGGTTTATATGAATAGGGAAACAGAAAGTAAGAAAGAGGAAGAGCGCAAGATGCGTAGAAAGGCAGACATGCTAGCGGTAGCGATCGCAGGCGTAGATAGACGGGGCCCAGATAGAGGCGATAGTAGATGGAATGAGGAACCTCTAAGTAGAAATCAGTGCGCATACTGTAGGGAAGAAGGGCATTGGAGAAATGAGTGTCCTCGAAGAGAACAGTGTGAGAAAGACAGACCTAGGATAGGTTATGGAAACTTTAGAGGCAGAGCGAGAGGTAGAGGAGGCCCCGGAGGGAGTAATGGTAATAGAGGGAATAATGGGAACAGAGGAAGTGTTAGGGAAGACAGGTATATTCCAGCAGCGCAAAGGTCCCGCGATAGAGAAGGTAGGGACTTTGTAGGATTGGCTGACACGGTCATGGAGGACTATTGATACCGACCGGGCTCCATCCCCCTTGGTCGAGCGGAGCCTATGGTCGATGTATCAATAGGGGGAAAAAGGAGTGCGTTCATGATCGACACTGGTGCTGAACATTCAGTGGTGACTAATCTAGTTGCTCCTCCATCGGGAAGGACTATTACTGTGATAGGAGCAACTGGAAGAAGTGCTGAAAAACCGGTTCTTAAAAGTCGACTCTGTACATTGGGAGGCCACGTAGTAAGACATCAATTCCTTTATATGCCTGAATGTCCAGTCCAATTGCTGGGACGTGATATGCTATCAAAATTACAAGCGCAGATTACGTTCCTACCAAATGGAACAACATCCTTAAAGTTTAATGGACCTTCAGGTATCATGACATTATCCGTACCAAAGGAAGAAGAGTGGCGACTTTATACAGTGTTGACTAGCCAAAACCCTAGGAGTGATGAGACATTATTTAACATACCAGGAGTTTGGGCAGAGAACAACCCACCAGGACTGGCCCGCAATATTCCACCTATAAAAATTGAACTAAAACTTGGGGTTTATCCAGTGAGCCTAAGACAATACCACATCCCGCAGAAGGCTAAGAAGAACATCCAATCCTATCTGGATAAGTTCATACGGTATGGTATCCTAAAATTCTGTACTTCCCCCTGGAACACCCCATTGCTGCCTGTTCAAAAGCCCGGTACAGATGAGTATCGACCTGTGCAGGACTTGAGAGCAGTCAATTATGCGGTTGTTAGTATACATCCAGTTGTACCCAATCCATATAACCTGCTTGCTTTAATTCCGGGCGGGGCTACTTACTTTACAGTCTTAGACCTCAAAGATGCCTTCTTTTGCCTCCGAATTGCCGCAGAAAGTCAATGTATTTTCGCTTTCCAATGGGAGAACGCTGTAACGGGCTCAAAACTCCAAATGACTTGGACAAGACTGCCCCAAGGGTTTAAAAATTCACCTACCCTATTTGGTTCAGCCCTAAGTCAAGATCTACTGGATTTCGAGTCCATCCCAGGAAAGTGTGTATTGTTACAATATGTAGATGACTTGTTGATAGCAGCAGTTACAAAAGAAATCTGTCAGCAAGCAACGCACGATCTACTACACATTCTCTGGAAGGCAGGATACAAGGTGTCTAGAAAGAAGGCTCAGTTGTGTTTGCCAACTGTCAAATATCTGGGATTCCATATCTCTGAAGGTCAAAGAATTATGGGGCCAGAGAGAAAAGAAGCTGTCTGCCAAATACCAATACCCAAGAATAGAAGACAAGTGCGAGAATTCTTGGGGGCAGCAGGCTTCTGTAGGATATGGATTCCCAGCTATGCGATACTGGCAAAACCTCTGTACGCAGCTATCAAAGGTACAGAGCACGACCCCTTCTTATGGACCCAAGAACAGCAAACGGCATTTGAAGATGTGAAGAAGGCTTTGATGAGTGCCCCAGCATTAGGTCTACCTGATCACACACGACCATTCTACTTATATGTACACGAGCAAAGAAGAATGGCTGTGGGAGTATTGACACAGTACTTGGGATCATGGCAAAGACCTGTTGCCTACATGTCTAAGCAATTGGATGCAGTGGCCAGCGGACTTCCACCTTGTCTAAGAGCCGTAGCGGCAGCCGCCCTGCTAGTAGCTGAAGCCGATAAACTCACTCTGGGTCAAGAACTTTATGTACGAGTCCCACATGCAGTACAGACGTTGTTGGATTACAAAGTAAATCATTGGTTTAGTAACAGCCGTATGACCAAGTATCAAGCAATGTTGTGTGAAAACCCAAGAGTGCATTTAGAGACTGTAAACACCTTAAATCCAGCTACCCTTTTGCCACAACCTACTGAAAGTCAACATGATTGTTTGGAAGTAATGGATGAAGTATTCTCAAGTAGACCAGATCTTCGTGATTTTCCCATCCAGAACCCCGATGTTCAATATTATACCGACGGCAGTAGTTATGTGAAAGAAGGGATCCGCTATGCAGGATATGCAGTGACAACAATAGACAAGGTGATAGAAGCTCGGCCACTGGCGAAAGGAACATCAGCACAAAAGGCAGAATTGATAGCACTGACACGAGCGTTACAATTGGCTGAAGGTTTAAGAGTAAACATCTACACGGACTCCAAATATGCGTTTTTAACCACTCATGCCCACGGAGCTTTGTATAAAGAAAGAGGACTACTGAATTCAGAAGGCAAAGAAATCAAATACGCAGCTGAAATCTTACAACTATTGGAAGCAGTGTGGGAGCCGAAAGAAGTCGGTATCATACATTGTCGAGCGCATCTGAGAGGAGATGGTGATGTAACTAAGGGAAATCGGATGGCAGATAGTGCAGCTAAGCGTGCTGCTGAATCAGGAAGACAGGAGTATGTGGGGCATATAGCTGCTCTTATACCAACTCCACTGTCCCAATGGACTCCAGTTTATACAGCTCAAGAAGAGGAGTGGTTAAAGACTGAACCAGGAAAGTATTTGGAGAACAAGTGGTATCAGCTAGAAGATGGAAGAATAGTCATACCAGCATCACTAGCGGTAGAAATTGTCCAAAATTATCATAACGGGACACATTCTGGGAGAGACAGTACTGAAGAATCTCTCAGAAAACATTTCTACATACCAAGATTGTCCAACTTGACTCAGGCCATTGTACGAAGATGTGTAACGTGTGCTAAAAATAATGCAAGACAAGGACCAGTAAAGCCACCAGGAGTCCAGTTTATGGGGGGACTCCCCATGTCCGATCTACAAATAGACTTTACAGTGATGCCTAAATCGGGTGGACATCGTTACCTGCTGGTAATTGTGTGCACCTATTCAGGCTGGGTAGAAGCATGTCCTACTCGTACAGAGAAAGCAGGAGAAGTTGTGAGATTCCTGCTACGAGAAATAATACCCCGATATGGACTACCCTGTTCTATAGGATCGGATAATGGTCCAGCTTTTGTTCATCAGTGCCTACAACAACTGACTCATATGCTTGGTATAAAGTGGAGGCTTCATACTGCATATAGACCCCAGAGTTCTGGTAAGGTAGAGAGAATGAATAGAACTATTAAGAACCAGTTGGCTAAAATGTGTCAGGAAACCCAACTTAAGTGGAACGTTCTCTTACCCATAGCTCTATTGCGAATCCGCAGTACCCCTACCAGAAGGATGGGCCTCTCTCCTTTTGAAATCATGTATGGGCGACCACCTCCCGTACTTGGTAACTTAAGGGGGGATTTGAGTCAGTTGGGAGAAGGAATTACCCGGCAGCAGGTTGTAGAGTTGAGTAAGACTATGGAGGAGGTACAGAAATGGGTACAAGATAGATTACCTGTGAATATTTATCCCCCTGTTCATAGTTATCATCCAGGAGATCAAGTGTGGATTAAAGAGTGGAATAATGTACCGTTAGGGCCCAAGTGGAGAGGTCCTTATGTTGTTCTTTTGTCTACCCCTACAGCGATAAAAGTAGCCGAAGTGATTCCGTGGATACATCACTCCAGGGTTAAACCAGCAGCAGTCGATTCTTGGCAAGTTACAGCAGATCCAGAGAATCCCTGCAAGATCCGGTTAAAACGCACTACTCAGTCGGAGTAACGAGGAACTATTGTGGATTACAAATTTTATTATTTTTGGGATTTGGTGCGTGAGTGAGAAGGCCATAATAAAGCCTGTCCGCCCACCGACGTATAGTTTATAAGCCAGGGAAAGTCTCGAAGGGACTCCTGTGAAGACGAGCAGAACTCCATTCCCTGCAGTCCTTACATCCTGGAAGCTGAGGTGCCTTCACACGGACGAAGACTGAGGATGACGGCGAAAGATGTGTTTTTGATAGTGTTTATTTATGTGTGTTTTTATATTCAGGAAGGTAGAGGTACCGACACTCCTAGCTGTGAGGTATGCATTAAGACTACGAGAACAGGTAACCATATTTCCCAAACCCTAATTAGGCATTCACAATACGAGTGTAAAGGAGATGTATCGAGATGTAGATACCTAAATATAGACTATAGTGTGTGCCATTTAGGAGAAGGAGAACCTAAGTGCTTCAGTCCGGAGTATCAACCTCGTACAATTTGGTTGACTCTCAGGAATGGAGATCCTCAGGGGACCCTAATTAATAAGACGGTGTTAGAATCCGTACATTCTTCGGGTGTTCTGCTATTTGATGCGTGTAAAGCGATATCGAGTGGTAGAAAGCCGTGGAATGTATGTGGGGATCTTAGATGGGAGAGGACGTATGGGTCTAATGATAAATATATTTGTCCCAGTAGTAAAAATAAATATGTGAGTCCTAGATGCCCAAATAAAGACTATAACTTTTGCCCATATTGGTCTTGTGTGGGGTGGGCGACTTGGGGACAGACAGTAGACAAAGACATGATAGTGACTAAGTTGCCGACTAGCCCATATTGTAAGTCTATGGAATATAATCCCATCCATATACTTATAAATAACCCCGATAAGTTCTTAGACAAATATAGCAATTTATTTGGGTTTCAAATATACGGGACGGGTTTAGATCCTGGGACAGTATTGTTTATAGGGATAGAGACTGATACGGTATCCTCCCAAACTCATCAAGTATACCATTCCTTTTATGAAGAGATGAGTATAGATAATAAGATCCCCCATAATGCTAAAAACCTGTTTATTGATTTAGCCGAAAGTATTGCCGGTAGTCTTAATGTTACCAACTGCTATGTGTGTGGAGGTACTAACATGGGAGACCAATGGCCTTGGGAAGCAAAGGAGGTAATGTCCGGTTCTGAGGCAGTTGACCAACTAATATCTACACAAGCCGATTATCATATGAGTGTTAGAGGTAAATCTGAGTGGAGATTAAAGACCTCCATCATAGGTTATGTTTGCATAGCAAGGAAAGGAATAATGTATAACACTTCTGTAGGAGAATTAACTTGTCTAGGGCAAAAAGCTTATGATGATGATACAAAGAATACAACTTGGTGGTCGGCTTCAAATGTCTCAGAACCATCTAACCCGTTTGCTAGATACGCCAATTTAAAGGATGTGTGGTTTGATTTATCCATCACATCTACCTGGAGAGCCCCAGCAAATTTGTACTGGATCTGTGGTAAGAAAGCCTATTCGGAGTTGCCACAGGACTGGGAAGGGGCATGTGTGTTGGGTATGCTCAAACCATCCTTCTTCTTGTTACCGATTGAAACAGGTGAGACTTTAGGTGTTAAAGTGTATGATGTGAATCATAGGAAGAAAAGGGGACCCATAGAGATAGGCGCCTGGGAAGATGATGAATGGCCTCCCCAGCGTATCATAGATTATTATGGGCCAGCCACGTGGGCAGAGGATGGTACCTTTGGTTACAGAACCCCTATTTATATGCTCAACTGTATTATAAGATTACAGGCGGTGGTTGAGATTATTACTAACGAGACATCACAAGCGCTCAATCTTCTAGCGAGGCATAACACAAGGATGAGGACAGCAGTCTACCAAAATAGATTAGCCTTGGATTACCTTTTGGCAGTAGAGGGAGGTGTATGTGGGAAGTTTAACCTGAGCAATTGCTGTCTTCAAATAGATGACGAAGGGCAAGCAATAGCTGAGCTTACTAGCCATATGGTTAAACTAGCGCATGTGCCTACTCAGGTATGGAAAGGGTATAATCCAAGTAGTTGGTTTGGTAGCTGGTACGAGTGGTTTGGAGGGCTTAAGGCAGTGGTAGGTGGAGTCCTACTGATTTTAATGTTGTGTCTACTCCTGCCGTGTCTTATACCCTTAGTAGTTAGGTCTGTGCAAAGCCTGATAGAAAATATAGCAGAGAGGAAGGCTGCTGCACAGATAATGGCGATTTATAAGTATAAGGCTCTAGATCAGGGAGAACCAATGCAGGAAGATGAGTGTTAAAAGATTCACATCATAAGATAAGTCTGGTCTGGTTCAAGGTAACTTGCGGTGTATGCAAACCAAGGTTAAGTGATGCCTCAAGTAATTGTGAAATATCAAGAGGCATCAAAGGGGGGAATGTGGTGGAATCTCGGTAAAAATAAATTTAGTAGGCCGAGATTACCACGTGGCATGTGTACGTGCATATGCTGACGTATCGATCAGTTGGTTGCACGAGGCAAGATACGATCAGTAGTGTACGGAGCATGTGCAAGAATACAGGATGTAGTATTCCCCCTCCTCCATTGTGCTGGACAAGCCATGCGGTCAAACAGGAAGTTAATTCTTATTTGTGTTGATTGGTTAAGAGAATGTGCGGGTGGAGCTTAATATGGGAGGAGTTATGTGCCTATATAAGGAGCCTGCACTATTGTCCGGGGCTCAGAACTTGCTGTATTTTGGTGACGCTAGTCCCTCTGAGTCCCGATCGGTGATCCAATAAAGAATCTCTTCCTTCCTGAAGAAACCTGTGTCCATCTCTCTGTGCTTGGCTTCCGTCAGTTTCTCCGGTATCAGTATTGTGTTTAAGAAATATAAACCAGGCGAAATCCTGGTAAAATAGTAACTTAACACTTTTTAGAATGCGCTAACAAATTGGTGTAGTTTGCTCACAGAAGAAAAAAGAAAGAAAGATAAACAGATCATTATCTGTGAGAGAAAAATTCATCACTTCGGCTTTCTTGTAGAGACATCTTGTCCCTTAAGATTAATTACCTGTGACTGCCACATCAGCAAATTTCTTTTTTGTTTTTGAGGCATGCTGAGCTCACTGTATTGCTCTCTGCCACCTAATTCCTAGTTTTCCAACAGCAATAATACTCTTTATATCACATTACTTCATTGTTTGAAGGTTACAGCCCAGCGCAGGCCATCATTTCTTGCAATCCTCCTACGTTCTCTTTGAAATAGAGTCTGCATTCTGAAGAGCAATAAAAATAAAAGGTTCATGTTGAAAAGTGCTGCAGTACTTTGTCATATAGAGTTTATTGATTTTAGGATGTGACTAAATGTAATGTAATACAAAAAACAAACGCTCAAGTCTTGTTTTCCAGTACAATATGCATGAAGTGGTGTGGCACTCTAAATAATTTTCCTCCGTAGTGTCTCCACACCAGGGTGGACCATTCCCTAAAATATAAATATTCATATCAACACCACCACATACAGGTGGTGTTAAGATCTATTGGAACAGCATACAATGTTTTGGCTCCCACAGAAGCTTTTATCAAGATTGAAAAAGGCTGTTGTGGGATTCGAAACGTTGTATGGGTTTCCAATAACTCTGCCTTAACACCACATGTATCTGCCCAGTCCAACATTCTTCATAAATATTGTTTACCAGTACAGATATGTTACTCACAGGACCACTCGTACCTTGCAGGACCTGGACCAGACAATATTCTTGTTCCCCCTCTCACACCCTAGGATAACAGTTGGCAAAAGTATTGATGGTGTGAGGGGACACTGTTGGGAAAAAGCTTGTGAGATTGGTACAGTTTAGAATAAAGTGGTGGAAGGTATGCACTGTTGGGAACAGTGGCATACACATGACCCATGGGGACCTGGTGCGAAAATTGATCCGTGCCCCCCCCCCACCCACCCCGTCCCTCTGCGCGGGCCGAAGCCGCAACACATGGTGGCAGGCACTTGGTCTGAAGTGAAGTGGTCTGGGTGCCAGGTCCCTCTAGTTTTAACCCTGTAGCTGAAAACATAGCAGTTTCAGATAAACTGCTATGTTTCAATGAGGGATAATCCAGCCTCTAGTGGCTGTCTCAGTGACACTTCCACGATTATCACTGTGAAAATCACAGTGAGAAGTGAGATGACGGTGGATGTCCATAGGAAAGCATTGAGTAATGCTTTCCTATGAGTGGTTTGAATGCGCGCCGTGCATGCACATTCGGAGCTGAGAGGCGGATGGGGGCGGAGGAATCCCCAGCGCCAAGGGAGTCCGGCGCTGGAGAAGGTAAGTGCTGAAGGGGTTTTAAACACACACAGACACATACACACTAGCAAACAGCTAACACTAGCTAACAGACACACACATTTACTGACAGAGACACACTCAGTGACAGACATACATACATACTCACTGACAGACAGACACACATACACACTCACTTACAAAACATACACTCTCACTGACAAACACACACTCACTCACAACAGACACCAAACAGACTCACTAACAGACACACACAAACTAACACACTCAGTAACAGACACATAGTAACACACTCACTGACACACAAACTAACACACACACTGACACTCACTAGCAGACACACACTCAATAACAGACACACAGAAACTAACACAACTAACACACACACGCACACAAAACTAACACACTCACTGACACTCACTAGCAGACACACACACACTGACACACACTCTAATACTAACACACACACACTCTAATACTAACACACACACTCTAATACTAACACACACTCTAATACTAACACACACTCTAATACTAACACACACACACTCATATTATTATTTTTTTTACTTTAATCCCCCAGCCTTCCTACCTTTGGGAGTGCTGAGGGGATTCCATAGGGTCCAGTGGGGCTGCCCGGCGGCCGGTCCTGCGGGTGCGCGAGGGAGCACTCTCCCCTGTGCACTCTCTGCCCAGCTCCCTCGCGCGCCGCTTACTGATGCCGGAGCCGGAATATGATGTCATATTCCGGCTCCGGCATCACTGCGGTGCGAGAGGGAGCTGGGCAGAGAGTGCACACGGGAGAGTGCTGGCCACACTGGCGTACATACCCGGTTGCAGCCGCAACCCCTGCGACCGCTGTATGTACGCCACTGGTTGGGAATAAGATGATTGGAGTGTGGGTAGGGGGCAATGAAGGGATTAATCTGAAGCGTTGGAGGGTAAGGCACACAAAGAAATATCTTAGTGTCTGTCAAAATATGTTTTATTGAGTCTGCCAGAAACTGCAGCCAGAATCCTACATCGGGAAGAAACTCTTTTCCATAAACTCCTGTACACACGGAGATTTGTGGCATTAGTAGTTTATGCTCCAAGAACAGATCTGCTGGTAATCTAGGGCAAATTAAGCCACACCGCATCTGACAACATTTTGTCCAGAGCACGGTGCACTGATTAGTGAAGCTATGTGAAGTTCTAATGGCGATGCTTGCAGGATGCATGCAATACCAACTCAGGACATTTTGCCTGGACCTGTACTTTCAATACCACTCGTGGTCGGTTATTTATGAATTACCTCTCTGGTGCTCAAGCAAGATCTGTGGTACCGCTCACGTGCATGTGAACGCACCTCTATTCATGCAAATGCCACTCACCAATACTGCAGGCAGAACTCCGTTCGTACGGACGCCGGCTCCTGAACACAGCAAGAACAGAAGTCTGAGAACACCACTTACCGAATGCAGGAATACATAGGACAGAACTCACAGTTAAAGAGAAAACTTGAGCCAGTATTTGAAAAAGGAACACGCAGACGAAGAAGAAAATGGGGGATAACCCTTAAATTGTTAAATGGCAAAAAATAAAAAAATGTAAGAAAAAAGAAAATAGTAATGTGCGTGTGTTCCTAATGTGAGAGTCTTAAGTGATGGAGGAAGCCGGACGCTGGCTCCTGAACACAGCAAGAACAGAAGTCTGTTCGTTAGAACACCACTTACCGAATGTAGCAATACAGAGAACAGAACTCCATTCGTACAGATGCCGATTACCAAACACAGCAAGATAGGAATCTGTTCGCAAGCAGCGGCTTCCACATGAGACCACACAGAAGATAGAACTTCAGGAGAATCAAAGGGCACACACGCTCTGACCTAGAGACCTTTTAAAGGTACAGGAGATGGAGACCAGGGTGGAACGTCAATAGACAAGATCACCCACTTTCCATATTTAAGCCGCACACACCCTTCACTCTTTGCTCAGTTGTACTGTGCTCCTGATTGTGTAAAGACCTTCAGAGACCTTCTGTGTATCCTGATTTTGACCCTTGCCTGTTTCATCGCTTCTAAACCTGTGCCTCCTGTCCTGGTCTTTGGCTTCTCCGACTACTCTCTTTGGCTGATCCTTTTGTACTGCAAACTTGGTCCATTGCCTTCAGCACTCATCTGCATCTTAGGCTCCGTCCGCTAAATTGTGAACCCAACATTGGCATTGTCCATCAATTCCTTATAAATAAAGCTGCTTTTTCATGGGCCTGAACTTTGCGTTCCATTCTGTTATTCAGCTACAATGTCCCCTGTTTATTGTGCTCTGGACTGTTTATTTCCTGTATCCAGACTCAATCTTTTTATATCAGATTCATTTTCTGGTTTCCTGATTCTGGCATACATTTCTGACAACCCCACTTTCCACGATCCTGTTCTTGCTACACTGATACCTGTCTCTAGTTATCAATCATCTTCATGTGTCTTTGTTTTGTTAAGTACCACCTTGCTATGGTCTGGTTACACAACTTTCTTTCTGTTTTGTTTCCTTTTAATTCCAGGCACACTGGGCTCATTTAACCCATACAGTACTGTTGTCAGGCTGTTGGCTGTTCGCTGCACTTGCTTGAAGTCCTTTCAGCAATGTACTCTTTTTGTTTTCATTGGAGACTTCATAACTTATTTTGACCCAGTTCCTAGAGTTTCCATTACCCTACAATACCTTACCTGTCGACTAGGGGTCGTATCCTCTGTCTTTTTTTTCTCTGCAGTACTTAGTGGTTTTGATGTCACTAACTCATTGCCTTCAGAACTCATCTGCATCTTGAGCTCCGTCCACTAAACTGTGAACCCAACAGAACAACTGAGCCATAAACCGGTGCTCGCAGATGTGGCTGAAATGCTTGATACCCTAACGAGACAAGTGAGCAACCTGACTCAAGCTGTCCAAGAATTGCAAACACAAGCAAGGGCACCTATGTCTGCTGTAGCTGCCAATCTTGTGCCCCCTCCAGAAGATACGGCTATGGCACCTGAACCTTGGATCACCATGCCAGAAAAGTTTACAGGTTATCGCTTAAAGTACCGGTCCTTCATTATGTCCTGTGAATTGATGTTCGATTTACAACCACGCACGTACCACTCTGACTCCATCAAAGTACGTACCTTGATATCCCTCCTCTCTGGCCCTCCACAAGAATGGGAAAATTAATTATTACGGGATGACGATCCTGCTGTACTACACTGGGACTCTTTTGTCCTCCATGTACGACGTTCCCAACAGACAGGATACTGCTTAGACAGCCATCAGAGCATTATGACAAGGATGCAGACCAGTAGAGGAATACATCACAGATTTCAAATGCTATGCCACAGATACCCGGTGGAATGAAATCGGACTTATCAACCAGTTCCGCTTGGGCCTCTCATACTCTCTCAAAGACTTTGCCCACTATGACTTCGCCCACTATGGTATTTCTAATTCACTAGAAAGCTTTATGCAATAGGCCATCCACCTCGACAGATGGCTATGTGAGTAATGTCATGAGAGAGCAACCTCTCTCTCCCTACCTGTAAGGGCATTTGCTCCTCCTCCCAGGTTCCAGTCACTCTCTGCTTCACACATGACTGAAGAACCAATGCAAATGGGACTGATTGAAAGTCATCCAACCCCAGCTGAATTACAACGTAGAAAGAGAGAAAACTTATGCCTTTACTGTGGACATGCCGTTAGGACCTGTAAGGATCCTGTCCTGACAAGCAAGACTTTTTTTTCCGTTGATACTGTTTCTAAAAAAAAAAAAAAACAAGTTCCTGCACGGATTATGTTTTACCACTAGTGGCCTCCCTTGTCTCTAGTTCTGGACACACCTTATTATCCTCACCTGCCTGGACTAATTGGGTTCCTACAAAAGGTAATGCCCAACTCACCTCATTGCCTTTGCATTAAAGTTGTTAATCTGCCTGAAACACTTCATATCCTGGCTCCTGTGAACTTATCTTATTTGCTTCAGAACCTGCTCAATACCAGCCTGAACCACTCTGCATTCCTGTTTGACTTCTAACCTGCAAAATACCAACCTGAACTTAACAACTATCCAGCTTTATTCAACCATCCTGATATTTAGAAACATAGAAACATAGAAACATAGAATGTGACGGCAGATAAGAACCATTCGGCCCATCTAGTCTGCCCAGTTTTCTAAATACTTTCATTAGTCCCTGGCCTTATCTTATAGTTAGGATAGCCTTATGCCTATCCCACGCATGCTTAAACTCTTTTACTGTATTAACCTCTACCACTTCAGCTGGAAGGCTATTCCATGCATCCACTACCCTCTCAGTAAAGTAATACTTCCTGATATTATTTTTAAACCTTTGTCCCTCTAATTTAAGACTATGTCCTCTTGTTGTGGTAGTTTTTCTTCTTTTAAATATAGTCTCCTCCTTTACTGTGTTGATTCCCTTTATGTATTTAAATGTTTCTATCATATCCCCCCTGTCTCGTCTTTCCTCCAAGCTATACATGTTAAGATCCTTTAACCTTTCCTGGTAAGTTTTATCCTGCAATCCATGAACCAGTTTAGTAGCCCTTCTTTGAACTCTCTCTAAGGTATCAATATCCTTCTGAAGATACGGTCTCCAGTACTGTGTACAGTACTCCAAGTGAGGTCTCACCAGTGTTCTGTACAATGGCATGAGCACTTCCCTCTTTCTACTGCTAATACCTCTCCCTATACAACCAAGCATTCTGCTAGCATTTCCTGCTGCTCTATTACATTGTCTGCCTACCTTTAAGTCCTCAGAAATAATCACCCCTAAATCCCTTTCCTCAGATGTTGAGGTTAGGACTCTATCAAATATTCTGTACTCTGCCCTTGGGTTTTTACGTCCAAGATGCATTATCTTGCACTTATCCACATTAAATGTCAGCTGCCATTTTTCTAGTTTACCTAAATCATTTTCCATTTGGCTTATCCCTCCTGGAACATCAACCCTGTTACATATCTTAGTATCATCAGCAAAAAGACATACCTTACCATCAAGACCTTCTGCAATATCACTAATAAAATATTAAAGAGAATGGGTCCAAGTACAGATCCCTGAGGTACCCCACTCGTGACAAGCCCAAGCTTCGAATATACTTTGGATACCTGCTCAAATCCAAACAACCTCTCTGCTCGATACCTGCATCATAACACCACTCTGCACTCTGCCTCAAAATATCTACATGGTGTTATTTACCTGTTTAAGCAAATCTTATTACTAAAGGGGGCTTATTAACTTGGGTTCTCCTTTTCCTGTAATTTATTAATCTGTCTAATTTTTCCTTCTATGTAACCTATACTTTTATCTCTATAGGTTTTCTTATTTACTTCCATTTCTGATTGTTTTCTATTTGGGGCATATTGCCTAACTCCTGTTTTCGGTATACCTTCTACATACTTCCTATAATTTCTCTTGTAGGTTATTCCTATTTCTCCAACCTATAACTTCATTTATAGGTTTACCTGTTATCCTGTTTCCACTTTGAACTTTTTTGTCTAAACGTTATCCTTACCTATAAATTCAGTTATTCAGATCTGTTTGCTGTCTCTTTCCTATTATTTTAATTAACGGATCTACTGTTTATTTTATAATGTCCAAATCCAGCAATAAAGATCCTGATATTAACCCTGGCAATCGTCTCCTACCTGACCTGCTCTGGATCATGACAGGACCTGCGACGAAAAACCAAGAGCCACAAGGGGCAAGCAAATAAGTGTAACTCTCCTACCCTCTACTTTGCATACTACAACTCCCCCCTTATCAGTCTCCCTCTCCTTGCAGTGGAACACGACTAACCATGAATGCCAAGCATTAATCGACTCCAGTGCAAGTGGATGCTTCCTTGATTCCTCCTTGGCCGCTACCTTACAAATCCCAACGATTAATAAAGAGTTTTTTTTTTTTTTCTGAGATCTGGTTCCTTGCTGAAACAAAACAAATCCATTCTTGTCTCTACAGGGAAACACAAAGAGTATATTGTATTCGATCTTGTCCCCTCGCCTCTATTCCCAGTAATTCTTGGTATTCCCTGGTTACGCAAACACAACCCGGTTATCAAGTGGACCTCAGGTAGCTTATACTTCTCCTCCACTCTCTGCACCAGTCACTGCCTCCGTAGCAACCTCACCATAGGCTATATACATTCCATACTGGACGTTTATATGAAGGAAGGTCTACTTCCCGAAGTGTATCAATATTATGCTGATATTTTTTGATAAATAGGGGGTTGATACTTTACCACCGCAAAGGGTATATGATTGCCCCATAGACTTTTTACCTTGGGGGCCCCCATACCATTTGGTAGAATATACCCCTTGGCGGGAAAATAACTTCTTGTTCTCAAAGAGTACATCAACGAAAATTTGGCAAAAGTATTTAACCAATCTTCCATTTCTCCAGCAGGGGTCAGAATCTTTTTTTGTGGGGAAAAAGGATGGTAGTCTACGTCACTGTGTGCACTACAGGGAACTGAACAAGATCACAGTAAAAAACAAATACTCACTGCCTCTCATTCCTGAGCTAATCGAGAGACTACAAACAGCCTCCGTCTACACTAAACTGGACTTAAGGGGTGTCTATAATCGCCTTCGTGTCAGAGAAGGAGACAAACGGAAAACCGCCTTTCGATCCCGATACAGACATTACGAGTATACAGGGATGCCATATGGTCTCTGCAATGCCCCTGCCTCATTCCAACATTTCCTTCATGACATATTTAGAGATCTCCTGGACCAGTATGTCGTGATTTATCTAGATGACATTTTGATCTTTTCTCCTGACCTACCCACACATCGTTACCACGTCTTGGAAGTACTGAAACGTCTCCAACAACACAAGTTAAATGATAAAATAGAGAAATATTTTTTTGAAGCAACTTGTGTGGAGTTTCTGGGATTCCTCATCTGGCCTGGCAAAGTAGAGATGGATCCAAGCAAGGTCCAGGCAATACAACAATGGCCAGAACCTCAAAGAAAAAAATAAGTGCAACAGTTTGTAGGTTTCGCCAATTTCTACAGATGTTTCATACGTAATTTTTTTCATGTTGTGCAACCACACACACAAACTTCACCAAAAAAGATGTTAAATTGCATTGGACTCACCAGGCACAAACTGCCTTTTGATAAATTGAAACGCATGTTCACCACTGCCCTTATTCTGAATATACCAAAACAGCATATGTCCTTCTTTCTTGAAGTCGAAGCTTCTTATACAGCCACTGGTGCAATCCTGTCCCAAAGGGATATAGAGACAGATACCCTACATCCTGTTGCCTTTTACTCTAAGAGGCTGACCAAGGCTGAATCAAACTATAATGCTACTAGCCATAAAATGGGCTCTGGAAGAATGGAGGCACCTCCTAAAGCAATGGTACGTGTACACCAGGTGTACAATTCAGTGCCCTGGGGGAACGCGAAAATAATTTGGTATTGGTGGTTCTGCCATTATTGCAGCCACATGTGCTGGGAACCCCGAGTCCATTTGATGGCCCATGCACCTTGGGCCATCTGATGGGCCGAGGCCGGCAGGGAAGATCACAGGATCTCCCCTGTCAGCCAATGCAGGGCTAGCGCTATCCGAGCTCCGGCCCTGCTGTGTGCCTTCATGGACCGGTGGGGAGGTCCAAGATCTCCCCCACCGGCCCGTGGCACCTTGCTGGGCAGCCAGCAGGTGCAGGAGGGAGAGCGCCCTTCACACACATGCACAGTGTCCCTTTACACACGCACAGAACCCCCTAACACATGCACAGCTCCCCTCTTACACACGCAGAGTGCCCCTCTTACACAGGCACTGGGGCAGAGGGAAGAGCAGGGAAAACCTGGAACATAGGGAAGAGCCAGGAGAGCCTGGGGCAGAGGGAAATGCAGGGAGAGCCCGGGGCAGAGGGAAATATAGGGAGAGCCTGTGGCAGAGGGGAGAGCAAGGAGATCCTGGGGTAGAGGGAAACGCCTGGAATAGAGGGAAGAGCAGGGAGAGCCTGGGGCAGAGGCAAGAGCAGGGGGAGCCTGGAACAGAGGAAAGAGCAGGAAGAGCCTGAGGTGGAGAGGAGAGCAGGGAGAGCCTGGGGCAGAGGCAAGAGCAGGGGGAGCCTGGAACAGAGGAAAGAGCAGGAAGAGCCTGGGGCGGAGAGGAGAGCAGGGAGAGCCTGGGGCAGAGAGGAGAGCAGGGAGAGCCTGGGGCAGAGAGGAGAGCAGGGAGAGCCTGGGGCAGAGAGGAGAGCAGGGAGAGCCTGAGGCAGAGAGAAGAGCAGGGAGAGCCTGAGGCAGAGAGGAGAGCAGGGAGCGCCTGGGGCTGAGGGAAGAGCAGCGAGAGCCTGGGGCAGAGGGAAATGCAGCGAGACACTGGGGCAGAGAGGAGCGCCTGGGACAGAGGGAAGAGCAGGGAGAGCCTGGGGCAAAGGTAAATGCAGGGAGAGCCTGCGGCACAGGGAAGAGCAGAGAGAGCCTGGGGCAGAGAGGAGAGCAGAGAGAGCCTGGGGCAGAGAGGAGAGCAGAGAGAGCCTGGGGCAGAGGGAAGAGCAGGGAGAGCCTGGGGCAGAGAGAAGAGCAGGGGTACTGGGGCAGAGAGGGGAGCAGGGAGAGCCCGGAAAAGAATGAAGAGCAGGTAGAGCCTGGGGCAAGAGCAGGGAGAGCCTGGAACAGAGGGAAGAGCCTGAGGCAGAGAGGAGAGCAGGGAGAGCCTGGGGCAGAGCTCTACCTGGGGTACAGGGGAGAGCCTGGGGCAGAGGGAAATGCAGGGAGAGCCTGGGGCAGAAAAAAAGGATATATTCGAAATAACAGCAACTATGTTCATTACAAAAATTTTGCTAATATGAGAGGTACAATTTATGGAAATGGGCTGCCAAGGGGTACTCAAATGAAAAAAGCTTGGGAACCACTGTATTAGAGGGTACCATTCACCCTATAACAGTATTCACTGACCACAAAAACCTGGAATACCTTTGTTCAACAGAAGTCTGTTCGTGAGAACACCACTTACCGAACGCAGCAATACAGAGGACAGAACTCCGTTCGTACGGACATCGGTTACCACACATGGCAAGATAGGACTCTGTTTATGAGAATGCTGCTGCTTCCACGTGCGATCCACACAAGAGGTAGAACTTCAGGAGAATCAAAGGACGCGTGCCCACCGACACAGAGTCTTTTAAAGGTACAGGAGGTGGAGACCAGGGTGGAACCTCAATAGACAAGACCACCCACTTCCCCTATTTAAGCCGCGCACACCCTTCAATCTTCGCTCAGTTGTACTTTGCTCCTGATTGTACAAAGACCTTCAGAGACTATCCTGCTGTATCCTGATTTTGACCCTTGCCTGTTTCATCGCTTCTGAACCTGTGCCTCCTGTCCTGACCTTTTGGCTTCCCCGACTACTCTTCATCTTATCCTTTTGTACTGCGAACTTGGTCCATTGCCTTCAGTACCTATCTCCATCTTGGGCTCCGTCCGCTAAACTGTGAACCCAACATTGGCATTGTCCATCAATTCCCTATAAATAAAGCTGCTTTTTCATGGGCCTGAACTTTGCGTTCCATTCTGTTATTCAGCTACAATGTCCCCTGTTTATTGTGCTCTGGACTGTTTATTTCCTGTATCCAGACTCAATCTTTTTATATCAGATTTTTCTGGTTTCCTGATTCCTGATTCTGGTTTCCTGATTCTGGCATACATTTCTACATTTCCACGATCCTGTTCTTGCTACACTGTTACCTGTCTCTAGTTATCAATCATCTTCATGTGTCTGTGTTTTGTTAAGTACCTCCTTGCTATGGTCTGGTTACACAACTTTCTTTCTGTTTTGTTTCCTTTTAATTACAGGCACACTGGGCTCATTTAACCCATACAGTACTGTTGTCAGGCTGTTGGCTGCTCGCTGCACTTGCTTGAAGTCCTTTCAGCAATGTACTCTTTTTGTTTTCACTGGAGACTTCATAACTTATTTTGACCCACTTCCTAGATTTTCCGTTACCCTACAATACCTTACCTGTCCACTAGGGCTCGTATCCTCTGTTCCATTAATGGTTTGTCTTTTTTTCTCTGCAGTACTTAGTGGTTGTGATGTCACTAACCCAGAGTTGCCAACGTCAGGTGGATAGGGCCAGAAAATGTACGTTACATGACACAATTAGCATGGCTGTGACGCACTTAGCGCCTCAAGTAACATAAAGGTGGTGTGTCATCCTAGCATTTATGCGCACCAGTAAGAGCATTAGGGGAGACATAGTCCACATCTGGAGTTGCCAAAAGTTGCCTACCCCTGTGCTATATGAATCTGGATGAAGGTCCTGCTTGGTTTAGTTTATGGCTATGATGTGATACTCACAAGACCTGTGAGTATCACATCCACACAAGATAGTCCTATAAAACTGCCATATTTTTTAGGTCCTTTGGTCACCCAACTGGAGAGAGGCAGCAAGTTGTCTAATGAAAGATGCATGCACATGATGTCACTCTATAGAGGTCGAATGAGGGTCTTGCTTCCATTAGGTTAGGTTAGAAATATATCAAATTACTTGATAAAGATGGCTGCATGCACAGGCGCTGATGCGGCATAGAGTGATACATTTTAAATGTAATTTGTGTATGAAGCATGGCAGTCTGTGCAGAAAATATAAAATACTCCATAATTATTTCTAATTTCTTTGCATTATTTAAAAAATATATACAATAAGTTTTGCTTAAATGAATACTTTTAACGTGCACTATTGAAGATGTCATTATTATGACTATATGAAAATGTGAGAATAAGCAAAGCACAACTAATGTTCTAATTTTGACCTCTAACCATAGGAGATGCAACCAGATGCCCATAACATTATAAAGAGCTGCCTATATGCATGCATTGCCTAATCTGACATTCACTCCTGTATTTTAAGAAAAGTATATATTATTATGGCAAACTCCCCCCTACCCTCCCCAAATACATATATGGTAAACGCTGATTCTTACCTTGAGGGTATTATGTATTATTACTAAGAGTTTAGTGCACACAAAAAATAATCCTACAGTTTTGTAATTGGGTAGTACAGAACCTGATGTCACTTGATGCCTTAGGTGGCTAACTAGTTGACTTTAAGGGTTAGGTCAACTATTCTCTTGACCATATATGGCTATTCAAGATTCCCCCCACTCGGAAAAATTGCTGTATTTGAACTCCAATAATTTGGTCAGGTGAAGATTTTGAATTTCCGTAAGTCTGAACATGATGCATTAAATATGGTGTGGTACATTTAAATCCAATTAATGTTAACAAACAAAGAGCCATTTGTATGGTAGTGATCTTGCCTTATGTAGAAATAGATAAAAGTTAATTTATGAAGACCATCAGAGGAGAGGGCAATATCTTAAACCTGGAGCAATCACATCATAGAAACCAATGGCTTGTTCCCATGGAATGCGAATAGTTTAGTATACTTTTGGCCCAAAGTTGTCTCTTTGTAACTAAAGGTCTTTGCTTGTATTTGATATTATTATTGTGCTGAGAGCATGTTTGAGTAGAGAGGAAATTAATAGAAGAAGAGACTTGGTGCAATCCACAGGAACCATTTTATTAAGAAGAAACAACATAATTAAAATTCTTAAACAAAATTATGCATAACTATTTACACCTCACAACATGTGATCTGTGTTCATAGCAGTGGGTCCAGTTTCACATCCAACGTAAACACTATCACACATTGCATTTCACTGACAGCCTTTGTGAAGATGCTGTTTCTTCAATAACTGATTCTATTTGCGGGTCTCTGAAAAACGGATTGATTGTCACATTATAACTAGTGATGTCGCGAACATAAAATTTTCGGTTCTCGAACCGCCATAGACTTCAATGGGCAGGCAAATTTTAAAACCCACAGGGACTCTTTCTGGCCACAATAGTGATGGAAAAGTTGTTTCAAGGGGACTAACACCTGGACTGTGGCATGCCGGAGGGGGATCCATGGCAAAACTCCCATGGAAAAGTACACAGTTGATGCAGAGTCTGGTTTTAATCCATAAAGGGCATAAATCACATAACATTCCTAAATCACAATGGATATGGATTGACACCTGACATATGACATATTGACACCTTGACATATGGATTGACACCTGTCCTCAGAGACCCTGATACACACTGACACAGAACAGAATAGGGACTGTCCCCCCTACATAGGGTCACTTGGCAGATCTGGATTGACACCTGTCCTCAGAGACCCTGATACACACTGACACAGAGCAGAATAGGGACTGTTCCCCCTACATAGGGTCACTTGGCAGATATGGATTGACACCTGTCCTCAGGGACCCTGATGCACACTGACACAGAGCAGAATAGGGACTGTTCCTCCTACATAGTGTCACTTGGCAGATATGGATTGACACCTGTCCTCAGAGACCCTGATACACACTGACACAGAGCAGAATAGGGACTGTTACTCCTACATAGGGTCACTTGGCAGATATGGATTGACACCTGTCCTCAGGGACCCTGATACACACTGACACAGAGCAGAATAGGGACTGTTCCCCCTACATAGGGTCACTTGGCAGATATGGATTGACACCTATCCTAGTGATCCCTGATACACACTGACACAGAGCAGAATAGGGACCGTTCCCCCTACATAGGGTCACTTGGCAGATATGGATTGACACCTGTCCTCAGGGACCCTGATACACACTGACACAGAGCAGAAAAGGGACTGTTCCTCCTAGATAGGGTAACTTGGCAGATATGGATTGACACCTATCCTAAGGATCCCTGATACACACTGACACAGAGCAGAATAGGGACTGTTCCCCCTACATAGGGTCACTTGGCAGATATGGATTGACACCTATCCTAAGGATCCCTGATACACACTGACACAGAGCAGAAAATGGACTGTTCCTCCTACATAGGGTCACTTGGCAGATATGGATTGAGACCTGTCCTCAGGGACCCTGATACACACTGACACAGAGCAGAATAGGGACTGTTCCTCCTACATAGGGTCACTTGGCAGATATGGATTGACACCTGTCCTCAGAGACCCTGATACACACTGACACAGAGCAGAATAGGGACTGTTCCCCCTACATAGGGTCACTTGGCAGATATGGATTGACACCTGTCCACAGGGACCCTGATACACACTGACACAGAGCAGAATAGGGACTGTTCCTCCTACATAGGGTCACTTGGCAGATATGGATTGACACCTGTCCTCAGGGACTCTGATACACACTGACACAGAGCAGAATAGGGACTGTTCCCCCTACATAGGGTCACTTGGCAGATATGGATTGACACCTATCCTAATGATCCCTGATACACACTGACACAGAGCAGAATAGGGACTGTTCCTCCTACATAGGGTCACTTGGCAGATATGGATTGACACCTATCCTAAGGATCCCTGGTACACACTGACACAGAGCAGAATAGGGACTTTTCCCCCATACATAGGGTCACTTGGCAGATATGGATTGACACCTAACCTAAGGATCCCTGATACACCCTGACACAGAGCAGAATAGGGACTTTTCCCCCATACATAGGGTCACTTGACAGATATGGATTGACACCTGTCCTCAGGGACCTTGATACACATTGACACAGAGCAGAATAGGGACTGTTCCCCCTACATAGGGTCACTTGGCAGATATGGATTGACACTTGTCCTCAGGGACCCTGATACACACTGACACAGAGCAGAATAGGGACTGTTCCCCCTACATAGGGCCACTTGGCAGATATGGATTGACACCTGTCCTCAGGGACCCTGGTACACACTGACACAGAGCAGAATAGGGACTGTTCCTCCTACATAGGGTCACTTGGCAGATATTGATTGACACCTGTCCTCAGGGACCCTGATACACACTGACACAGAGCAGAATAGGGACTGTTCCCCCTACATAGGGTCACTTGCCAGATATGGATTGACACCTGTCCTCAGGGACCCTGATACACACTGACACAGAGCAGAATAGGGACTGTTCCCCCTACATAGGGTCACCTAGCAGATATGGATTGACACTGATACACACTGACACAGAGCAGAATAGGGACTGTTCCTCCTACATAGGGTCACCATTTTTAGCCCAAGTCAGCTCATCTCATCAGGCCTTTTTTAGTCGAATGTATATCGCCCACTGTCAGTCCCTTCGGGATCCATCCCTCATTCATCTTAATAAAGGTGAGGTAATCTAGACATTTTTGACCTAGGCGACTTCTCTTCTCAGTGACAATACCTCCTGCTGCACTGAAGGTCTTTTCTGACAGGACACTTGAAGCGGTGCAGGACAGAAGTTCTATCGCAAATTGGGATAGCTCAGGCCACAGGTCAAGCCTGCACACCCAGTAGTGAAGGGGTTCATCGCTCCTCAGAGTGTCGATATCTGCAGTTAAGGCCAGGTAGTCTGTTACCTGTCGGTCGAGTCGTTCTCTGAGGGTGGATCCCGAAGGGCTGTGGCGATGCGTAGGACTTAAAAATCTCTGCATGTCCTCCATCAACAACACGTCTTTAAAGCGTCCTGTCCTTGCCGGCGTGGTCGTGGGAGGAGGTGGATTACTTTCACCTCTTCCCCTGTTAGATTCCCGTTGTGCTGTGACATCACCCTTATACACTGTGTAAAGCATACTTTTTAATTTATTTTGCAAATTCTGCATCCTTTCCGACTTGTTGTAATTTTGTAACATTTCAGCCACTTTCTGCTTATACCAGGGGTCTAGTAGCGTGGACACCGAGTACAGGTCGTTCTCCTTCAGCCTTTTTATACGAGGGTCCCTCAACAGGCACCAGGGCCGGCCTTAGGGGTGTGCGAGCTGTGCGGCCGCACAGGAGCTGCACTGCCTCCACAATTAACTCCACAGGTAACTGTGTGATTGTCATGTGAGTGTGACTCTCTGCCTATGTGTATGACTGTATGCCTCTGTGTGTGTGTGTGTGTGTATGACTGTCTGCCTCTGTGTGTCTGTGTGTATGACTGTCTGCCTCTGTGTGTGTGTCTGTGTGTATGACTGTCTGCCTCTGTGTGTATGACTATCTGCCTGTGTGTGTCTGTGTGTGTGTGTGTGTGTGTATGACTGTCTGCGTGTGTGTGTATAACTGTCTGCCTCTGTGTGTATTACTGTCTGCCTCTGTGTGTTTGTCTGTGTGTATTACTGTCTGCCTCTGTGTGTGTGACTATCTGCCTGTGTGTTTGTCTGTGTGTGTGTGTGTGTATGACTGTCTGTGTGTGTGTGTGTGTGTATGACTGTCTGCGTGTGTGTGTATATGACTGTCTGCCACTGTGTGTCTGTGTGTATTACTGTCTGCCACTGTGTGTCTGTGTGTATTACTGTATGCCTCTGTGTGTTTGTCTGTGTGTATTACTGTCTGCCTCTGTGTGTGTGACTGTGTATGACTGCCTCTGTGTGTATGACTGCCTCTGTGTGTATGACTGTCTGCCTCTGTGTGTATGACTGTCTGCCTCTGTGTGTATGACTGTCTGCCTGTGTGTGTCTGTGTGTATGACTGTCTGCGTGTGTGTGTGTGTGTGTGTGTATGACTGTCTGCCTGTGTGTGTGTGTATGACTGTCTGCTTGTGCGTGTGTGGATGTCTTCCTGTGTGTGTATGGCCGTCTGACTCTGTGTGTGTGTGTGTGTGTCACATACAACCAATACACGCATATCACACACTGTTAATATACCCATTACAAATATCACATATAGCATACATATCACACACAGTCATCACACGTACTATTACATACACAGACAACACAAACATAACAGCATACATGGATGACGGGGGGGGGGGGGGGGCGCTGTGAAGATTTTTCGCACAGGGCGTCTAAATGCCTAAGGCCGGCCCTGACAGGCACGACAGCATGAAAGACCCCATTTGCACAAGGTTGGATGCCGAGCTACTCATTTCCCGTTCCTCCTCCTCAGTGATCTCAATGAAGGTATGTTCTTCCCCCCCAGCCACGTACAACACCACGGGTATCAGATAGGGATGCCTGTTGTGGTTGGTCTTCCTCCTCCTCCTCAAAGCCACATTCCTCCTCTGACTCCTCTTCCTCACAATCCTCTTCCAGCGTTGCCGCAGGTCCAGCAAGCGATGCTGATAAGGAGGTTTCTGGTGGTGATGGTGACCACAACTCTTCCTCTTCCTCTTCACGCTCATCTACGGCCTGATCCAGCACTCTTCGCAGGGCAGGCTCCAGGAAGAAAACAAATGGTATGATGTCGCTGATGGTGCCTTCGGTGCGACTGACAAGGTTTGTCACCTCCTCAAAAGGATGCATGAGCCTACAGGCATTGTGCATGAGCGTCCAGTAACGTGGCAAAAAAAATCCCAGCTCCCCAGAGGCTGTCCTAGCACACCGGTCATACAAACGTGTCGGGCTGTCGCAAATCAAGCACCTCACTGGCATGTTGTTTCGCCACTGGATATCTGCAAAGTGCGCCATGGCCGTGTAGGAACGCCTGAAATGGCCACACACCTTCCTGGCTTGCTTCAGGACGCACTGTAAGCCTGTGTACTTATGCACAAAGCATTGTACGATCAAATTACACACATGTGCCATGCATGGCACATGTGTCAACTTGCCCAACTTCAATGCCGCCAACAAATTTGTTCCGTTGTCACAAACCACTTTGCCAATATCCAGTTGCTGCGGAGTCAGCCACTTTTCCACTTGTGCATCCAGGGCGGACAGGAGTGCTTGTCCGGTGTGACTCTCTGCTTTCAAGCAAGTCAAACCCAAGATGGCGTGACGCAAGCAAGACGCAGCAGCAGAAGAGGACTCAGCCGAGGAGGTTATGGAAGAGGATGGAGTAGGAGGAGTAGAGGAGGTGGCAGCAGGCCTGCCTGCAAGTCGTGGCGGTGTCACCAACTCCTCTGCAGAGCCACGCATTCCATGCTTGGCAGCCGTCAGCAGGTTTACCCAATGCGCAGTGTAGGTGATATACCTGCCCTGACCATGCTTTGCAGACCAGGTATCAGTGGTCAGATGGAACCTTGCCCCAACACTGTGTGCCAGGCATGCCATTACTTCCTTTTGCACAATCGAGTACAGGTTGGGGATTGCCTTTTGTGCAAATAAATTTCATCCGGGTACCTTCCACTGCGGTATCCCAATAGCCACACATTTTTTGAATGCCTCAGACTCCACCAGCTTGTATGGTAAAAGCTGGCGGGCTAATAGTTCAGACAAGCCAGCTGTCAGACGCTGGGAAAGGGGGTGACTTTCTGACATTGGCTTCTTACGCTCAAACATGTCCTTGACAGACACCTGACTGTGGGCAGATGAGCGGGAACTGCTCAAGGCAAGAGACGGAGTGGCGGATGGTTGAGAGGGGGCAAGGAGGACAGCAGTGGTTGACGTGGCTGAAGATGCTGGACCAGGAGGAGGATGGCGGCTTTGAGTTTGTGTGCTGCTTGTACTCATGTGTTGATCCCATAGGCGTTTGTGATGTGCGATCATGTGCCTACGCAAAGCAGTTGTACCTAGGTGGGTGTTGTACTTCCCATGACTCAGCTTCGTTTGGCACAGGTTGCAAATGGCATCGCTGTTGTCAGAGGCAGACACACAAAAAAAATGCCACACTGCTGAGCTCTGCAATGACGGCATTCTGGTGGTGGACACAGCATGCGTTGATTGGTGTGCTGTCGGGCTGACCCAGGGTGCCGATGCATGCTGTCTGACTGTGCCACTAGCTCCTTGCGACGACCTCCCCCTGTTTCCAACTCGTCTCCTCCTCCTCTCTGTCTCCCCATCTGAACTTTCGCCCTGTTCTTCTTCTTGCCGAGCGGGCACCCACGTGACATCCATGGACGCATCGTCATCATCAACCGCTTCACTTGTATCTGACAACTCAGCAAAGGAAGCAGCAGCGGGTACAACATAATCATCATCACACCGTACGTCCATGTGTGTAATGCTGCCTGACTGAGACATATCCCTGTTATCTACATCCTCTGGCAATAATGGTTGCGCATCACTAATTTCTTCAAACGGATGTGTAAATAACTCCTCTGACAGATAAAGTGAAGCGGCTGTGGTGCTAGTGTTGGTGGTGGCTGCAGGCGGGTGAGTGGTATCTTGAGAGGTGCCCGAAGCTAAGATGGTGCGTCAAGGTTCTGAGCGGAAGCTGTAGAAGATTGGGTGTCCTGTGTTAGCCAGTCAACTATGTCTTCCGAACTTTTCAAGTTCAGGGTACGTTGCCTCTGAAAATTGGGCATTATTTTAGGGCAAAAGGGAATAACAGCACCACGACCAAGACGGCCCCTGCGGGGTGACCTGCCTCTGCCTGTCATTTTTGGGGGGATTAGTGGTACTATGCGTGCAAGCGACTGTGAGACCAGATATGAGTGGCAATGTGCACTGGCAGAGGTTGGCAGAGTACACGCAGTAGGCCTGACACACCCGCTTGAAGACAAGTAACTGCTATTCAATCTATAACAGTGAAAACAGTGTTTTGGTTTTAAATGCATGCTATTGTGACACCAGATATTAGTGGCAATGTGCATTTGCAGAGGTTGGCAGAGTACACGCTGTAGGCCTGACACACCCGCTTGAAGACAACTAACTGCTATTCAATCTATAACAGTGAAAAAAGTTTTTTGGTTTTAAATGCACGCTATTGTGACACCAGCTATGAGTGGCAATGTGCACTTGCAAAGGTTGGCAGAGAACACGCTGTAGGCCTGAACACCCGCTTGAAGACAACTAACTGCTATTCAATCTATAACAGTGAAAAAAGTTTTTTGGTTTTAAATGCACGCTATTGTGACACCAACTATGAGTGGCAATGTGCACTTGCAGAGGTTGGCAGAGTACACGCTGTTGGCCTGACACACAGACCCTTGCAGACAACTAACTGCTATTCAATCTATTACAGTGAAAAAAGTTTTGGGGTTTTTAAATGCATGCTATTGTGCCACCAGATATGAGTGGCACTGTGCACTGGCAGAGTACACGCTGTTGGCCTGACACACAGACGCTTGCAGACAACTAACTGCTATTCAATCTATAACAGTGAAAACAGTGTTTTGGTTTTAAATGCATGCTATTGTGACACCAGATATTAGTGGCAATGTGCACTTGCAGAGGTTGGCAGAGTACACGCTGTAGGCCTGACACACCCGCTTGAAGACAACTAACTGCTATTCAATCTATAACAGTGAAAAAAGTTTTTGGGTTTTAAATGCACGCTATTGTGACACCAGATATAAGTGGCAATGTGCACTGGCAGAGGTTGGCAGAGTACACGCTGTAGGCCTGACACACCCGCTTGAAGACAACTAACTGCTGTTCAATCTATAACAGTGAAAAAAGTTTTTTGGTTTTAAATGCACGCTATTGTGACACCAGCTATGAGTGGCAATGTGCACTTGCAGAGGTTGGCAGAGTACACGCTGTAGGCCTGAACACCCGCTTGAAGACAAGTAACTGCTATTCAATCTATAACAGTGAAAAAAGTTTTTGGGTTTTAAATGCACGCTATTGTGACACCAGATATGAGTGGCAATGTGCACTTGCAGAGGTTGGCAGAGTACACGCTGTAGGCCTGACACACCCGCTTGAAGACAACTAACTGCTATTCAATCTATAACAGTGAAAAAAGTTTTTTTGGTTTTAAATGCACGCTATTGTGACACCAGATATGAGTGGCAATGTGCACTGGCAGAGGTTGGCTGAGTACACGCTGTAGGCCTGACACACCCGCTTGAAGACAACTAACTGCTATTCAATCTATAACAGTGAAAAAGTTTTTTTGGTTTTAAATGCACGCTATTGTGACACCAAATATGAGTGGCAATGTGCACTGGCAGAGGTTGGCAGAGTACACGCTGTAGGCCTGACACACCCGCTTGAAGACAACTAACTGCTATTCAATCTATAACAGTGAAAAAAGTTTTTTGGTTTTAAATACACGCTATTGTGACACCAGCTATGAGTGGCAATGTGCACTTGCAGAGGTTGGCAGAGTACATGCTGTAAGCCTGATATACCGACTTGAAGACAAGTAACTGCTATTCAATCTATAACAGTGAAAAAAGTTTTTTTGGTTTTAAATGCACGCTATTGTGACACCAGATATGAGTGGCAATGTGCACTTGCAGAAGTTGGCAAAGTACACGCTGTAGGCCTGACACACCCGCTTGAAGACAACTAACTGCTATTCAATCTATAACAGTGGAAAAAGCTTTTTGGTTTTAAATCTACGCTATTGTGACACCAGATATGAGTGGCAATGTGCACTGGCAGAGGTTGGCAGAGTACACGCTGTAGGCCTGACACACCCGCTTGAAGACAACTAACTGCTATTCAATCTATAACAGTGAAAAAAGTTTTTTGGTTTTAAATACACGCTATTGTGACACCAGCTATGAGTGGCAATGTGCACTTGCAGAGGTTGGCAGAGTACACGCTGTAAGCCTGATATACCGACTTGAAGACAAGTAACTGCTATTCAATCTATAACAGTGAAAAAAGTTTTTGGGTTTTAAATGCACGCTATTGTGACACCAGATATGAGTGGCAATGTGCACTTGCAGAGGTTGGCAGAGTACACGCTGTAAGCCCGACACACCCGCTTGAAGACAACTAACTGCTATTCAATCTATAACAGTGGAAAAAGCTTTTTGGTTTTAAATCTACGCTATTGTGACACCAGATATGAGTGGCAATGTGCACTTGCAGAGGTTGGCAGAGTACACGCTGTAGGCCTGACACACCCGCTTGAAGACAACTAACTGCTATTCAATCTATAACAGTGAAAAAAGTTTTTGGGTTTTAAATGCACGCTATTGTGCCACCAGATATGAGTGGCACTGTGCACTGGCAGAGTACACGCTCTTGTCCTGACACACAGACGCTTGCAGACAACTCACTGCTAATTAATCTATTACAGTGAAAAACATTTTTGTTTTTAAATGCAAGCTATTGTGACACCAGATATGAGTGGTGGCACTGGGTAAGTGGGCACAGTATCCACTGTGAAACTGACACACAGACGCTTGCAGACAACTAACTGCTATTCAATCTATTACAGTGAAAAAAAGTTTTTGGGTTTTTAAATGCATGCTATTGTGCCACCAGATATGAGTGGCAATGTGCACTTGCAGAGGTTGGCAGAGTACACGCTGTAGGCCCGACACACCCGCTTGAAGTGGCACTGTGCACTGGCAGAGTACACGCTGTTGGCCTGACACACAGACGCTTGCAGTTAACGAACTGCTAATCAATCTATAACAGTGAAAAAAATTGTTTGGTTTTAAATGCACACTATTGTGACACCAGCTATGAGTGGCAATGTGCACTTGCAGAGGTTGGCAGAGTACACGCTGTTGGCCTGACACACAGACCCTTGCAGACAACTAACTGCTATTCAATCTATTACAGTGAAAACAGTTTTGGGGTTTTTAAATGCATGCTATTGTGCCACCAGATATGAGTGGCACTGTGCACTGGCAGAGTACACGCTGTTGGCCTGACACACAGACGCTTGTAGACAACTAACTGCTATTCAATCTATAACAGTGAAAAAAGTTTTTTTGTTTTTAAATGCACGCTATTGTGACACCAGATATGAGTGGCAATGTGCACTGGCAGAGGTTGGCAGAGTACACGCTGTTGGCCTGACACACAGACGCTTGCAGACAACTAACTGCTATTCAATCTATTACAGTGAAAAAAAAGGTTTTGGGTTTTTAAATGCACGCTATTGTGCCACCAGATATGAATGGCACTGTGCACTGGCAGAATACACGCTGTTGGCCTGACACACAGACGTTTGCAGACAACTCACTGCTAATTAATCTATTACAGTGAAAAACTGTAACGGACCGTTTCACTTACAAGAGGATAAAACCCAGTTTAGGCGATAATCCCCTTTTCTCAGAAAGGCACAGCTACTGCAAACACCATTTTCCCGACTGGAACCACACGAACACTGGAACAGCTGAACAAGAAAAGCAGACCTCGGCTTACACTCTTGGCAGTCAGCATACAATCCCATTCCCCCAAAGACCGAGACGACACATCGCTTTGAGGGTTAAGCAAGAACCCAAGACTGGGACACCCAGTCTGGCTTTTATTACCAACAAGTACATACAGGACACTCCCAGGGGGAGGATGAAATTAACCAATCACATGGATGTACCTCCCACACATTTCCTCCCCTTAGATTAACACTTAACACAATTATACTGTACACCTTTTTCCCCAATTCCTGGATGTACCCCAAATACATATGCTACACCTCCAAAACAGGTATCACCTGATAGCCCTTATTCAGGGGGACAACATATGCAAGAATCAGCCCATTCGGATAAATGGTTCAGGAGTTATGGGACTTTAAAGTATTGACCGACCGCATGGGTAAAGTATCCGAAAACAGTTCCATGCATTTTGGCCCTGCGGTCGGTCACAAACAAGGGAATGAAAACAGACGAATTGCCTGTGTTATAGAGCCTGGAGAGGGTTTAAATGAATTCCCTTGTTTGTGGGGTTCTTTCTACCGAACGGCTGGTCATTCGGTAGTTTTTATACGAATTCCTGGAAGTCTGGAGGTCTCAGCGGTGTTTGCCTAGTCGAGTGTCCGATTTCAGTTCCAGACACTCGACGGCAAAACACCGCTGTTCGGCAGTTAAAGATGGCCGCCGCCATGTGGTTGTTTCCCGAATGGCGGCCACCCAGAGGACACATAATACATTACATGGATTGCCAATTACCTGTTTGCAACATTGTTGCAAACGGTAATTGGAGGCACACTTAGTCCTGGGTGGTCTGGTTGTTCGGTAGTTTCCTCCATACAATGAATGGAGTGATTCTACCGAACAATCAGATGAATGCTGTACATATATATAACCCAGGTTAACTGCATACAACAATACATACATGACATTAAAGTATTAAAGGCAGGATTACTGTACTACCCTCCACAGTCTTAAAGGTACAGTAGTCCCAAAAGTTCCAATATGTCCATCGCTGCTTTTAAAGGGCCAGCAGCAGCAATACAAATTATTACATGCCCAAATATAGTTTCTAAAGTGCAACACGTCCAGGGGCCATAGTCAGCGGGCAGGAGGCCAGCAGCCAGGCCTCTCCAGTTCCCAGTGGCGAAGCTGGTTTCGCCACATTTCTCCCCTTTGCCAATTAGACTAACAGGGTACCTGACTTTCTGCCGGTCAGTGCCCTGGTTAGTCCAGCAACCCACCCACAAAACAGAAATAACAGAGCAGCCCACCCACACTAACCGGTTACTACATCTGGGTGAGGAAGGATTTTGTCCAAGTTCTGGTGTTTCACCACTGCTGGGTGGGAGACGGGTAGGCTGCCTTGGTGGGTTGCTGAGGGGGCAGAGACCAGCGGTACTCTGTCCTGTTGCCAGCACTACCACGGGAGTAGTCTGGTGGGCGTCTGGTTGCTGGAGACTGGTTGTCTCCCCTTTAGGTGCACAGCTCGACTGCTGGAGGGGGAGACCGACTGTCTCCCCTTTGGATCCATCACACTGAGGCTGGGGAACAGGACCGACCGTCCCTATCCCTTGTGCTGTAAGTGCAGAGACTACGGTCCCATCTGCACAGTTGTGGGGCTTAACATCTCCCCTTGGTGGGTTAGGTTGCCGTGGTAGAGAGGGTGTAACAAGTTCCTCTCTCTGGATGGCAAACTGCCGCTGGGGAGAAAGGATGGCACCTTCTGCTCCCTGGGGTACACACTGCCGCTGGGGAGGAAGGATTGCACCTTCTGCTCCCTGAGACACACCCTGCCGCTGGGGAGGGAGGACACGGCTCTCCTCTCCCTTTACTTCACACTGCCTTCCTGGCACATCACTTTGCTGCTGGGGGGCAGGAACAACAACCTTTGCCCCCTGTAACTCAGCCTGCCGCTGGGGAGGAAGGACGACACCTTCATCTCCCTGGGGTGTACGCTGCCACTGGGGAGGAAGGACGACACCTTCATCTCCCTGGGGTACACACTGCCGCTGGGGAGGGAGGACGCTGCTCTCCTCTCCCTTCGCTTCACACTGCCGTCTTGGCATCTCACTTTGCTGCTGGGGGGCAGGAACAACAACCTCTGCCCCCTGTAACTCAGCCTGCCGCTGGGGAGGAAGGACTGCACCTTCGGCTCCCTTGGACACACACGGCTGCTGGGGAGGATGGACGACACCATCAGCTCCCTGGGGCACACATTGCCGCTGGGGAGGGAGGACGCTGCTCTCCTCTCCCTTCCCTTCACACTGCCTTCTTGGCATATCACTTTGCTGCTGGGGGGCAGGAACAACAACCTCTGCCCCCTGTAACTCAGCCTGCCGCTGGGGAGGAAGGACTGCACCTTCGGCTCCCTTGGACACACACGGCTGCTGGGGAGGATGGACGACACCATCAGCTCCCTGGGGCACACATTGCCGCTGGGGAGGGAGGACGCTGCTCTCCTCTCCCTTCCCTTCACACTGCCTTCTTGGCATATCACTTTGCTGCTGGGGGGCAGGAACAACAACCTCTGCCCCCTGTAACTCAGCCTGCCGCTGGGGAGGAAGGACTGCACCTTCGGCTCCCTTGGACACACACGGCTGCTGGGGAGGATGGACGACACCATCAGCTCCCTGGGCCACACATTGCCGCTGGGGAGGGAGGTCTGCAAACCCCCTGGCCCGCTCTGATTCCCACGGCAAGTACTCTCGCACTGCTTTCTTCACACGCTGTATTAGATCCTCTGAGAGGTTGGGTCCGCATATAGCCAGCACCGCGGTGACCTCTCTGTCATACGCCTCTTGAGTGTAGCTGGGTGCCATGCTTGCTCTGCTGCAGTTGGTTCCTTGTAGATAGGGGCGCTGTACGGGTACTGGCGTTGCCCTCACTTTGTAATCCAGGAATGGTGTTGTCTGTAGCTGTCCCTCTGGTTGTAGGAACGATCCCGCCGCTTGCCACCAATTGTAACGGACCGTTTCACTTACAAGAGGATAAAACCCAGTTTAGGCGATAATCCCCTTTTCTCAGAAAGGCACAGCTACTGCAAACACCATTTTCCCGACTGGAACCACACGAACACTGGAACAGCTGAACAAGAAAAGCAGACCTCGGCTTACACTCTTGGCAGTCAGCATACAATCCCATTCCCCCAAAGACCGAGACGACACATCGCTTTGAGGGTTAAGCAAGAACTCAAGACTGGGACACCCAGTCTGGCTTTTATTACCAACAAGTACATACAGGACACTCCCAGGGGGAGGATGAAATTAACCAATCACATGGATGTACCTCCCACACATTTCCTCCCCTTAGATTAACACTTAACACAATTATACTGTACACCTTTTTCCCCAATTCCTGGATGTACCCCAAATACATATGCTACACCTCCAAAACAGGTATCCCCTGATAGCCCTTATTCAGGGGGACAACATATGCAAGAATCAGCCCATTCGGATAAATGGTTCAGGAGTTATGGGACTTTAAAGTATTGACCGACCGCATGGGTAAAGTATCCGAAAACAGTTCCATGCATTTTGGCCCTGCGGTCGGTCACAAACAAGGGAATGAAAACAGACGAATTGCCTGTGTTATAGAGCCTGGAGAGGGTTTAAATGAATTCCCTTGTTTGTGGGGTTCTTTCTACCGAACGGCTGGTCATTCGGTAGTTTTTATACGAATTCCTGGAAGTCTGGAGGTCTCAGCGGTGTTTGCCTAGTCGAGTGTCCGATTTCAGTTCCAGACACTCGACGGCAAAACACCGCTGTTCGGCAGTTAAAGATGGCCGCCGCCACGTGGTTGTTTCCCGAATGGCGGCCACCCAGAGGACACATAATACATTACATGGATTGCCAATTACCTGTTTGCAACATTGTTGCAAACGGTAATTGGAGGCACACTTAGTCCTGGGTGGTCTGGTTGTTCGGTAGTTTCCTCCATACAATGAATGGAGTGATTCTACCGAACAATCAGATGAATGCTGTACATATATATAACCCAGGTTAACTGCATACAACAATACATACATGACATTAAAGTATTAAAGGCAGGATTACTGTACTACGCTCCACAGTCTTAAAGGTACAGTAGTCCCAAAAGTTCCAATATGTCCATCGCTGCTTTTAAAGGGCCAGCAGCAGCAATACAAATTATTACATGCCCAAATATAGTTTCTAAAGTGCAACACGTCCAGGGGCCATAGTCAGCGGGCAGGAGGCCAGCAGCCAGGCCTCTCCAGTTCCCAGTGGCGAAGCTGGTTTCGCCACAAAAACATTTTTTGTTTTTAAATGCAAGCTATTGTGACACCAGATATGAGTGGTGGCACTGGGTAAGTGGGCACAGTTTCCACTGTGAACCTGACACACAGACGCTTGCAGACAACTAACTGCTATTCAATCTATTACAGTGAAAAAAAGTTTTGGGGTTTTTAAATGCATGCTATTGTGCCACCAGATATGAGTGGCAATGTGCACTTGCAGAGGTTGGCAGAGTACACGCTGTAGGCCCGACACACCCGCTTGAAGTGGCACTGTGCACTGGCAGAGTACACGCTGTTGGCCTGACACACAGACGCTTGCAGTCAACGAACTGCTAATCAATCTATAACAGTGAAAAAAATTGTTTGGTTTTAAATGCACGCTATTGTGACACCAGCTATGAGTGGCAATGTGCACTTGCAGAGGTTGGCAGAGTACACGCTGTAAGCCTGATATACCGACTTGAAGACAAGTAACTGCTATTCAATCTATAACAGTGAAAAAAGTTTTTGGGTTTTAAATGCACGCTATTGTGACACCAGATATGAGTGGCAATGTGCACTTGCAGAGGTTGGCAGAGTACACGCTGTAGGCCCGACACACCCGCTTGAAGACAACTAACTGCTATTCAATCTATAACAGTGAAAAAAGTTTTTGGGTTTTAAATGCACGCTATTGTGACACCAGATATGAGTGGCAATGTGCACTTGCAGAGGTTGGCAGAGTACACGCTGTAGGCCTGACACACCCGCTTGAAGACAACTAACTGCTATTCAATCTCTAACAGTGAAAAAAGTTTTTTGGTTTTAAATGCACGCTATTGTGACACCAGATATGAGTGGCAATGTGCACTTGCAGAGGTTGGCAGAGTACACGCTGTTGGCCTGACACACAGATCCTTGCAGACAACTAACTGCTATTCAATCTATTACAGTGAAAAAAGTTTTGGGGTTTTTAAATGCATGCTATTGTGCCACCAGAGATGAGTGGCACTGTGCACTGGCAGAGTACACGCTGTTGGCCTGACACACAGACGCTTGCAGACAACTAACTGCTATTCAATCTATAACAGTGAAAAAAGTTTTTTTGTTTTTAAATGCACGCTATTGTGACACCAGATATGAGTGGCAATGTGCACTGGCAGAGGTTGGCAGAGTACACGCTGTTGGCCTGACACACAGATCCTTGCAGACAACTAACTGCTATTCAATCTATTACAGTGAAAAAAGTTTTGGGGTTTTTAAATGCATGCTATTGTGCCACCAGAGATGAGTGGCACTGTGCACTGGCAGAGTACACGCTGTTGGCCTGACACACAGACGCTTGCAGACAACTAACTGCTATTCAATCTATAACAGTGAAAAAAGTTTTTTTGTTTTTAAATGCACGCTATTGTGACACCAGATATGAGTGGCAATGTGCACTGGCAGAGGTTGGCAGAGTACACGCTGTTGGCCTGACACAGAGACGCTTGCAGACAACTAACTGCTATTCAATCTATAACAGTGAAAAAAGTTTTTTTGTTTTTAAATGCACGCTATTGTGACACCAGATATGAGTGGCAATGTGCACTGGCAGAGGTTGGCAGAGTACACGCTGTTGGCCTGACACACAGACGCTTGCAGACAACTTACTGCTATTCAATCTATTACAGTGAAAAAAAAGGTTTTGGGTTTTTAAATGCACGCTATTGTGCCACCAGATATGAGTTGCACTGTGCACTGGCAGAGTACACGCTGTTGGCCTGACACACAGACGCTTGCAGACAACTAACTGCTAATTAATCTATTACAGTGAAAAACATTTTTTGTTTTTAAATGCAAGCTATTGTGACACCAAATATGAGTGGTGGCACTGGGCAAGTGGGCACAGTATCCACTGTGAGCCTGACACACAGACGCTTGCAGACAACTAACTGCTATTCAATTTATTACAGTGAAACAAAAGTTTTGGGGTTTTTAAATGCACGCTATTGTGCCACCAGATATGAGTGGCACTGTTCACTGGCAGAGTACACGCTGTTGGCCTGACACACAGACGCTTGCAGACAACTAACTGCTAATTAATCTATTACAGTGAAAAAAAATTTTGTTTTTAAATGCAAGCTATTGTGACACCAGATATGAGTGGTGGCACTGGGTAAGTGGGCACAGTATCCACTGTGAGCCTGGCACACAGACGCTTGCAGACAACTAACTGCTATTCAATCTATTACAGTGAAAAAAAGTTTTTGGGGTTTTAAATGCACGCTGTTGTGCCACCAGATATGAGCGGCACTGTGCAGACTGATATTCTAGCCCTAAAAAGGGCTTTTTGGGGTGCTGTCCTTACAACAGAGATCAGATGAGTTCTTCAGGACTGTAGTGGACACTGAATACACTAGCCTAGCTATACATTTCCCTATCAAATGAGCAGCAGCTACACTTTCCCTCCTCTATCTAAGAATGCAGCTTCAGAATGAATCTAAAATGGATGCTGTACAGCAGGTGGGAGGGTCTGGAAGGGAGGGTCTGCTGCTGATTGGCTGGAATGTGTCTGCTGACTGTGAGGCACAGGGTCAAAGTTTAGTCAATGATGACGAATAGGAGGCGCTATGTTCGCCAGGAACTATTCGCCAGTGAACAGTTCGGTACATCACTAATTATAACAGTATGGTAGTGGTGCTAGTAATACAGACCAAACTTAAAAATTTATAATAAAACCAAGTCGTAAGTTAAGTCTATGTTAAGGGTTAAACTCCATTCTGAAGGGAATGTGGATTTTATTAAAGGACACGGAGGCGAATATTATGCTTATCTCTTTCTTTATTATACCTCAGCAGCAAAGAGAAGGTATAAGATATTCATAGAAAAAAACTCAATAAGAACAGGTTCTCAAAGGGTTAACATAACATTCCACCCTTAACCAATAGGAACAGTCCTCTTGTCCATAACCACCCATGTGACCTTTCCTCTCTCTCTTTCTTTGCTGCTGCCTCAGCTAAGTAACACCTAATTTTCTTCTCTCTAGTCAGAGGAATTTTATTGCTTATTTGCTTGAATTTATGTACTGTTTATGTATTTTTCCACAGTTTTCCTCCTTAGGTTTACCCCTTTAAACCAGCGTGTCCACACGCTTTGGGGTTTTTCTTCACTCAGCGGTTTACCGCCTCAGGCGGTAAACCCACCCCCTCCCTCTCCGCTCCGGGTAGTTTATTACCGGTTCCATATCCCATCCTTCCCCCCTGAGCGCTCTCCGCGACCGTTTTCTCCGGCGCGAGCGTTTCGCGGCCGGTAAACGCTCGCGCACGCGCACTGGCAGCCGCACAGAGCGACAGCCATTACCACTAACGGCTGACAGGATTTTTCCCGCCTTTTTCCCGACGCCCTCCTGTGATCTGGGGGGCAGGCGGGAGTACGCGGATTGGCTGCTGGCTGGGGCTTGCAGCTTACCAGTGCTCCCTTGCGGCCATTCCGGAGGGAACACTCGGTAAGCTAACAGCCTTTTGCTTGTGCCTTGTCCTATCACTCCCAGCCAGCCACATTATCAGAATTCCGTGTATATATACAGTTTGAGTGTACATTCACAATAGTTACACATACACTCTGTGGTTATTCAGTGCTTGTGCAAACTGAATATTACACAATTTCTCTCACTCCCTTCAGCCTATTTATCTAGCATGCTGAACCCCAGAGCCCAGGAGACTGGCACTCCTACTACTGCCAGCAAGAACACCAAGCTCCAGGTGTCCCCTGCCACGCGCCCACTCTCACCACAGAGAGAGGACGCGGCCTCCATGGAGCAGCTGAACTCAGAGGAGTTCCATACGCTCCTGGACGCGACCATGGCCAAGTCGGTCACACAGGCCATATACACGGCTATGGGGGCAATGTCAGACAACCTGACACAATCCATTAGTAACGCCATCCTGGCGTCTAATACCAACCCTAGCGGCCTCCACCCCAAGGCCCAAGATGACAAGCCTGCTTCCCTCACCGGTCGCAAGGCCACTGAAAAGACCCACCACGTGGGCAGACGAACCTCCAAAACACATATGACGGACAGGTTGCGCCCTGTCACTAATGAGGACGTGGGGCCCCCACGTAAACGAGCCTCCCACCGGGCAAAAACGGTGAGGAAATGGAAACGGGCAAAGGCCCAAACTGAGACATCCGACTCTGATTCGGAACTGGAGGAGGTACTGAACGAGTCTGAAGAAATAGGCTCTTTTGAATCGGAGAACTCCTCTCCGGAGCGAAGCCTGGCAGCAAACCCTACCAACACGGGTAAGGCGGCTAAGGATGACTCCATCATCCTGGACCCTCAGGGCGAGCCCCTCTTTAACCCGGACGACCTACAACATCCTAGGTCTACCGAATGGTTTCCGGCTGACCATGTGGCCCAGTATATTGCGGCCAGGATTAGGAAACCCCTGGATAAAAATACCAGGAACAAGCTAAGGGCAGAATGTCCACGCCCGACGGTCCCTGATATGGCCTGTGCCACACCAGAAGTGGACCCAAAAATTGCCCAATTCCTGGGCAAAGCTGGCTGGAAGGCCAAAAAGGGTTTGGATTATTCGCTGCGCCACTGCCAGGACAAGGTGCTTGACTCCTTGGGCCCCAGCGCAAAAATCTTCGACATGGTCGAAGCGGCACTCTCAGGTGACACACCTGTAGACCTCCTGGCTATTCGAGAATGGGCACAGCGCTCTATTTGCCTCATCGGCAATTCCAACGCTGCGCTAAGCACAGAGAGGCGAAAGGCGATCCTCATGAAGATCGACCCGAAACTGGTCAACATGGCCATATCTGAGCCTGGCACACAGGCAAAAGGCCTCCTTTTTGGAGACAATTTTGTGAAAGAGTTGGGTACCTATGTGAGCACATTTACAGCCCTGGACAAGGCGCAAACAAATCTCAAACGAGTGTTCTCACCAAAGGTTTTTGGGGGGGCTGGCAGACATCGGGGCCGTCTGTCCAGCCGCTCATCACGGGGCTCCTACCGGGGCTACCGAGGCCCCACTACATCCAGGTTCCCACAGACAGAAGCCAGGAATCCTACACCCTTCTTTCCTGTCAGGGGCAGATCATGGCAGTCCAGAGGACACAGAGGTGCCACATACGGCCGACGGCCTTATGGTAAGTACTCTTCCCCTACCTTATTCTGGTATAACACATGTGGGAGGCAGACTATCCCAATTTTTCGGGGCATGGCAAAGACTCACGTCCGATGCCTGGATCCTCAACACAGTGCTAGGGTACCACATAGAGTTTGTGCAAAACCCGATACAATACACTATACCAAGGCGGATGGTGTTTGCCCCCCAAGACAGGGAACTAGTGTCGAGGGAAATCGAAACACTGACGGAGAAGGGCGCGATCTACCAGGTCGCGCCTCACTCCCCAGGCTTCCTGAGCAACCTGTTCTTGGTTCCCAAAAAGGGCGGCGGCGTGAGGCCGGTGATCAACCTACGCCCTCTCAATACATTCGTACGATATCACCACTTCAAAATGGAAGGGATCCATTGCCTACGAGACCTTCTCCGGCTGGGGGATTGGATGGTCAAACTGGACCTCCAAGATGCCTACCTCACCATCCCCATCGCAGAGGAGTGTCACCACCTCCTCCAGTTTCAATGGAACCATCAGACATGGAGGTTCCGCTGCCTACCATTTGGCCTCTCGTCAGCACCATGGTGCTTTACAAAACTGCTAAAACCGGTAGTAGCACTGCTGCGCAGCAGAGGGGTGCGCATGATCATATATCTGGACGATATGCTGATCATGGCACAGGATGCCCTTATACTTCAACAACATCTATCCTGGGCACTATCCCTCCTTCACAACCTGGGATTCCTAATCAACTGGGAGAAATCGGTTCTAATCCCCTCCCAGTCCATGGAATTCCTAGGATTCACTATAGAGGCAGTCCAAGGGACCCTAAGCCTACCACCTTCAAATATCAAGACTATCAAGAAGGAGATTCGCAGAACGCTGGCTCGTCCAACGCTCACCGTGAGACAACTAGCCAGAATAATCGGACTCCTCTCAGCCTCCATACAGGCAATCTTCCCGGGCCCCCTACATTACAGAGCCCTGCAGAGACTGAAAACAGCACAACTACAATCGGGTCACTCCTATTCAGACTCCGTGCCACTCGATCGCACAGCCAAAGAGGAGCTCAGGTGGTGGCTCCAGCACATGGAAGCATGGAATGGCAGAGCAATCTTCGGCACCACCCCAGATTGCATAATAGAATCCGATGCCAGCACGCGGGGCTGGGGAGCGCGTTGTGGTCCTATCTCCACAGGAGGAAGATGGTCCCAACCGGAAAAGGCACTACACATCAACAGCCTGGAACTTATGGCAGGCTCTTTCGCGCTGAAGAGCCTCCTGGGTCCCAAAACGCACTGCTCCATCATTCTGCGGATGGACAACATATCAGCAGTCCAATACATCAACCGCCTCGGCGGCACCAGATCCAAAATCCTGGCAGACTTAGCCACAGACTAACTTGGAACGCAACATATCAGTTCAAGCCGAATACATTCTGGGACTCTCGAACACCGTAGCAGACTGGAACTCCAGATACCTACGGGATGCCAGCGATTGGCACCTGAACCGCGCAACGTTCTTAAAACTTCAGACATTATGGGGCCCCATGTACATGGACCTGTTTGCGTCGAGATTGAATACTTAACTTCCGAAATTCTTCAGTTGGAGACCGGACCCAGAAGCAGTAGCTACGGATGCGTTCCTCCATCCATGGCCGGTCAGAAGACTATACGCTTTCCCTCCATTCGCTCTACTGGCACGAACATTGGTACACCTCGACCGCTCGCGGTCGTCCATGGTCCTCATAACACCATTCTGGACAACACAGCCTTGGTTCCCTTCACTCATGGAGATGTCCATAGATGTTCCCAGATTGCTACCAGAGCATCCACACCTCCTTTCGGATCCCGAAGGGAATCCACATCCACTGGTGATGCAGAGTCAACTCAAATTGCTAGCGTGGCTCCTCTCAGGGGACCCTGGGTCATACCAGATGTTCCACAGACGACTCTCGAACTATTGGCGGGAGCCTGGGCTCCAGGAACACGGAGATCCTACAGTAGGGCCTGGAACGCCTGGAGTGGTTGGTGCATGGAACAACAAGTGGATCCCGTATGTGCCTCTGTGAATTATATGTTACGTTTCCTCACACTCCTATACGACCAAGGCCTGGCGTATCGGACGATCAACGTTTACAGATCAGCGATCTCCGCTGGACACAAAGGCTGGGAAGGATCCCCAGCGGGCAAACACCTACTGGTGTGCAGACTCCTACGTGGGGTTCGATTTTCCAGACCCCCACAACCCCGATACACATCAGTGTGGGACGTGAATCTAGTCTTAAACTTATTAGAAAGATGGCCACAGAACTCTTCTCTCACACTGGAACAACTATCAGCAAAACTGGCCATGCTCTTCTGCCTGATCTCATGCAAACGAGTTTCGGATGTTCGGGCACTAGACGTTGATGCACGCTCGTTCACCCCAACGGGAGTAACATTCAACATATCCAGACGTACCAAAACAACGATTTCATCAATATCATACCCAGCATTCCCTCATAACGTAAACCTATGTCCAATAGCCTGCTTGAAGGAATATGAAAAACGGACACAGGCATTTAGAAATCCGAGACACCACGAACTGTTTTTGGCCATCAACACGCCACACCAACCAGTATCCTCGGTAACAATAGCCCGATGGGTGAAGTGGATAATGACCACCGCTAATATAGACACGTCCATATATGGCGCACACTCCACCAGGGGAGCTATGGCGTCCAAAGCGTTCACTTTGGGATGCAGGTTGGAAGACCTATTGCGGACAGCGGATTGGTCCCGTGAGTCCACCTTTAAGGATTACTATTTTCACCCTACAGACCACATATCATCGACAGTCATTGCACAGCTTTGAACTAGCATAATATGAGCCTCCGTGTCCTTTAATAAAATTACCAGATTTTACTAATTACATGACGTAAAGTCATGATTTTATAAAGGACACGGAGGCGAATATTCGCCCACCCGGTAAGTATGTCATTTCAAACAATTGTAAGACAGAATTGTATGCCCACCCGATATATCCTGACATGCAGGTAAGGTTGAGTTTGTCTAAATACGAGTCGATTATGTACCATAAGTTATATTACATACCATAGCACATACAACAGGCAAGTTAATCTGTACAGATAACGAATACATAGAGTTAAACAATACCAATGTGGCAAACAGTTGCGAGACCATATTTTACCACCTCTTTTCTCTATCCCATTTCAGCTTGAAGATCTAATATCGAAACCTTCAGATGACCGGTTGTCAGCACAGTTCAAACGGATAACTTCTACAGTTCAGTTGCATAGAAGAGTTCGTTACAAGGGATAAAGTTTCCAAATTGTTCTTCTCAAGTTATGATGATCCAGCTTCGGCATGACCAAAGAAAGAGGGAGAGGAAAGGTCACATGGGTGGTTATGGACAAGAGGACTGTTCCTATTGGTTAAGGGTGGAATGTTATGTTAACCCTTTGAGAACCTGTTCTTATTGAGTTTTTTTCTATGAATATCTTATACCTTCTCTTTGCTGCTGAGGTATAATAAAGAAAGAGATAAGCATAATATTCGCCTCCGTGTCCTTTATAAAATCATGACTTTACGTCATGTAATTAGTAAAATCTGGTAATTATCAACTACTTTGCTAAGCTTTCTCTATTTAATCAGTAATCATGCAGATTCATGTTTTAAAAATATATATATTAAAAAAAATAAAAATATATATATATATATATATATATATATATACATATACAACTCTCGTCATTTTTTCCAGTTGTGTCTTGCATTAAAAATGCCAAATCTGAGGTCAACTGACTTGCCAAAGATTCCTTAGTGAGTAACTGTGATTGATCATAGATAATGAGATATTATTCAGCGTAAAATGGTCAGTTCATTATATAACATAACACAGGAACATAGTATGGTATATCAGACTAACCTTGAAGGAGAATGGGATTACCACATTAATAATTAAACTTAAATAATTCAGTTGAGATCGATAGTGATCACTGAAATTTTTTTTTTTAAACGCACAGTTTATTGTTTAACATGTTTTGGGTTATAACTGTCACAACCAGTTATAGAGAGAGTTAAAGAGAATTGAAAAAAAAATGCACATTACTTACATTATAGAGGCAGGTTACAGAATGAATTATAGAGACTCCAATCAGTACGGTCAAAAGACAATCATTCAATTTGACTTTTTTTTATAATTGAGGACAATAGCAACAGATAATTGCTTTACCTCAAAGGGTATTTTTTTAAAGACATTTTCCTTTATGTGTGTGCTCCTGAGCTGGGTTAGCACCACGTAATTTGACATGAAGATAGATTGTCCATTTTCCAAGCCAGTGTGTGAACTATGCTTTTATCATTAAACACATAGTTGCAATCAGTGTTATGTGGGATATTGTGAAGATCACTCGATACTGGAATAAACTACTAAATATTGGTTCTTACTAAGGCTATAAAACATAAGAAATTTTTTATATAAATCTTATAACAAAACTGGGTATAAACATTCCCTTGTTACTGATTCCTTACAGTTTCCATATTACAAGGAAGTGAATGCCTTTCAGCATAATATGCAGTAGAGGTGGAAACTCTTGGCTACATCACAACCATAGAATGCCTTGAGGGACGCACGCTACTTGGAAGTCATTGGAAGCATATAGTCAAACACAGCAACTAAAAAGTAAAAAAAAAAAAAAAAAAAGACATTTAAGGGCTTCAAAAGACAGGCTTTTGAAATATAGGGATAGCCAAAGTGCCTGAAGTGTTGAGAACTTAATGTGGTTTGGTGCTCTTTGGACTATGTAATGCCCCGACTATTTTCCAAGACCTTATAAATGATGTTCTCAGAGATTATTTGCATGATTTTGTTATTGTATACTTGGATTCCATCCTAATGTATTCTCCTGATGTACAAATACATCATAAATATTTTGAAAGGTCTTGAAAAAACTGCTAGCCAATGGGTTATTTTGTAAATTGAAGTGTTTGTCTGACCAGTCAAGTCAAGTCAAGTCGAGTTCTTCGGTTTCTTAATCACCAATTATTTTTTTAAATTAATCCCAACAAATTGAACTCTATATTAAACTGGCCACTGCTGCAAGGGCTAAAGATTGGTCAATGGTTCATTGGCTTTGCCAATTACTACTGTAGGCTTATAAAGAATGTTTTATCTGTGTGTTCCCCCTTTTACAGGTAAGAAGATGGGTAATTCAATAGTACTAATGAGCCATGCCAGTTTTTAGGGAGCCTTTTCTTCTGCTCCTATTTCAGTGCATCTGATCTCAAAGTAGGTGCCATAGTTGCAATATTGTCACAGCATATGTCAAATGACCAGTCATTATGTATTTGTGGGTCTTATTGAAAAGAAAAAACTGGAAGACACAGAGAGAAGATACAATGTAGGTGAAAAGGAAATGTTAGCCATAATCCTGGTATTAAAAGAGTGTAGACATCTGTTAAAAGTACGGTATTTAAGACACCAATCATGATCTTAACAGACCATTAGAACCTATCCCAAATTAGTGAAGCAAGGAATTTGTCATCCAGGCAATCCAGATGGTCATTCTTCGTGTCCTGGTTTAATTCCCTAATCCCCTGAAGACTTGGTACAAAGCATACGAAAGCTAATACTCTGCCTAGGACAACATGAACCATTAGACAGTGTAGAACCAGATCTTGCTCTGATTGTAACCAAACCAAACAACATTAATTCAAAACCTTTAAAATATCAAATCAAGTGCCATACAGCATTGGAGAGATCGGTCATTTGTAGGTTTACCACCTTCTAAGGGACACACTGCAATTTAAATGATAGTGCATATATTAATGAAGATGGCACACATTACATCCAGCTTTTAGAAATGGCAATCATCCCAGCCAAGGTGTATTGTCTTCATGGTATAGCTTAAGAAATAGGATCAGATAGAAGGTGCCAATTAATTTCTTACTCTTGGAGGAGATTCTGATCTGAACTGAGAATTAAACTTGCCTGTCCATCAGCCTATCACCCACAGAATAGGACAGTTGTTCACTCTTACCATGTCTTAAAACAGTTTCTACATTGTTTTATTTACAAGTTATCAGAACAAATGGAATAACCTGCTCTTGTTGGCTGAATGTGTTGAAATAATGGCACACACCATCCTGACCAATAGCGTTAATATGCAAAAGGCTGTGCTGCCCCTAGAATTCTGAAAAAGAATGCTGTGACACAGTGCAAGTATTCTGCAGACTGACACAGGCGTGCATTCTGGGGGGACAGGAATGTTACACTGGCAACTATACGAGCCCTACGGGAGTCCGACAGACACTTGGGTTGTATTTACCCTGTTGTGGTTTCCTGGAATTCTAAATAGCATGTTCTTTGTTCTAAATATTTATTTTATAACTTGAGCCAGCTTGCTCTTGTTTTCCCTGTCCTCTGTCACTCATGGGTTTGCATCTCAAGCCGTGCATTCTGTGCTCCTTTGATCTCGACTTGTTCCTGACTACTCTATTACAATTTTGCCTGTCTCCACTCTGCATTAAATCTAATGACTGGGAATACTTTGTGCTCTGTGTCTTCTAGAATATTAAAGGACCACTATAGTGCCAGGAAAACAAACTCGGAAAACAAACTCCCGCCGGGCTCAAGAGGGCTTAAGGGGTTAAACACTTACCTTTCTCCAGAGCCGGGCTCCCTCTGTGCTGGGGACTCTCCTCCTTCTTCCGACGTCATCTGCCGAATGCGCATGCACGGCAAGAGCTGTGCGCGCATTCAGTCAGTCCATAGGAAAGCATTACTCAATGCTTTCCTATGGAAGGCAGTGTCTTCTCACTGTGAAAATCACAGTGAGAAGCGTGGTAGCGCCTCTAGTGGCTGTCAATGAGACAGCCACTAGAGGCTGGATTAACCCAATTGTAAACATAGCAGTTTCTCTGAAACTGCTATGTTTACAGCTGCAGGGTTAACACTAGATGGACCTGGCACCCAGACCACTTCATTGAGCTGAAGTGGTCTGTGTGCCTATAGTGGTCCTTTAAGCAAGGTGCTGGGCCAGACCTGGGGTAGACTGAGCAGGGTTTGCCTCAATCCCCCAATGACTGAGACAATGAGCCAGTCATTCATAAAAAGAATTGTATTAATATTCTGCTGTAATAATACGTGAAAAAGATTTGTTGCATTTCTTTTAGTTTGCATATCAAAAATGAATCCAAACAATTAAATGTTAATTTGTGGCAAAATTGTGTAGCTGAAGGTAAAATACTCCAAATATTGTATGAAATATGAAGTATTTTAAGTTATTTAAGCTATTCTGATTTGTAATGACCTGCTGATCACAGACAGGACTTCATAAGACATCAAATGAACACTCCAAGTACCATAATCACTACAGCCTGTTGGAGTGGTTAAGGTGCCAGGAGTACACTGGAATCCTTGCAGAGTAATTACAAACCGGTTTAGAAGGGTTTGGCAACTTACGTGAGTCATGTTAGGCCTCTGCGGCTGCAAAGGTCAACTTTACTGAGCTAAGCAGGCCCCCGCAAAGCTCTGTTCACTGGTTTAGAGCATCAGATTAGTGCTGCCAGCCAAAGACCGCGGTAATTTTCAACAGCTGCCAAGTTCCGTTTAGACATCCAGCTTCTCCAGCAGAAAATTACCAGACGCAGCTTGAGCGCCCAGGGGACCCCAGGTAAGTTGTCGAACCATTCTAAAATGATTTGAAAGATTAGTCGGGGATGGCACCAGGACACTCCCAGTGCCATAACCCCTGCAGTGGGCTGTAGTGATCTTGGCGCTTGAAGTGTTTCTTTAAAAAAGAGAGAGAGAAAAATGAAGAAGATAAGAAATAAATAATACTGCATTATACACGTCATACATAGTACAATATCTAATGGTAACAACATGTGCAATATGTTATTAGATGGTAAAAACCTTTTGAAAAGCTGTTAGGCAGCTACGGCATGTCTTGGGCAAACTTTTTGCATGAAAAACAAGTGCCAAGGGAGAGGGATACTGTCAGGGGAGTAGCTCTTCAAAAACATTAAAAAACCTACTGTGTGACTCCCTTGAAATCAAAGAGTCACAAAGACGTTTACCACTACTATAATAAAAGCCACTGCCAGGGCCCTCGTTGGCCACTGACCACTCAAAACAAATCTGTAACCACAGCACTGCCAGGACTCTGCTGAAATAAATAAACAATTAAATGGAATTAGCTGGGCATCCACAGAAACTCCAGGAAACCAGATAGGACCTAGACAAAGATCCTTCTTATCCGCCAATACAAACCTAGTGTGGGAGGCGGCAAGTAATGACAAAGGCAGTGGTAGGCATCCTTCGGTACTCTAGGTGTTGTGGACTACATCTCCCATAATGCTCTTACAGCTATAACTCTGGCAAAGCATCAGGGGAGATGTAGTCCATCAGGTTTCCTGTCCCTGGACGAGGACTTCACAGTTTCCACATTGAAGTGAGTACTGTTCTTCCCGCACACTATGCACAGCAGACAAAAAATAAACGGTGTCCCACTAGCCCCATGTGACGGATTCCTTTTACCAGACGGGAACTACAACTTATCCTTGACCTCCACAATCCATCACTACATACTTGCCCCCATTATTTGTCGTGTCTAAAACTAAAGCTCTTGTTTGCACAACTTGCATGCACCTAGTTATTGGTAGACAATATTGGGATTTCAAAGTGTCTAAACACTTTTAGTAAAGAAAAACTGAGCTTTTGGTAAAAAAATAAATAAAAATAGTGCAAAATAAATCTAAGCATATACTGTATACGTTAGTAAACTTTAGTATTATTTTATTTCTGCATCCAAAGTCCTTATACATAAGGATACCAGATAAAAATAGTTGAGTTTTGGAAAACCTGTCACTGGTTCTATGTTTACAGTCTTTAAAAAAAGCTACTAGAAATAGTGCACGAGCTACTCGAAGGTTATGTGAAATGACTTGTATTTAATTATAGCTGAGCTTAATTAATTTTCCAGTAATAAAAAAAGGTTTTTTTTGTTAGAATATAAACGCCAGCAGTACTGGGATAAAAGAAAAGAACTCCTCTGAATTTATATGATGATAAATATTTATTGCGGATGGCACGTTGCTAAAATTAAAAATATGTTTGTATACTGAAAGGGAAGGTGTAGTTTTAATGAAAATTAATCATTAAAAATCATCTATAACCAGGGCTCGAGTCCTGCAGGAACGCGTGGGAACGGCGTTCCTGCACTTTTTTCACAGGAGGAACGCCGTTCCCCCTGCAGGCACTCAGGGGGCGGCAAAAAATGCCGCCCCCAAATTCCCTGTGTTCCCCCTGTCATGGGGGGGCCACCTGACTCTCTGATGTCTGTTAGTGTGTGTGTGTGTGTGTATGTCTGTTAGTCTATGTATGTGTGTGTATGTCTGATAGTTTATGTCTGTTAGTGTATGTGTGTGTTTGTGTCAGTGTGTGTGTATGTATGAGTGTATTTACGTCTGTTAGCGTATGTACGTGTGTGTGTATGAGTGTATGTGCTTATGTTAGTGTATGCATGTGTGTGTGCATATGAGTGTATGTGCTTCTGTTAGTGTATGCACGTGTGTGTGTATGTGCTTCTGTTAGTGCATGTTTGCGTGTATGTGCTTCTGTTAGTGTATGTTTGTAAGTGTCTGTCAAATCAATGAGAGTCTGTTTGTCATTTAGTGTGTGTGTGACTATTAGTGTGTGTCTGTCAGTGTGTTTGTGTGTGTCTCTCTGTCAATGAATGAGTGTGTGCAGGGCTCGAGTCCTGCAGGAACGCGTGGGAACGGCGTTCCTGCACTTTTTTTACAGCGGGAACGCCGTTCCCGTTGCTCCTACAGAAACCCCCATGTTCCCCCTGTTGTGGGGTCCAGTGGGGCTAAAGCCCGGCGGGCGGCTGTGGTGGCTGATACACGCGGCGAGGCAGCTGCTGGTCTGTCTCCTCTGCTCCCTCGCGCGCTGTCTACAGAAGCCGGAATATGACGTCCCAGCCCGCAAGGGAGCAGATGAGACAGACCAGCAGCTGCCTCGCCGCGTGTATCAGCCACCACAGCCGCCCGCCGGGCTTTAGCCCCACTGGACCCCAGGGACAAGTCCACACCAGCTCTCCAGGTAGGGAGGCTGGGTGGACATTTAAGCATTTTGTAAAAATTTATGTTTGTGAGTGTATGTGTGTGTGTGTGTCTGGGAGTGTTTGTGTGTGTGTGTCTGGGAGTGTGAGTTTATGTGTGTGTGTCTGTTAGTGTGTTTGTTTGTCTGTGTGTGTGTGTGTGTCTGAGTGTGTTTGTGTGTGTATGTCTTTGTCTGTGAGTGTATGTATCTTTGTTTGTGAGTGTGTGTCTGGGAGTGTGTGTGGGTGGCTGTTAGTGTGTTTGTCTGTGAGTGTGTGTTTTTGAAGTGTGTGTGTTTGTCTGTTAGTGTATGCAAGTGTGAGTGTGTGTATGTGTCTTTGTCTGTGAGTGTATGTATCTTTCTCTGGGAGTGTGTGTGTGTCTGTGAGTGTGAGCTTACGTGTGTGTGTGGCTGTTAGTGTGTTTGTGAGTGTGTGTGTGTCTGGAAGTGTTTGTCTGGAAGTGTGTGTCTGTGAGTGTGTGTATGTGTCTTTGTCTGTGAGTGTATGTATCTTTCTCTGGGAGTGTGTGTGTCTGAGTGTGAGCTTATGTGTGTGTGTGGCTGTTAGTGTGTTTGTCTGGAAGTGTGTGTGTCTGGAAGTGTTTGTCTGTGAGTGTCTGGAAGTGTATGTGTGTGTCTGTGAGTGTGTGTATGTGTCTTTGTCTGTGAGTGTATGTATCTTTGTCTGTGAGTGTTTTTCTGTGAGTGTGTTTGTCTGTGTGTCTGTGAGTGTGTGTGTATTTGTCTGTGAGTGTATTTGTGTGTGAGCCTGTCAGAGTGTGTGCGCATGAATGTCATCAGTATGTGTGTGTGCGTGCGCGCGTCTATCCATACAAGTGTATCTTTGGGGGGGGGAGGGATCTCGGGTGAGTTCCCACACTTTTCCCCCCAGGACTTGACCCCTGTCTATAACTTAGTCTGATCAGCTATATAATGAAAACCACTGACAGGTTAAGTGAATAACATCGATTATATAATTTCAATGGAACCTGTCCAGGGGTGGGATATATTAGGCAACAAGTAAAGAGCCAGTTGTTGAATATCATGTGTTTTAAGCATTGAAAAAAAAAATGGGCAAGTGAAAAGATGAGTGACTTTGACCCCTGGGTCAGGGCATCTCCAAAACAGCAGGTCTTGTTGGGTGTTCTTGGTATGTAGTGGTTAGTACTTGGTGCAAAGAAGGACAACTAGTGAACTATGGTCAGAGTCATGGTCATTCAAGGTTCATTGCTGCATGTGAAGAGTGAAGGCTAGCCATCTGGTCAGAGCACAGAAAAGCTACTCTAGCTCAAATTGCTGAAAAACGGAATGCTGGCCATGACTGAAAGGTGATGCTGCAGACTGGTCATATGGCCCCCGTGCACCGCTGACAGCGCCTTCAATGGGGATATGAGCAGGAACTGGAACATGGAGCAATAGAAGAAAGTTGCCTGGATGGCCAGGTGTGTGCATTATTTTACTTGGTATGGATGTAGGGATAATTGTCTGACAAAGAGAGGGCCGCAGGATGCACTATGAGAAGAAGGCAGACGGAAGCAGTGTTATGTTCAAGGCAATGTGCTGTTGGGAAACCTTAGGTCCTGGCATTCATGTAGATGTTACTTTGACGCATACCACCGACCTAGAGATTGTTGCAGACCATGTACACCTATTCATGGCAAAGGTGTTCCCTGATGGCAGTGGCCCCTTTTAGCAGGATAATGCACCCGTCCACACTGCAAAAATTGTTCAGGAATGGTTTAAGGCAGCAGAGGCGGCTCTAGACTTTATGAGGCCTTAGGCGAAACTCAAACATGAGGCCCCACTAACAAAAAAGTGTCACATATACACATTGATGCACAGTTTACCTGTGTATGTGCCTGAGAGTGTGTCTGACGGAGTATCCTTGTGTGTGAATGTATGTCTCTGTGAGCATGTTTGCATTTTTGTCTGAGACCCTATGTGTATGGGGTAGCTGCTTGAAGTGTGTTGTGTGTATAGGAGGGTGATGGTGAGAAGGAGAGGCGGGTGATGGTGAGAGGGGGTGATGGTGACAGGAAGGTGATGGTGTGGGGGGTGATTGTAATGTGAGAGGGGTGATGGTGATGTGAGAAGGAGGGGGGGGTGATGTGAGAAGGAGGGGGGGTGATGTGAGAAGGAGGGGGGGTGATGTGAGAAGGAGGGGGGGTGATGTGAGAAGGAGGGGGGGTGATGTGAGAAGGAGGGGGGGGTGATGTGAGAAGGAGGGGGGGTGATGTGAGAAGGAGGGGGGGTGATGTGAGAAGGAGGGGGGGGTGATGTGAGAAGGAGGGGGGGTGATGTGAGAAGGAGGGGGTGATGTCAGAAGGAGGGGGTGATGTCAGAAGGAGGGGGGGTGATGTCAGAAGGAGGGGGGGGTGATGTCAGAAGGAGGGGGGGTGATGTCAGAAGGAGGGGGGGTGATGTCAGAAGGAGGGGGGGGTGATGTCAGAAGGAGGGGGGGTGATGTCAGAAGGAGGGGGGTGATGTCAGAAGGAGGGGATGTGATGTCAGAAGGAGGGGGGGTGATGTGAGAAGGAGGGGGGGTGATGTGAGAAGGAGGGGGGGGTGATGTGAGAAGGGGGGGGTGATGTGAGAAGGAGGGGGTGATGTGAGAAGGAGGGGGTGATGTGAGAAGGAGGGGGTGATGTGAGAAGGAGGGGGTGATGTGAGAAGGAGGGGGTGATGTGAGAGGAGGGGGGTGATGTGAGAGGGAGGGGGGTGATGTGAGAGGGAGGGGGGTGATGTGAGAGGGAGGGGGGTGATGTGAGAGGGAGTGGGGTGATGTGAGAGGGAGGGGGGGTGATGTGAGAGGGAGGGGGGTGATGTGAGAGGGAGGGGGGTGATGTGAGAGGGAGGGGGGTGATGTGAGAGAGAGGGGGGTGATGTGAGAGGGAGGGGGTGATGTGAGAAGGAGGGGGGTGATGTGAGAAGGAGGGTGGGGTGATGTGAGAAGGAGGGGGGGTGATGTGAGAAGGAGGGGGGGTGATGTGAGAAGGAGGGGGGATGATGTGAGAGGGAGGGGGGTGATGTGAGAGGGAGGGGGGTGATGTGAGAGGGAGGGGGTGATGTGAGAGGGAGGGGGTGATGTGAGAGGGAGGGGGTGATGTGAGAGGGAGGGGGGTGATGTGAGAGGGAGGGAGGTGATGTGAGAGGGAGGGGGGTGATGTGTGAGGGAGGGGGGTGATGTGTGAGGGAGGGGGGTGATGTGTGAGGGAGGGGGGTGATGTGTGAGGGAGGGGGGTGATGTGTGAGGGAGGGGGGTGATGTGAGAGGGAGGGGGGTGATGTGAGGGTTGATGGTGAGGGGGGTTGATGCTGAGGGTGGTGAGGGGTGATGCTGAGGGTGGTGGGGGATGGTGAGGCTGAGGGTGGTGGGGGATGGTGGTGCCTGATGCTGAGGGTGGTGTGGGGGGTAGTAAGGCTGAGGGTGGTGTGGGGGGTAGTGAGGCTGAGGGTGGTAGTGAGGCTGAGGGTGGTGTGGGGGGTAGTGAGGCTGAGGGTGGTGTGGGGGGTAGTGAGGCTGAGGGTGGTGTGGGGGGTAGTGAGGCTGAGGGTGGTAGTGAGGCTGAGGGTGGTGGGGGTAGTGAGGCTGAGGGTGGTTGGGGGTTGTGATGCTGAGGGTGGTGTGGGCGGTAGTGAGGCTGAGGTTGGTGTGGGGGGTAGTGAGGCTGAGGGTGGTGTGGGGGGTAGTGAGGCTGAGGGTGGTGGGGGGTAGTGAGGCTGAGGGTGGTTGGGGTGGTGATGCTGAGGGTGGTGTGGGGGGTAGTGAGGCTGAGGGGGGTGGTGATGCTAAGGGTGGTGGGGGGTGAGGCTGAGGGTGGTGGGGGTGAGGCTGAGGGTGGTTTGGGGGGTAGTGAGGCTGAGGGTGGTGTGGGGGGTAGTGAGGCTGAGGTTGGTGTGGGGGGTAGTGAGGCTGAGGGTGGTGTGGGGGGTAGTGAGGCTGAGGGTGGTGGGGGGGTAGTGAGGCTAAGGGTGGTGGGGGGTGAGGCTGAGGGTGAGGGTGGTGGGGGGTGAGGCTGAGGGTGGTTTGGGGGGTGGTGGGGGGTGAGGCTGAGGGTGGTTTGGGGGGTAGTGAGGCTGAGGGTGGTGTGGGGGGTAGTGAGGCTGAGGGTGGTGTGGGGGGTAGTGAGGCTGAGGGTGGTGGGGTTAGTGAGGCTGAGGGTGGTGGGGGTAGTGAGGCTGAGGGTGGTGGGTAGTGAGGCTGAGGGGTAGTGAGGCTGAGGCTGGTGGGGTTAGTGAGGCTGAGGGTGGTGGGGGTAGTGAGGCTGAGGGTGGTGGGGGTAGTGAGGCTGAGGGTGGTGGGGGTAGTGAGGCTGAGGGTGGTGGGGGTAGTGAGGCTGAGGGTGGTGGGGGTAGTGAGGCTGAGGGTGGTGGAGGGGTAGTGAGGCTGAGGTTGGTGTGGGGGTAGTGAAGCTGAGGTTGGTGTGGGGGTAGTGAGGCTGAGGTTGGTGTGGGGGTAGTGAGGCTGAGGTTGGTGTGGGGGGTAGTGAGGCTGGTGTGAGGGATAGTGAGGCTGAGGGTGGTGGGGGGGTAGTGAGGCTGAGGGTGGTAGGGGGAATGAGGCTGAGGGTGGGGGGTAGTGAGGTTAGTGAGGCTGAGGGTGGTGGGGGTAGTGAGGCTGAGGGTGGTGGGGTTAGTGAGGCTGAGGGTGGTGGGGTTAGTGAGGCTGAGGGTGGTGGGGTATTGAGGCTGAGGGTGGTGGGGGTAGTGAGGCTGAGGGTGGTGGGGGTAGTGAGGCTGAGGGTGGGGGGATGGTGAGGCTGAGGGTGGGGGGATGGTGAGGCTGAGGGTGGGGGTAGTGGGGCTGAGGCTGGTGGGGTTAGTAAGGCTGAGGTTGGTGTGGGGGGTAGTGAGGCTGAGGGTGGTGTGAGGGATAGTGAGGCTGAGGGTGGTGGGGGGGTAGTGAGGCTAAGGGTGGTGGGGGTGAGGCTGAGGGTGGTGGGGGGTGAGGCTGAGGGTGGTGGGGGGTGAGGCTGAGGGTGGTTTGGGGGGTGGTGGGGGGTGAGGCTGAGGGTGGTTTGGGGGGTAGTGAGGCTGAGGGTGGTGTGGGGGGTAGTGAGGCTGAGGGTGGTGTGGGGGGTAGTGAGGCTGAGGGTGGTGGGGTTAGTGAGGCTGAGGGTGGTGGGTAGTGAGGCTGAGGGGTAGTGAGGCTGAGGCTGGTGGGGTTAGTGAGGCTGAGGGTGGTGGGGTTAGTGAGGCTGAGGGTGGTGGGGTTAGTGAGGCTGAGGGTGGTGGGGGTAGTGAGGCTGAGGGTGGTGGGGGTAGTGAGGCTGAGGGTGGTGGGGGTAGTGAGGCTGAGGGTGGTGGGGGGTAGTGAGGCTGAGGGTGGTGGGGGGGTAGTGAGGCTGAGGGTGGTGGGGGGGTAGTGAGGCTGAGGTTGGTGTGGGGGTAGTGAGGCTGAGGTTGGTGTGTGGGGTAGTGAGGCTGGTGTGAGGGATAGTGAAATTGGTGTGAGGGATAGTGAGGCTGAGGGTGGTGGGGGGGTAGTGAGGCTGAGGGTGGTAGGTGGAATGAGGCTGAGGGTGGGGGGTAGTGAGGTTAGTGAGGCTGAGGGTGGTGGGGGTAGTGAGGCTGAGGGTGGTGGGGGTAGTGAGGCTGAGGGTGGTGGGGTATTGAGGCTGAGGGTGGTGGGGGTAGTGAGGCTGAGGGTGGTGGGGGTAGTGAGGCTGAGGGTGGGGGGATGGTGAGGCTGAGGGTGGGGGTAGTGAGGATGAGGCTGGTGGGGTTAGTAAGGCTGAGGTTGGTGTGGGGGGTAGTGAGGCTGAGGGTGGTGTGAGGGATAGTGAGGCTGAGGGTGGTGGGGGGGTAGTGAGGCTAAGGGTGGTGGGGGTGAGGCTGAGGGTGGTGGGGGGTGAGGCTGAGGGTGGTGGGGGGTGAGGCTGAGGGTGGTGGGGGGTGAGGCTGAGGGTGGTTTGGGGGGTGGTGGGGGGTGAGGCTGAGGGTGGTTTGGGGGGTAGTGAGGCTGAGGGTGGTGTGGGGGGTAGTGAGGCTGAGGGTGGTGGGGTTAGTGAGGCTGAGGGTGGTGGGGGTAGTGAGGCTGAGGGTGGTGGGTAGTGAGGCTGAGGGGTAGTGAGGCTGAGGCTGGTGGGGTTAGTAAGGCTGAGGGTGGTGGGGGTAGTGAGGCTGAGGGTGGTGGGGGTAGTGAGGCTGAGGGTGGTGGGGGTAGTGAGGCTGAGGGTGGTGGGGGGGTAGTGAGGCTGAGGTTGGTGTGGGGGGTAGTGAGGCTGAGGGGTAGTGAGGCTGAGGGGTAGTGAGGCTGAGGGTGGTGTGGGTGGTGAGGCTGAGGGTAAGGCTGAGGGGGGTGAGAGCCTACCTTTCCTGGTGGTCACCCTTCCCTGGTGGTCCAGTGTGGGCTCCCTGGTGGTCTGGTGGCCATTGCTGCCTTCCGATCTGCAGCTCCACAGAGCTGCAGACCATGTAATCTCGCGAGATGTCAGAGCGTTGCCGTGGTAACCCGCGGCAACGCTCTGATTGGCCGGTTCTCGCGAGACACATGGTCTGCAGCTCTGCTGACTGCGGAGCTGCAGACCGGTGTCTGCGGTGGCTGGGCAGCCAGGAGGGGCCTCGCACCCGGCGGCATACCGGGCAACCCGCCGGGCCCCCTCCTGGTGTCAGGTCCTCGGTCACTGACCGAGGACCTGACACACTCTGCCAACAGGCGGTTTAGGCGGCCGCGAGGCCCCAGCCAGCGCGAGGCCTTAGGCGGCCGCCTAAACCGCCTAATTAGAGGGCCGCCTCTGTAAGGCAGTGTTCCCCAACCCCCGGGCCGCGGACCGGTACCGGTCCGTGGATCAAACGGTACCGGGCCGCCCAGGGGTGTGCGAGTCTGCCGGCTAATGCAGGGCTGGCATTGCCCAAGTGCCAGCCCTGCAATGTGCCTGCGGACCGGAGGGGAGATCAGAGATCTCCCTCCCCGGTCTGCAGGCACTGTGCTGACAGCCGGCAGGGGAGGGAGTGAGAGAGGACCCGGGAGCTCTTACCTGCAGCTCCTCCGGGTCCTCCTCTCGCGAGATTTGGAGCGTTGCCGCGGTAACCACGGCAACACTCCAAATCTCGCGAGAGTGAACTCTAGCCCTGTAACTGGGCTAGAGTTCATCTCACCACCGCTGGGACCACCAGGGATTCCCCACCGGACCACCAGGGACTAAGAAATGTCCCCCCTCCTCCCAGTAAAGGTAAGAAGGGAGGGGGGACATTAATATATTAATTTTAATTAAATAAAAAATATATAAAAAAGCCTCCCTACCCTCCTTACCCCCCATACACACACTGCCCCCATGCACACACTACACACATTGCCGCACAAACACTGCCCCATGCACACACTACACACACTGCCCCATACACACACTACACACACTGCCCCATACACACACTACACACACTGCCCCCATGCACACACTACACACACTGCCCCCATGCACACACTACACACATTGCCCCACAATCACTGCCCCCATACACACACTACACACACTGCCCCACAAACACTGCCCCTATACACACACTACACACACTGCCCCACAAACACTGCCCCCATGCACACACTACACACACTGCCCCACAATCACTGCCCCCATGCACACACTACACACATTGCCCCACAATCACTGCCCCCATGCACACACTACACACACTGCCCCACAAACACTGCCCCTATACACACACTACACACACTGCCCCACAAACACTGCCCCTATACACACACTACACACACTGCCCCACAAACACTGCCCCTATACACACACTACACACACTGCCCCACAAACACTGCCCCCATGCACACACTACTGGCGCCATAACAGAGGGCAGAGGAGACTTGTGATCGGGCACCAGAGAGAAGGGGCACTGCATGGAAGCAGAGGCAGCTTGGGACAAGGTAGGTAGGAGACTGAAATACAGCCTTGAGTTCCCAGCCACAGAAACTCCCCCAGTCTGTGACTGGGAAAGAAGCTGCTGAGTATAGGTGGTGTTACATCAGCATTAGTCTGCTGGTGTAACACTACCTACCTATCCTGTCTGTCACATACCCTCATATGTACCCCATTTTTATTAACTCTCACATGAACATGCTATATACATTCAGTCTGAGTATGTGTGGGACCCTGAACCAACAATTTTGAGTCTATGTCTTTATGTGACTGTGTTTGTGATTTTCTCACTATGTATGTGTCTGTGTGTTTTTTTTAATATATGTGACTCTTTTTTTTTTTTGTCTTATTAAATCAAAACAAGCGGGCCACGGAAAAATTATCAAACGTTTACCGGTCCACGGCGATAAAAAGGTTGGGGAGCACTGGTTTAAGGAACAGAGTTGTCTCCAAATTCCCCAGATCTCAATCTGAATGAGCATATGTGGGGTGTGCTGGAACACCAAATCCAATCCATAGAGGCTCCAACCCACAACTTGCAGGACTTAAAGGATCTACTGCTAATGTGTTGGCACCAGATACCACAGAACACATTCAGAGGTCTTGTGGAGTCCATACCTCAATGCATCAGAACTTTTTGGCAGCACATGGGGGAATCTACACTATATTAGGCAGTGGTTTTAATGTTGTGGCTGATCAGTGAATGTTAAATGAATACTATTAGGGGACCGTAGTATCACTGCCAAGAACTCACTTTCCCCCTTAGTAATTAGCTCCTGAGTGATTGTAACTCATCCCTAGTCATTAGCTGAGGTTTGATGTAAGAGTGAAACAAGTGTATTTTATTGGAGTGACTGTCACCTTTTTATACCTGGGTCTCCAACAGGAGATAACTAGAAACAATGGCATTATGCAACACCTGGCTCCTGGTTGTCTGTACCGAACGAGTTAACCTTATAAATGGCCAAACATCTTGACACCAAACAACACTCTGAAAACAGAAGTTCCTGTGCAAGCATTCCCAAACCAGTGCAATCCCCAAGTAGCTCTCCCCTAGACAGATATTCAGTCCGAAAAGCATTCAGATCGTAGGTGCCTAGCCTGAGTAGTCTAGACCACTTTTTTAACCCCTTAAGGACCAAACTTCTGGAATAAAAGGGAATCATGACGTGTCAGACACGTCATGTGTCCTTAAGGGGTTAACCAGTTTTGACAGGCCTGCAAGCATCCCCCGATCCAGCACAAGCAAGCAAGTTCCACAGCCCTGGGTGGAAAGGCCTGGTCACCTTTGATGATTGCGCTCTCAGTTTGTACATGGAGCTTCCTCAAGTACTTGGTGTTGTTCAATGCCTTACCACCTGCTCTATCACTCCACCAAATAGTGCTTTGTTTGGTGGTCCTGAGACAGAGAGAGACTTTGTAAAAGTTTGACCGAATCGCGGTAACTGTGCGATCCGATCTGGAGTTCCAGAAGATTTATGGGTTGCTCCCGGTCAGGTGTGCCATGCCTTTATGAGTTCCCTGCCGGTCTCTGAGATCCTCTGGACCACTGAACAGGAGCGCTGAGATGGGAGACACAGCCTGGAGAGGGAGTGAGTGTGTGAAAATAGTCATTTTAGGAGAAGGTAGTGACTGGGAGCCATGCATGAGTCCTGGGTGACCGGGTTGTCCATCACACAGAGTTTTAACTATCACTGGCAGGGAAACAAGATAAAGGCACTCAGGCCAAGGATAGAGGTAGATATAGAAATGTGGATTTTTACAGTTAACTTTGATTTTCAAATCTTGCAAATACTTTGTTATTTAATATATGGGATAAGTAAACATTATTTTAAATAATTCTGGGAAATAAGAGATGCTTGCAAAACTTTTGCCAGCTGGGTTATTTCGGACACTATTTGTAAAATGTTTTTAATTTAGTTTTCAATTTAACTAATATATAGTTTGAACCACTTTGGTATTTATTTGTATAAATCTAAAACTGGTGTGTAGGAAAATCGTGTCCTATTTGCTCTATTTTCCGTGTTTTCCCCACAAATCACAGTCCACTCTCTTCTCTGGGTCAAGTCCTAAATATTTGTTGCTGCACGTATCAGACGATTTAGTTAAGTTCTTTTCATAAAAATGTGTGTAATATTTTTGTAACACGAGATGAATAACGAGGATCCAAAGTACGCAATAATAAGTTCTATATAATATGCTTCCAGGGAAAAAAAGAGAGAAAGAAATTATATCAAATTTACAGAATTGTATTTATTTGTTAATCTTTTGCAATGATCCTGGAGGGTTACATGGAATTAGAGATTCTGCAGTGTCCTTTGGCAACTATGTTATACAGGGTTTAGAATATTAAGGTACATAAACATTCAACATTTTTGTAGCACAAAGGAGTCCTTATTCAAAAAAATGGAAATAAAAATGGTTACAATGCTACAAAAGCCTGGAGAGGCCACGTATTTTTATGACAACTTGTTTTCTCAAGATGACAACTTGCTTTTCCGATATAAGTTATTTTCTCATGATAACAAGTTGTTGTTTTTTTCGAGATATTAACTTGTTATCTGGAGTTATCAGTATTATTTATTAACGGTTTTAATTTCGCCAAGTCAAAATACAGAGAAGGACTTTAATGGTTTAAGTTTACATAAATACAAAGCTTTGAAATTTTGAAGTCAAACTACACAGGGAAAAGACACATACAGTGGCCTAAATATGTATAAAGTAGGGGTTTTGAACAAGCAAAGATAAAAAACAACAACCTGTGCAAGTCCAGTAATCCTAAGGGACTGTTAGGGGGACCAACTTGGTGAGGCTCATAACTGGGGTATTGCTGTTAGAGTGGTGTATTGTAACATTTGCAAATAAAATGCAATGCAAAACAAAGCCAATATCGTGTATACACAATAACGACAGTGAATAGGTCAATGCATCCTTAGCTGTCTTAAGAAAAATGATAATGACCATTTTGTTATTATTGATTAGAAGCAATAATCAATTATCCTGCACGTGCGCATCACTCAGTGTATAAATGCAAGTATTTTAAATGGTCAGTTTTGCTTTAATTTAAAAATATATTTATATAAATTGCGTAGTGATTTTCAGGCTAGTTTCTCTGGTGTGGCTCGATAAAACCACATTCATTATTTCGACCACATGGAAATTGGGTTTGAAGGTAAATTGGCAAATGTGAATTTATTGTATTTGCAGTCAATACAAAGCTACGGATTTTAAAATGCATGTTATCTCTCCTAACACAGAAAGCAAAACCCAGTACAAAAGTTATGTTTGTGTTGTATTTTTCCATGATATGATTTTCTGATTCATGTCCCTAGTTTAACCAGAATACTGTGAAGTGCTACTTTATAATCAGTTGTAAAACATCCTCTTAATATTCAAGAATAGAATAGTATGCAGTACAAAATACAGGATATGTTAAAAAAACAAAAAAAACAAAGCAGAGAGCCAGCAGTCAGGAGTGGGCAGTCAGATCCTTATTCTCTCAGCCATGTAAACTCTATAGTAGCACTTCCTGAGATGAGTAGTGTAGGGGAAAGAAGTAAAAAAATGCAATAATCCCTACAGATGGGGCATACCGAACCAGCTGCTGTTCACCCACATGGGAAAAGTGCATAGAGCTCGGAAGTACCCAGAACTAGAAAATCCCCTATAGAACCTAGGCATAATGGAGCCCCAGGCAACGCTTGGATCCCTCTGCAGTAAAGCAATTCAGTCTCTGAGCCTCACAACGCATAGTACCTGCTGGAGAGCCAACCTGAGGTGGTAAAAAATGGAGCAAGAAGTATCCTGTCCCACTAAAGGGGACACCCATTAGACATGTGCAATTTGCTTTGTTCTGAATGTAAATTCGGCCAAATTTTGGCAATTCGGACATTCGGATGCTTTCGAATGTCCGAATTGGCGAATTTCCGAATTGCTTCAGATTTCTGAAAAGTGGCAAAACAAGAGAGGGAGGGGAAATTATGTGAAGGATGACAGTAATCTAGACCAATAAGCTAATTCCTGGCACTGGGAGCCTTATGGATTTGTAAATGGTTGTGGTGGCAGTCTGGGCACTTAACCCTACCCCTAACCCTATGCCTAACCCTACCCCTAAGCCTACCCCTTACCCTAACCCTACTCTAACTTACCCCTAGTGGTTGTGGTGGTTAGGGTTCAGGGTTAGGGGTAGGGTTAGGTGTAGGGTTAGGCGACTAACCCCTATATTGGCCCCTATATTGAAGTTTGGGTTAAAGACCCTGTTTGTGCCTGTTTAGGCTTAGACAGTAGCCATTCGAACTTTCGAACTCCCATCTTGTTTAGTCGAAGGCATCCAGCGGTGTTTGGTCACCAAGTGCATGGAACTCAAATCGGACACTCGACGGCACGAACACTGCTAAACCTTTACCTTCTATGGAGGTTCGGCTATTCGAACAGGAGTCGAACGGCGTTCGGTAAGAAGATGCCCCAGAACCAGAGACATACACAGACTATATCCACGAACGGCTTTGTTTGGTAATTCGAACCTTATTTCAAATCCTTGAAGTAGACTGGCTGCACAGCCTGATTCTCTGGAACTATTTTGGGCATGAAACCATGCATGTTGTCGGTCAAAATAGGACTTCCATAGAATTCCTAAACCCCTGAACTGATCTAGGTGATTTTTGGATATGTTGGTCACCCAGATCAGGGCTATCAGTGGATATAATAATTGTGTGGATTTTATGTATTTTGGGGGTACTTTTGGGGTTTTGTTATGTGTTTTTTCTGCCTGGAGATAATTGGGTTAATGCAGTATCTGCCTCAATTATCTCCTAGGCAGAGAGGTGGGATTGTATGTTTGTATTGGGAGTGTCACACTGTGTAACCTTGTTGTTATTGGTTGTTAAGTTTGTGTCCCTGTCCCCAACAAGGTCCATGTGGGCATACACCTTGCTTGGGGACTTGCATAAAAGGCTAGCTGTGGCTTCCATTAAAGGAGATGCTTTACCCCTTCATAAAGTCTTGGCTCATGTTTGGCAGATTGGAGAACTACATACACTCTGGGGATTGCTATAATCACAATACTCCCCTGAGTATAATCAATAGCTCTTCTATGAGCTGTTCCTACTACGCTCTCTGGACTAGGAGAGGTCTACCCACTGGAAGCTGGAGCCTGGTCTTGGGTCCACGGTGGGTGGAGGAAGGCGAGACCCCAACCAAGCTGCGGCGGTTCATGGGATTTACAGTGGTTATGGTGCTGATGGTACTCGTCAGTGGGGTGCCAGGCGGTCCGTCACAGTGAAAATCTAGTCTCACCACTACCTAGCACTTGCTGGATTGCTCTTTTTTGTAAAATTGATAACATGTATTTATCATAAATTCTAGCAATAAAGCAATTAAAAAATAGGAAAAGCTCTGTGTGTTTAGCTCTAAAGCAAAACTTTTATTGCAACATTCACTTATTTACAACTTGAGATATTTTATACAGTAATTGTAAATAGTATCAAATTATCCATCACTATTCACTTTAACTATATTACAAATTATATGCTTTTATAACTCCCTTCTTGTGAGATAGTCAATAAATAAACTCCTTTAAAATGTATTCTTTTAGTTTTGATGGATGATCTTCTTACATTAAAGGAGAAGGGACAGGAGTTTTAATATTTCGTATAACTGTTTTCTTTATTGCTTAATGTTGCTCTGTTATTTATCGTCTGTCATTCCCCCATATGTCCCACTTATACTTATGCACACTTTGGAATAGATACCACAGAAAGCAATTTGGACCGCAAGATAATTCTTCAACATTCTCTTTCGGATCAGTGCATTTGATTTTGATACTTTTTCTAAGTGTGAGATATTATGGGGTGAGGACTGTCAAAAAAAACCAAAAAACGTGAACGGGTAGGTGAGAACCTCTTTTAAACTTTGCGATTAGAGAAGAGTCCAGTCAGTCATTTATTGTTCTCTTATTCATTTAGCAGTGCATTATGGTGAATTGAAAAGAAAACTCAAAACATTTGTGGGTTATGTGGAATTTACAGTAGAATGGCCAGTCTTTTTTTTATGTTTCATTTCTGTTTATTGAAATTGCAATATAAAATAAACAGTGCAGTAGGACAAATAATGACAAATCTGTTGTGACAGCAGTGAGTACAAATTATACAGATACAACAATGAAAATCATGTAAGGTGTTAGAGTGAGATACACAGAGGTATTGCATCATTACATTTAGTGTTTCAGTCAGTCGTCTGTTTTATCGGTGTCTTGTATATTTAAAAGGAAGGTAGTATATGTGTCCCATCGAAAAAAAATGTTAGACTGTATAACTGTGTAGCAATAGTAAATCATAACAATGAAATAAAATATAACAGGTAAAAGGTAAAGAGAACAAAGTGAATTAGGTTGCTCTGGTATGTGTTTTCGAGACATTCAGTATGTGTCTGGACATAGAAACAGGTGTCAGTATTGCACTTTAGATTTCGTTTACAGGTTTATTGGTGCAGTCTTGTCTACACGTATGCAAACTGAACTATGTCATATATACATATATACACAAGGCTTGTGACAGGGGGGGATTATGTTTAGGAGCTGAATATTTTGTTGTCAGTGTTTAGTTAGAGGGATTCGAGTGAGTCATCTACACCTGATCCTGTGTGTTGGTTAGTTATTGGGTTTCCCTTGAGTTGTCGGTATTTGCTGGATTGTGGCTTTATGTCATAAAAAGTTTCCACGGCTGCCAACTATAACTATATCTAGAGTACAGAAATGATCGACTTGCGTGATTAGCTCTCTAATAGAGGACTATTATTACCATCTTCGCAGCTGTGAGGATAAAGTATAGTACAGAGGATTTGCATTTAGAGATAGGGATTAGTGATGTCGCGAACATAAAATTTTCGGTTCGCGAACGGCGAACGCGAACTTCCGCAAACGTTCGCGATCCGGCGAACCGGGCGAACCGCCATAGACTTCAATGGGCAGGCGAATTTTAAAACCCACAGGGACTCTTTCTGGCCACAATAGTGATGGAAAAGTTGTTTCAAGGGGACTAACACCTGGACTGTGGCATGCCGGAGGGGGATCCATGGCAAAACTCCCATGGAAAATTACACCGTTGATGCAGAGTCTGGTTTTAATCCATAAAGGGCATAGATCACCTAACATTCCTAAATCACAATGGATATGGATAGACACCTGACATATTGACAGTGTAACATAACTTCATCACCTAAGCCCTGTGGAATAAAACAGTGAAATGCCTGATAAAGCATCTGTTCGGTAGTTTGATTTGTTCCTTTTCGGCAGATTTCTACCGAACACCGGACTGATTTGATATATTATAAAGCATGTTTTACCCTTCCAGCTTGTTTCCAGCCGTTCGCATAATTTCGTACGAACTCCGTGTATAACATATAGGTGGCCGCCATTTCGGGACTTACACGTGTTCGCGGCCATCTTGCGTACGAACAGCGGTGTTTGCCTGTGAACGCATTGGAACTAAAAACGGATACACAAACAGGCGAACACCGCTGAGACCTCCATGCGCCCAGAACTTCGTGCTGGAACTACCGAACGACGGGCCGTTCGGTAGTTACACTTAATCGGCTATGGGGAATCCAGCGAACCCGGAGATAGTTGTGGATGACAAGAATTTCGTATAGTTTTAACAGGCGAACGGAGACCGACTGCAGGGCCAAAACTTGTGGAACTCTTTTCGGCTAGAAAATCCGTGCGGTCGGTCAAAACTTCAAACATCCATAACTCCCGAACCCCTCAACCGAATGGGCTGAAATTTGGACATATTGTTCTCCTAACCAAGACATATCAAGCGGTGCTGGACTTAAAGGTGTACCCCCTGTTTTTGGGGTACATCCAGAACTGGGGTAAAATATTGTACGTTATAATTGTGTTATGTGTTTATCTGAGGGGAGGAGACGTGGGGGTGTTACCCTGTGTATGATTGGTTGTTTTCATCCTCCCCCTGGGAGTGTCCTGTGTGTGCCTTTTCCTAATAAAAAGCAGGCTGGGTGTTCCAGTCCTCAGTTCATCTTGACCCTTCAAAACGTAGCCTCGTCTCGTTCTTGGAAGGGGATTATTTGGGGATGTTATTCTGCTCCTGTTACAGCTGAACCTGACTGTCGCTCTGGATATCGTGGATGGGATTACACCAGCTTACTTCTCCACAGCAGCTTGCAGGGAAAAAGGACGTCTTCAACGGCAGATACCCTCTCTCTACCTGGGTAGCCGTTACAGACACCTTGACCTATGGATTGACACCTGTCCTCAGAGACCCTGATACACACTGACACAGAGCAGAATAGGGACTGCTCCCCCTACATAGGGTCACTTGGCAGATATGGATTGACACCTGTCCTCATGGACCCTGATACACACTGACACAGAGCAGAATAGGGTCTGTTCCCCCTATATAGGGTCACTTGGCAGATATGGATTGACACCTGTCCTCATGGACCCTGATACACACTGACACAGAGCAGAATAGGGACTGCTCCCCCTACATAGGGTCACTTGGCAGATATGGATTGACACCTGTCCTCAGGGACCCTGATGCACACTGACACAGAGCAGAATAGGGACTGTTCCTCCTACATAGGGTCACTTGGCAGATATGGATTGACACCTATCCTAAGGATCCCTGATACACACTGACACAGAGCAGAAAAGGGACTGTTCCTCCTACATAGGGTCACTTGGCAGATATGGATTGAGACCTGTCCTCAGGGACCCTGATACACACTGACACAGAGCAGAATAGGGACTGTTCCCCCTATATAGGGTCACTTGGCAGATATGGATTGACACCTATCCTAAGGATCCCTGATACACACTGACACATAGCAGAATAGGGACTGTTCCCCCTACATAGGGTCACTTGGTAGATATGGATTGACACCTGTTCTCAGAGACCCTGATACACACTGAAACAGAGCAGAATAGGGACTGTTCCCCCTACATAGGGTCACTTGGCAGATATGGATTGACACCTGTCCTCGGGGACCCTGATACACACTGACACAGAGCAGAATAGGGACTGTTCCCCCTACATAGGGTCACTTGGTAGATATGGATTGACACCTGTTCTCAGAGACCCTGATACACACTGAAACAGAGCAGAATAGGGACTGTTCCCCCTACATAGGGTCACTTGGCAGATATGGATTGACACCTGTCCTCGGGGACCCTGATACACACTGACACAGAGCAGAATAGGGACTGTTCCCCCTACATAGGGTCACTTGGCAGATATGGATTGACACCTGTCCTCAGGGACCCTGACACACACTGACACAGAGCAGAATAGGGACTGTTCCTCCTACATAGGGTCAACATTTTTAGCCCAAGGCAGCTCATCTCATCAGGCCTTTTTTAGTTCAATGTATCACCCACTGTCAGTCCCTTCGGAATCCATCCCTCATTCATCTTAATAAAGGTGAGGTAATCTAGACTTTTTTGACCTAGGCGACTTCTCTTCTCAGTGACAATACCTCCTGCTGCACTGAAGGTCCTTTCTGACAGGACACTTGAAGCGGGGCAGGCCAGAAGTTCTATGGCAAATTGGGAAAGATCAGGCCACAGGTCAAACCTGCACACCCAGTAGTCAAGAGGTTCACCGCTCCTCAGAGTGTCGATATCTGCAGTTAAGGCGAGGTAGTCTGCTACCTGTCGAAGGGCTGTGGCGATGCGTAGGACTTAAAAAGCTCTGCATGTCCTCCATCAACAACACGTCTTTAAAACGTCCTGTCCTTGCTGGCGTGGTCATGGGAGGAGGAGGATTACTTTCACCTCTTCCCCTGTTAGATTCCCATTGTGCTGTGACATCACCCTTATATGCTGTTTAAAGCATACTTTTTAATTTATTTTGCAAATGCTGCATCCTTTCTGACTTGTTGTAATTTGGTAACATTTCAGCCACTTTCTTCTTATACCGGGGGTCTAGTAGCGTGGACACCCAGTACAGGTCGTTCTCCTTCAGCCTTTTTATACAAGGGTCCCTCAACAGGCACAACAGCATGAAAGACCCCATTTGCACAAGGTTGGATGCCGAGCTACTCATTTCCCGTTCCTCCTCCTCAGTGATCTCAATGAAGGTATGTTCTTCCCCCCAGCCACGTACAACACCACGGGTACCAGATAGGTGACAACGAGCACCCTGGGATGCCTGTTGTGGTTGGACTTCCTCCTCCTCCTCAAAGCCACATTCCTCCTCTGACTCCTCTTCCTCACAATCCTCTTCCAGCGTTTCCGCAGGTCCAGCAAGCGATGCTGATAAGGCTGTTTCTGGTGGTGATGGTGACCACAACTCTTCCTCTTCCTCTTCATGCTCATCTACGGCCTGATCCAGCACTCTTCGCAGGGCACGCTCCAGGAAGAAAACAAATGGTATGATGTCACTTATGGTGCCTTCGGTGCGACTGACTAGGTTTGTCACCTCCTCAAAAGGACGCATGAGCCTACAGGCATTGCGCATGAGCATCCAGTAACGTGGCAAAAAAATTCCAAGCTCCCCAGAGGCTGTCCTAGCACCCCGGTCATTCAAATATTCATTAACGGCTTTTTCTTGTTGGAGCAGGCGGTCGAACATTATGAGTGTTGAATTCCAAAGTGTCGGGTTGTCGCAAATCAAGCGCCTCACTGGCATGTTGTTTCGCCGCTGGATATCTGCAAAGTGCGCCATGGCCGTGTATGAACGCCTGAAATGGCCACACACCTTCCTGGCCTGCTTCAGGACGTCCTGTAAGCCTGTGTACTTATGCACAAAGCGTTGTACGATCAGATTACACACATGTGCCATGCACGGCACATGTGTCAACTTGCCTAACTTCAATGCCGCCAACAAATTTGTTCCGTTGTCACAAACCACTTTGCCGTTATCCAGTTGCTGCGGAGTCAGCCACTTTTCCACCTGTGCGTTCAGGGCGGACAGGAGTGCTTGTCCGGTGTGACTCTCTGCTTTCAAGCAAGTCAAACCCAAGACGGCGTGACACTGCCGTATCCGGGATGTGGAATAGTACCTGGGGAGCTGGGGGGGGTGCTGTTGATGTGGAGCAAGACGCAGCAGCAGAAGAGGACTCAGCCGAGGAGGTTATGGAAGAGGATGGAGTAGGAGGAGTAGGGGAGGTGGCAGCAGGCCTGCCTGCAAGTCGTGGCGGTGTCACCAACTCCTCTGCAGAGCCACACATTCCATGCTTGGCAGCCGTCAGCAGGTTTACCCAATGCGCAGTGTAGGTGATATACCTGCCCTGACCATGCTTTGCAGACCAGGTATCAGTGGTCAGATGGACCCTTGCCCCAACACTGTGTGCCGGACATGCCATTACTTCCTTTTGCACAATCGAGTACAGGTTGGGGATTGCCTTTTGTGAAAATAAATTTTGTCTGGGTACCTTCCACTGCGGTGTCCCAATAGCTACAAATTTTTTGAACGCCTCAGACTCCACCAGCTTGTATGGTAAAAGCTGGCGGGCTAATAGTTCAGACAAGCCAGCTGTCAGACGCTGGGCAAGGGGGTGACTTTCTGACAATGGCTTCTTACGCTCAAACATGTCCTTGACAGACACCTGACTGTGGGCAGATGAGCAGGAACTGCTCAAGGCGAGAGACGGAGTGGCGGATGGTTGAGAGGGGGCAAGGAAGACAGCAGTGGTTGACGTGGCTAAAGATGCTGGACCAGGAGGAGGATGGCGGCTTTGAGTTTGTGTGCTGCTTGTACTCATGTGTTGATCCCATAGGCGTTTGTGATGTGCGATCATGTGCCTTCGCAAAGCAGTTATACCTAGGTGGGTGTTGGACTTCCCATGACTCAGTTTCTTTTGGCACAGGTTGCAAATGGCATCGCTGTTGTCAGAGGCAGACACGCAAAAAAAATGCCACACTGCTGAGCTCTGCAATGACGGCATTCTGGTGGTGGACACAGCATGCGTTGATTGGCGTGCTGTTGGGCTGACCCCGGGTGCCGATGCATGCTGTCTGACTGTGCCACTAGCTCCTTGCGATGACCTCCCCCTGCTTCCAACTCATCTGCTCCTCATCTCTGTCTCCCCATCTGAACTTTGGCCCTGTTCTTCTTCTTGCCGAGCGGGCACCCACGTGACATCCATGGACGCATCGTCATCATCAACCGCTTCACTTGTATCTGACAACTCAGCAAAGGAAGCAGCAGCGGGTACAACATCATCATCATCACACCGTATGTCCATGTGTGTAATGCTGCCTGACTGAGACATATCCCTGTTATCTACATCCTCTGGCAATAATGGTTGCGCATCACTCATTTCTTCAAACGGATGTGTAAATAACTCCTCTGACAGATAAGGTGAAGCGGCTGTGGTGCCAGTGTTGGTGGTGACGGCAGGCGGGTGAGTGGTATCTTGAGAGGTTCCCGAAGCTAAGCTGGAGGAGGATGATGCGTCAAGGATCTGAGCGGAAGCTGTAGAAGATTGGGTGTCCTGTGTTAGCCAGTGAACTATGTCCTCAGAACTGTTCAAGTTCAGGGTACGTGGCCTCTGAAAATTGGGCATTATTCTAGGGCAAAAGGGAATCACAGCACCACGACCACGACGGCCCCTGCGGGGTGGCCTGCCTCTGCCTGTCATTTTTTTGGGGATTAGTGGTACTATGCGTGCAAGCTACTGTGAGACCAGATATGAGTGGCACTGTGCAGTGGCAGAGGTTGGCAGAGTACACGCTGTAGGCCTGACATCCACTTGAAGACAACTAACTGCTATTCAATCTATTACAGTGAAAAAAGTTTTTTGGTTTTAAATGCACGCTATTGTGACACCAGATATGAGTGGCACTGTGCACTGGCAAAGGTTGGCAGAGTACACGCTGTAGGCCTGACACACAGACTAACTGCTATTTAAAATTTTTGTTTTTAAATGCAAGCTATTGTGACACCAGATATGAGTGCAAGCTATTGTGACACCAGATATGAGTGGTGGCACTGGGCAAGTGGGCACAGTATCCACTGTGAGCCTGACACAGAAGCTGGCAGGCAGGCAACTGCAATTAGATTACACAGGAAAAAAAGCAGACTGATGTTCTAGCCCTAAAAAGGGCTTTTTGGGGTGCTGTCCTTACAGCAGAGATCAGATGAGTCCTTCAGGACTGTAGTGGACACTGAATACACTAGCCTAGCTATACATTTCCCTATCAAATGAGCAGCAGCTACACTTTCCCTCCTCTATCTAAGAATGCAGCTTCAGAATGAATCTAAAATGGATGCTGTACAGGAGGTGGGAGGGTCTGGAAGGGAGGGTCTGCTGCTGATTGGCTGGAATGTGTCTGCTGACTGTGAGGCACAGGGTCAAAGTTTACTCAATGATGTCGAATAGGAGGCGGATCGAAACGCGCATGTGTTCTCCCGCCGTGGCGAATGCGAACACGCTATGTTCGCCGGGAACTATTTGCCAGCGAACAGTTCGGTAAATCACTAATAGGGATGTTTGCATTGTTTAAAAGCAATGAGGGTATGTTGAGGGGTAGTGTTGTCCCCAAGACCTTTTCAATGAGGGATTGTATGTTTTTTCCAAACGGTTGCACCAGTGGGCAAGACCACCAAATGTGTTGGAAGTTGCCTGTGTCCCATTTACATCTCCAGATAATGTAGGTGAGTATGAATGTAAGCCGGCTGGCGTAAAATACCACTGGGGCAGAACCTTGTAGCTTGCTTCTTGAAGTGGACACTTGTGTGAGAATGGAACTTCTTGTAAAATACTTTACTCCATTCTTTAGCTCCTAGTCGGGGTGATAACGGGTCGTTCCATGGGATTGTGTAGGAAGGTGAATTTGGGTATACCATAGGTTGTAACATTTTGTGGCATGTAGATAGTGTGACTGACCTCCTTGCACCCCGACCAGGTACCTTTGTCAATCGCTGCTTCCAAGTACTTGCGAGCACCATAAGCACTGCACTGGAACACCATAACCACCATAAACCCCTCAAACCGCCGCAGCTTGGTTGGCGTCTCGCTGTCCTCCACCCACTCTGGACCCAAGACCAGTGGGTAGACCTCTCCTAGTTCAGAGAGCGAAGCAGGCTGTTCTTATAAGAGCAAGTGTTGTGATCCAAGGGAGTATAGTGATTATAGCAATCCCCAGAGTGAATATAGCTCTCCAATCCCCCAAACATGAGCCTAGACTTCATGAAGGGTAAAACGAATCTCAGTTTAATGGAAGCCACACTGGCTTTTTAGGCAAGTCCCCATGCAAGGGGTACTCCTTCATGGACCTTGTGGGGAACTACAGTATAAAGTCACAGACCAATGGCAACAGTGTTACAATACATGACACTCCCATACATAATAGGATAATACCTCCTCTGTTCCTGGGAGATAATTGGATCAGGAACTGTACTAAGCTAATCCAATTTTCTCCAAGCACAGAAAAAAACACACATTTTTACAAACACCCCAAAAGTACCGTAAAACACGAAATCCACACAAAAGTTACATCCCCGATAGCCTGATCTGGGTGACCAACATATCAAAAAATCACCCAATTCCGGGGTTCAGGAACTTCCTGGAAGTCATTTATTTGACCGACCGCAGGCATGGTCCCTTGCCCAAAACAGTTCCAGAGAATCAGGCCTTGCGGTCTAGTTCGGTAGTTTGAAAAAGAACAAACTACCGAACAGAGTCAATAGAGTCAACAGAGTCATCCAGACGAATGATTTCACCAAACAGTGCCCTTCTAAGTTTGTATAGAACCAAAAGCAGGCGATGATGGAAGTCCAGCAGTGTTCAAGAGTTTCTGTGCAAACAAGATGCCCGCCACCTCGTGGTTGTCCATAGGAATTGCGGCCACCCAGACGAACAATTAGACTGAGGTGAGAAACGTTGTTAATAGGTGTTAACAAGCTCCAGGGTGGTCTCTGGCTCATGCGGTTGTTCGATAACCGTACCATATAATCCCAGTTGCATGAACAGAGTCTTTTAAAAGTATTTTTGCCAGGTTTTGCCATAGTTATAGGGCATTTCGTCACAGATAGTATCTTAGGGATTGGTGAGGTAGATGAGCACGTGTTCAAAATGTGTTTCTGTTCTAGGGCCTGTGTTTGGGATGTGCAACGTTCTTAGGAAATGTTTTAACTGGTGATATCTAAATTTCTGAAGGTGTGTGGTGTTGTCGGTAGAGGTCAGTGTGTTGAGAGACAGCAATGATGGGTTGCAGTACAGGAAAGATATTGGTACATATGTGGAGTTAGACTACCGTGCGTTTGTGCAGAACTTCCATCCTTGTCCTCCTGTCGGAAAGTCAGGGTTTTGTGTTATCAGGTATTTTGGGGAGATAGTTTGAGCTATGTCAGGGTAGTGTGCAACTTTTTTCCAGGCCCGGATCAAAACCTTTAGTGTGGGATGTCTGGGGACTTCAGTAGACTGTTTTAGTATCACCAACAATGGCCTGTAGCGATGTATCTCTGAATGATTGTTCCAAGGCCATCCACTGTTTGGATGCTGGTCTCAGGGACCAATCTATTATGCGTCCTAAGTATATTGCATAATAGTATAGTATTAGGCTTGGTACCCCCCAGTCTGCTCAAGTTTCTGGGTCTTGTGAGTATCTAAAGTATCTCACTTTTCTCAATGTTAATTTTAAAGTTAGCCATGGTGCCATATTTAGTAAGTTCCTCCATAGAGGGTGAGATTGAGGGTGCTGGTGTTCGGAGAGTAAATAATAGGTAATTTATGGTTTATTTTAAATACAATTTTGTATACTATAATAGGTACTCTATGATATACATATATGTTTATTGCTAACTGCTAGTGTTTACATGATGCCAGCTTAACCCTTTATGGACATGCTTGATAATTCCATTTTTATATTCCACTTCCTTCTGTATAAAATAATGTTCTTGAGATAGTCCTCGATCAGTATGCGAAGGCTGGTACAGGTACAATTAGTACAATTAGTCTAGTCTACTGTCCTAATAAGGTAAATACAATGTGTAATACAAAAACAAATACAAACACACAAAATGAAGCCCAGCTCTTCAACTCTCAGTTCTCCTGGGTGGCAAAAATAGCTTCAGTATTCATCAGCCCAAATACATAGAACAAAAAACAGAAATAGGTAACTGCAGGTAGGGTTTGCAAGCCCTCCACTTCTAACCCAGCCTAGACTTTTTGTGGCCGTCCAATCACAGACTTCCCAATGCAATGAGAAGTCTTTGCATGGCAGGAGCTCTGTCTGCCTCCTGAGTTTAGCTGCACTGAGTTAAACAAAGCAGGAAGAAACTGGATAGGTCGTCTGATTGAGGGGTGTAACAAGAGGGTTTAAAAAGGTTCATATAACTGCTTTGCAACAAAAACACAGAAAATAAGCTCAGAGAACCCTCCATGTTTGCCTTTCGGTTAGCGCCGCTCAGGTGTATTTAATAAAAAAAGGCCAAGTTTTAATCAATATCTGCACTTTTTGTAAATGAAAAACCGTGCTGTAGAAATGCAAAAAATTTTTTCCATGTAGACTATGTGAGTCGCATCCAGTGGAGGTGTGGCTTGAGCTTCATAAACAAAATTTAACTTCTAGACAGCAGATACTTGAGCAGTTACACTGCACTGATATGATCTATACACCAAAGTCACATCATTACGCTAAAGTTCTTTTGGTGTAAAGACAGTGGTGTACATACCGCGGACGCAGAGGTCGCAGCTGCGACCGGGCCCGTCACTCCAGGGAGCCCAGCCGCCCTGCGGACCCCGGGTACCCGCCCCCATCTTTTGCGGCCCCGGCCTGCGCGGCAAACCGCCGGGGCCGCATGTTAAGGGGTCCATCGGGTGGCCCATCTTGTCAGAGCCACCCGATGGAGACGGATTGTCAGGGGTCCGGTCAGCTCTGGGTGCTTTATCAGCGCGACCAGGCCCCCTGTGATGATGTCAGACAGAGCTGGGAGGAAGTGACTGCACGTCACTCTTCCCAGCTATCTGACAGAGCCGCGCGGGAGGAAGGAGGAGGGAGTCAGAGTGGGAACTCTGACTCCCATCAGGCTGAGCCTACACTGGACCCCAGGGAAAGTCACCCTCTTGCAAAAGGTAGGAAACAGGAGGGTGACTAAAACATTTTGTATGTATGTGTGTGTCTGTATGTGTGTCTGTATGTATGTGTCTGTGTGTGCCTCTGTATGTATCTCTGTGTGTGTCTGTATGTATGTGTCTGTGTGTATGTCTGTTGGGGGGGTGTATGTGTGTGTCTGTATGTATGTGTCTGTTTGTCTGTGTGTATGTGTGTGTGTGTGTGTATGTATGTATGTATGTATGTATGCATGTGTCTGTCGGCGGTGTGTGTGTGTGTCTGTATGTATCTGTCTGTGTGTGTGTGCCTCTATGTATGTGTCTGTGTGTATGTGTGTGTTTCTTTATGTATGTCTGTGTCTGTATGTATGTTTCGATGTGTCGGTGGGGAGGGCATGGATCGGGGGGGGCCTACCGATCAGTTTCGCACCGGGGCCTCATGTATTGTGTGTACGCCACTGTGTATAGAGTATCCTTTTAAGCAACAGCCACTGTATTCGAATGTTCGAAGCCCAGCAATTAATCCTTACTGTGGAACCAGTGTATTTTATATCCCTTTGTATTCTTACACAAGTAAAGCTACAAAAGGCTTTCTATATCTAAGTGATTAGTCCACCGGTGACCTGTTATAGAGAGCCGAGCAGTTAGAGGACAAGATTTTACCTCTCTGCAGATGTAACACAAATAAATGACTCTCCTGTATAAATTGTTAATGCAGCTGACTTTTCGCCTCCTGCTGCCTCTTATATAAAAGCATTAATTTTTTTAGTAAAGGCTCAGAGTTTGTACTCGGTTCTCACGCAGAGACGCGCAATCATAAAAACAGGATGTTTTTCAAGATACAGTACATTAGATAATGGACTCTGGACTTTTATGTGACAATCTGTGTCATTTTAATTGCTATATGCATGGCAGGAAACTCGCTCAATATGTAATGCATCTTTCACTCAAACATATTCGGAGAGAAATTGCTCTAATTCTCCCACAAATGCTTCCTTTACTAATAGCGTTTTTCCTTGTTGGGGTTTTTTATACAAATTATTCAATAAATCTGAATCTAATTTTTCAAGTCAAAAGTCTGCCCACAATAGCTAAGTGTATATAGCTTAATGTTACCAATTATAAAACAAATTCCTTGCCAAGGGATCCTTGCCAACAGGATGCAAGTTCTTTAGAACTGAGTACTTTAAAACATTTTCATTATAAAAAAAATAAGTAAATATAGCATGTCAGTAAGCATTACCCCTTGTTTACCATCCTATAATTCAAGACACGAAAGCTGTTCTTTGTTATCCATGACTGTTGTGTATTAGGTCGACCTTTAATGTCAAAAATCCATTTTGTTAAGTCGCCTTGTGTACCGCCACTAACACAATGGCTAATTTTTTTTTTATATACTATTTGTCCCATATATAATTTTTCATAGTTTTGGCCCAGTGATTGGAACCACTGATAAAGGGTAGCACCAAGTTAGGAGTCTGTGAACAATACCTTACCACTCCCCTGATCATGCTAACCCCTCACCCCTAATATTTATATACCTAAGAGTCATTGTCATTGTCCTATCATATTGCACATGGAATGCAATAAGTAAGTATTGGCTTTTGCTGGCTTTTACCCAGTTAATCAATATCCTTTTGCTTGTTATGCACAGATTATTGTGATGGGTGTATTATATTAAGCCCTTCCCACACACGTGTTAGGCTCAATAGAGCACTCATAATATGTTGGTCTTCTCTTGGGCCCTCTGCTAATTTTTAGTTCTACGAGGAAGACAGTATCATCATTAAGATTGTGTCCATTTTGAAAATGTATGTTTGTGCCTATCACCGCCTATTCTTACCAGTGTGAAAGGGAAAAAGTTAAAGGGATAAAATACAGTATGTTAAAAATAACTCACTTTTTAACTGCATTATATAGATAATGCATTTAAAATATTCTAAAAACCCAGACCAAGAAGGTGTTCAACCAATTGGGAACCTCTTGTTGTGATCTAAGGGTTTATGGGATATGTAGTTTATCCCCAGCTACAGTTTTATACATCTTGTAGGATGAGTAGAACTGCTGAAATTTAGACATCACGTGTTTACAGTCTACCTATTCACAGGTTTTATTTACAGTTTATGTACAACAAACTATGTAGTTGCATATTCTTGTTTTTTTTTACCATCTCGGGAGCAGGAGAGAATAGGGTACAAGTTGAACCTATCTAAATCTTGTGTGCAGGGCACATTGACAGAGTTACTCTTTGCACCATAACCAAGAGATGTCTAATAGGGGTGTTCATTACAGTTAATGGGAACTACAGCTTACAAACGTCTGCATCTCACCGACGCAGTGTTGCTCGTTAGAGTGAGAATTGTCATGGATACAAAGTGAATTGAAAGTCAATTTCAAATTTAAGTCCAAAGAAACCAAACTGGAAATGTAGCTGACTCAACACATTTTTCCAGTTCCGCTATGTTGGCCTTGGATTTTATATTCCATTTGAATTCTTACTGTAGTGGTGAATAACCCTGTTCGATTTTTGGGAAGTACACTTTCCATCGCATATCACATAATGGGTACAATTAATGAAGATTTACACAGAATCTCACTGGTGATTGAAAGAGAAGAGCCCCAGGATAGAGTTACAGAACGTTCCAGGTTCATATTAGCGTGCCTTTACATTAGCGAGCATTCCAGCAACTAACAATGGATATCATGGGGCTGCCTCTACAGTTTAGATGAATGCAGATGTGCTTCTTGCCCCCTAGCATGGGCAGTGCATGGTTACCATAAAATTTGGCAGAGGCTGTGGAAATCTACTTTTTAAGCTGAAGCGTTTGTTGGGGTGCACCTGCTTTAGTTCGCCCCTGTTGCTGCCCCTTCCCTGTCTGACACCCTAGGCTGCTCTATGATAAATCCGCCCCTAAATACAGCTCTTGGTTATTATTATTATTATTATTATTATTGATTTTTCCACTGATAAAGAAAATGTATGAATCCATGTAAAGGCTATGCTGATTCGCAGAAATATTTTGCAATATTTAGAAACACTCAATTGTGTACCCTGTGTAGAATCCTGGATATTCTGTATCAACAACAATTATATGAGGGCCATTATGCTTTATGTTTTGTGTGAATATTGCAGGATGACAGTGAATGTTTGCAGTATCAGTGTCAAAATAAAAGTACTGTCACAATGACAAAGCCATCTTCTGCTCAGTTCAGTCCCTGTCATTGAGATCTCCATAGGCATGCCCATTTTATGGAGTCATGAGCTGATAAGAGCAATAATTTAAAGTGGGATCGTCACTTCTATGGATATTGTACGGTTGAAGTGTCGAAAACCACCTAAAAATTAGTTTATCTTTTTTTTATGTTCTCACAATGCAAGGCATAACATTGCAAACTAAATATCACATAAGCACTGAACAATTTTCAAATAATGTATATGATATATATCTTATGTGATATACAAGAGGAATTTGCAATGTGAGAGATTTTTTTCAGAAAGAAAGAAAACATAAGCTTAGTTAGGTTTACGAGACTATGGTGGAGTGTATCAGTTGAAGAAAAGTTTACGGCAGGATGCAGGTTAAACAGGCCCAGTTACGTATCCCAGGTCAACCTATGTCCTCCGAGGGAAGACCACAGTCTCACAATATAAGAAGCCACAGGGCCACAGGCTCAAGCAGTGAGGGGGTCCCAGACAAAGAGAAACAGTACAATAGTCTCATCGACTGCTGCAAAGACAGTAAATGCTAGGATAACCCTCACGGAGAGGTAGGGGTTGGCTGCTTGTCCAATTATCCTTCATTATTATTTATATAGCGCCAACATATTCAGCAGTGCTTTACAATGATACAATTGGGATATTCGACAACAAGTAATTTACTTACGGAATATAACAGAGACAAGAGGTGAAGAATGTCCTGTGAAAAACTATAGGAGAAAACATAACGTTTTAGTTTCAAGGAACACTGTAGGGTAAGGAACACAAATGTGTATTCCTGACCCTGTAGTGTTAAAGCCACCATTTAGTTGGCTTGCCCCTCCCCCCCCCCCCCCCCCTTAGCCCTGTTAAAAGGTGGAAAACGTACCTTATTTCCAGCGCCACGCTGGTCCACCTGCGCTGGCCCCGTCCCCTATCCGCCTGCTTGGCTGACATCATCAGAATTGATGTTCTCAGTCAATCCAGTGCTTTCCCATAGGAAAAGCATTGGACTGGCTGAGATGGTCAAGAAGGCAGGGCGGAGCCAAACGCTGGCATGGCCAATGAGCATCTCCTCATAGAAATACATTGAATCAATGTATCTCTATGGGGAAAGTTCAGCGTCTCCATGCAGAGTGTGGAGATGCTGAACGACACTGTGAAGCACTGCCCCAGGAAGCACCTCCAGTAGCCGTCTGAGGAGTGGTCACTGGAGGTGTTCCTAGACTGTAAAGTAAACACTGCATTTTCTCTGAAAAAAAAACTACAGGGTTTGACTATACTCACCAGAACAACTACAATAAGCTGTAGTTGTTCTGGTGACTTTAGTGTCCCTTTAATGAACATTTAAGTTCTAAAGACTTTAACCCTTTAAGGACCAAACTTCTGGAATAAAAGGGAATCGGGACATGTCACACATGTCATGTGTCCTTAAGGGGTTAATGGTGCAAAACTTCTCTACACTTTGACAATTATAAGCAACATTTTATTTCATTACTCGTTATCCTAAATCTTGCAAAATGCAAAGTAAACTGATTATTTATCTCCCTTTAGTTCCAAAATAAGATTAAGATTCCTGCACCATTTAAATTGGCAAGATTTATTCACTTGATCTCCTGAATATGCAAATTTAAGCAAAACTAAATATAATAATATAAAGAAAACTCTATCGGAAGTGTGCTAAAGGCGTTAAAACCATTCCCCACTTTATCTCTGTTCTCATAAATGCAAGAAGTAATTTCCTTTCGTAATGCCAGTTAAAATACAAACAAAACACACACAGAATCCCTAGTGCAAAATCAGTTAATATTAATGAGGACTACAGTAAATGCAAGATATAAGAGCTCTCTGGTAAACTGCAGGAAAATGATACAGCTCATTCTATTAAATGACTGTAGAGAAGTCCTCTCCTTCTTCTCAAAAAAGTTTAGTGATACTAGGTGAAGGTGCTTGACTCCAGGTACAACAGTTTAAGGACATGATGCACAAAGAATGTAATTAAACGAATGCTCCGAGCACCACAATCACTGCAGTGTGCTTTAGTGGCTTTGGTGCTTGGAGTGCACTGGACTTGGTTTAACTTTTTACCTGGTATCTGCCAGGTGCCAAGAATGTGTGCAACCAAATGGGAACCTCTTGTTGTGATCTAAGGGTTTATGGGATATGTAGTTTATCCCCAGCTACAGTTTTATACATCTTGTAGGATGAGTAGAACTGCTGAAATTTAGACATCACGTGTTTACAGTCTACCTATTCACAGGTTTTATTTACAGTTCTGTCTCCTGTACAACAAACCATGTAGTTGCATATTCTTGGTTTTGACTCTCTCGGGAGCAGGAGAGAATAGGGTACAAGTTGAACCTATCTAAATCTTGAGGTCACTGTTTCAATGTGCAGGGCACATTGACAGAGTTACTCTTTGCACCATAACCTAGAGATGTCTAATAGGGGTGTTCATTACAGTTAATGGTAACTACAGCTTACAAACGTCTGCAAAACGTTTTACCTGGGATCTGCCAGGTGCCGGTCCCTGCTTTCACTACTTTATACAGAGAGCCAAAATATGCACAGAAATTCCATTATTCAGCCCAGAACAGAGTTTTGGGCTGACAATATTATGTGTAATGGTACAACTGGCCACGAGCACACAATTAACACTAACGTAATATGTGCAGTGCTTCAAACAGAAACACTGCACACATCATGTACTCCTACCACCATGACTACTTCAAATCACTGAAGAGACCATGGTGATTGGAGTAACCCTATGAGCACCAAAACAATTTTACCTTAATGAAGTGATTTTGGAGTATAGATCATGCCCCTACGGTCACACTGTTCCATTCTATGCCATTTAGTAGTTAAATTTCCTTGTTTATGCAGCTGCAGCCACACCACACCATCCATGTGACATACACAGTCTCCCTACACATGTCCTGTAAAGAGAGATTTAATGTTTAAACTTCCTTTATTGCACAGTGTGTTTAATTTAGAATGTCTTATGTTCTGTTCTGTTAATAACCTGCTAGTGTCTACAGGACTCTCCTGTGTATGATTAATGTTCAGTTTACAGAGCAGGAGATTTTAAAAAAACTTCTAAAGTAAACATACTGTGCTATAATGTCTGATTGAAAATTTTGTCACGAAGGCTGCGTAGCCCCAGCCAGGGGAGCTGCATACACAAAAACAAAAGTGATTTTTCTCCTAAATGGCAGAGAATTGAGCAGCGAGACTTCAGAGACACAATCTATACACCAGCACTGCTTCAGTAAGCTAAAGTTGTTTTAGTGCTTAACATATCTCTTTAATTAGTATACTCAGAAACTAAAGTACAACATATTGACTTTGTGACAGGCTAAGAGATTAAGAGACTATTTTCATTCAGTAATAATAATGATGAAAAAACACAGAAATGTGAAAAGTGCAAGAAAAAGCAGATTGCGTGTATTCTGCACGATATCGTGCTAACAGAATAATATCATGTGCATACTATCCTGGAGCCTTTAATTATTCAGTTAGTTCCTACACTATTTAGATAGGAGGAAAAATATTGTGCTCTATTTTATCAGATTCCGAATAAATGCCCTCTGGACCTCATTCTTTTCACTATGGATTTCTTTCAATAAGAACTAAAAAAGACCATTGGAAAAGCGAACAAAGGATCACATGATAACACCAGAATTTGTTGTGTTGAAGGCAGTCACGGAAGATAAATTGAAAGACATACTTGGCAAGACTTAAGGATAATGAGCCAAGCATGGTCATCAGAAAAATTAACTTCAGGAAAACTATAGCTATGGCTTCAACATATTAGCTGATTTATGGGTTCTTATCTATGATCATCTTCCAACTGCAGATATCAACACTCTGAGGAGCGATGAACCACTGGACTACAGGGTGTGCAGGCTTGACCTGTGGCCCGAGCTATCCCAATTTGCGATAGAACTTCTGGCCTGCCCCGCTTCAAGTGTCCTGTCAGAAAGGACCTTCAGTGCAGCAGGAGGTATTGTCACAGAGAAGTAGTGATGTCGCGAACCGTGCGAACCGCCATAGACTTCAATAGGCAGGCGAATTTTAAAACCCACAGGGACTCTTTCTGGCCACAATAGTGATTGAAGGGGGGGGAGACCTACTCTCCTCCCCCCCCCTGGCCCCCACCCCTGGGCGGCCGGTGGGGGCCATAAAGATAATGAGGGGGGGGACACCTACTGTCCTCCCCCCCAGGCCCCCACCCCTGAAGGGCGGGTGGGGGCCATAATGATAATGAGGGGGGCGACCTACTGTCCTCCCCCCAGACCCCCACCCCTGGGCGGCGGGTGGGGGCCATAAAGATAATGAGGGGGGGACCTACTGTCCTCCCCCTCTCTGGCCCTCACCCCTGGGCGGCGGGTGGGGGCCATAAAGATAATGAGGGGGGACCTACTGTCCTCCCCCTCTCTGGCCACCACCCCTGGGCGGCGGGTGGGGGCCATAATGATAATGAGGGGGGGGACCTACTGTCCTCCCCCCAGACCCCCACCCCTGAAGGGCGGGTGGGGGCCATAATGATAATGAGGGGGGCGACCTACTGTCCTCCCCCCCGACCCCCACCCCTGGGCGGCGGGTGGGGGCCATAAAGATAATGAGTGGGGGACGTACTGTCCTCCCCCTCTCCGGCCCCCACCCCTGTGCGGCAGGTGGGGGCCCTAAAAAAAAATAAGGGAAGGACCTACTGTCCCCACCCGGCCCCCACCCCTGAGCGGTGGGTGGGGGCCCTAAATACAAATGAGGGGTCCCTAGTCACCCCCTCCCCCCCCCAAAAAAAATGATACCCCTACCTACCCCCCTCGCCCTAAAAATAATGAGGGGGGGACCTTTAACTAAGAACCTGTAAAAAAAATTAGAAAAAATCAACTTACCATTCGATGTTTTCTTTCTTCTAAAATCTTCTTTTTTCATCCCCAAAAAAGGCCAAATAAAAAAACCATAATAACCGACGCAAAAAAAAAAAATCCATCTTCACCCATGGAGGGCTCCGCGCAGACTGAGCTCTGCAGGGTGGGGGAAGGCTTATAAAGCCTTGCCACGCCCTGCAATTAGGCTAAGAACACTCTGATTGGCTGGTTTAAGCCAATCAGAGTGCTCTTTGTCATTTTACACAGCGTGGGAAAATTCCAAAGAACTTTCCCACGCTGTGTAAAATGACACAGAGCACTGTGATTGGATGGCTTGAAATCCATCCAATCACAGTGCTCTGTCATTTTACACAGCGTGGGAAAGTTCTTTGGAACTTTCCCACGCTGTGTAAAATGACACAGAGCACTGTGATTGGATGGATTTCAAGCCATCCAATCACAGTGCTCTGTGTCATTTTACACAGCGTGGGAAAGTTCTTTGGAATTTTCCCACGCTGTGTAAAATGACAAAGAGCCAGGGCCGGACTGGACCACCGGGATACCGGGAAATTTCCCGGTGGGCCGCGGCACCTGGGGCTGGGCTGACAGCCCTGATCAGTGATTAAGCTCCTGTGATCCCGGGCAGCCATGTGTGAGCTGTGCGGCCACAGAGGACCCCATGGGAGCAGGGGGAGCCAGGCGGCCGGCACACCTCACACATGGCCGGCCGGGATCATTAAAAAAATAAAAAATTGCGGCGGGGCGGAGCTTAGTGCGGGGCGGGGCTTAGTGTGCGGTGGGGCGGGGCTTGCGGTGCGGCGGGAGCCCTGGCTAACTGCAGCATGGGAAGCAGGAAGGAGTCCCTGCTTCCCCAACACCCAGCCTCCAGGAGCTCCAAGCAGGAGGTAAGAAGCAGGTCAGTGTGTCTGTGTGTGACTGCCTGTGAGTGTGTGACTGTGTGTGTGTGACTGTCTGCCTCTGTGTGTGTGTGTGTGTGTGTGTGTGACTGTCTGCCTCTGTGTGTGTGACTGTGTGTGTGTGTGACTGTGTATGTGTGTGTGACTGTCTGCCTCTGTGTGTGTGACTGTGCGTGTGTGTGACTGTGTGTGTGTGTGACTGTCTGCCTCTGTGTGTGTGACTGTCTGCCTGTGTGTGTGACTGTGTGTGACTGTCTGAGTGTGTGACTGCCTGTGTGTGACTGTCTGCGTGTGTGTGACTGTCTGCCTGTGTGTGTGGCTGTCTGCCTGTCTCTGTATGTGTGGATGTTTGCCTCGGTGTCAGTTACTGTCTGCCTTTGTGTGTGTGCATCTGCTAGTAAGTGAGCGAGTGAGCTTCTGTGTGTGTGTGTGTGTGTTTGTGTGCGTGTGCGCGCATCTGCTAGTGAGGGAGCGTCTGTGTGTGCGCGCCTTCTAGTGAGTTTGTGTGTGTCAGTGAGCTTGTCTGTAGTGAATCTGTGTGTTAGCGAGCTCTTCTGTAGGAGCATGTGTGTGTCAATGGGCTTGTCTGTAGGGAGAGTGTGTGCGCATCAGTGAGCTTGTCTGTAGTGAGCGTGTGTGTGACAGTGAGCTTGTCTGTAGTAAGCTTGTGTGTGTATCAGAGTTTGTCTGTACTAAATTTGTGTGTGTGCCAGTAACCTTGTCTGTGTGTGTCATTGAGATTGTCTGTCAATGAGACTATTTGTGTGCATCAGTAAGATTGTCTGTGTGTGAGCATACTTTACTGTATAATTTAATTACCCTGAAAGAACTAATATTTTGAATTAGAAGAAGAAATGTATCAATAATATATATATATATTCAGGGCATGACAACCATAACGGTTGTCATGGGCCCAGCGTCCTGGGGGCCCCGGACTGCTCAGGTCGTCCCGGGCCACACATTAGCTATGTGCACACATATGTAGCGATTAACGCTATATATGTGTGCACTGCGGGCCCCCCGCTACCTGTATTCTGCAGGGGGCCCAGCACACTTGAAATATACTGCCCAGCTACTTTGCTCTGTTGAAGTCTCGTGAGCGACGCGATCGTCTACGGCTCGCGAGACTTCTACAGAGCAAATTAGCTGGGCAGTATATTTCAAGTGTGCTGGGCCCCCTACAGAATACAGGTAGCGGGGGGCTGCACCATGCCTCAGGACCTCTGGCTCCAGGGCTCCAGCCAATGTGATCTCTCCCCTCCATGGCCACAGGTGAGATACAGGGAGGGGGGAATAAAACATTACTATTAAAGGATGGGGAAAAAAAACTGTAGGCTTTTCCCCCCCACATTTTGCAGCCCCATACATTTACACACACTATACACTAACATTTTGGGCAGACTCTGGTGCAGGCACCGGGGGGCCTAGACCTTGAGCTGTGTCAGGGGCCCCAAAATTTCTGATGGCAGCCCTGTGTGTGTGTGTGTATATATATATATATATATATATATATATATATATATATATATATATATACTGCTGTACCTTGCACTCAGGCAAAGTTGTGTGACCGGGTGCATCACCAGGGCTCCAGTATCCCGGCAATTGAAACAGTTGGCTGCACTCTCAGATTTCCTTAAAACTTAACTTTTATTGAAAAATTTAAGAGAAGATCAACGTTTCAGTCCCTATTGTGGACTTTCATTATGATCCTGATGAAAGTCCACAAGAGGGACTGAAACGTTGATCTTCTCTTAAATATTTCAATAAAAGTTAAGTTTTAAGGAAATCCGAGAGTGCAGCCAACTATTTCAATTGCATATACAGGGAGTGCAGAATTATTAGGCAAGTTGTATTTTTGAGGATTCATTTTATTATTGAACAACAACCATGTTCTCAATGAACCCAAAAAACTCATTAATATCAAAGCTGAATATTTTTGGAAGTAGTTTTTAGTTTGTTTTTAGTTATAGCTATTTTAGGGGGATATCTGTGTGTGCAGGTGACTATTACTGTGCATAAGTATTTGCAACTTAACAAAAAAACAAATATATACCCATTTCAATTATTTATTTTTACCAGTGAAACCAATATAACATCTCAACATTCACAAATATACATTTCTGACATTCAAGAACATAACAAAAACAAATCAGTGACCAATATAGCCACCTTTCTTTGCAAGGACACTCAAAAGCCTGCCATCCATGGATTCTGTCAGTGTTTTGATCTGTTCACCATCAACATTGCGTGCAGCAGCAACCACAGCCTCCCAGACACTGTTCAGAGAGGTGTACTGTTTTCCCTCCTTGTAAATCTCACATTTGTTGATGGACCACAGGTTCTCAATGGGGTTCAGATCAGGTGAACAAGGAGGCCATGTCATTAGATTTACTTCTTTTATACCCTTTCTTGCCAGCCACGCTGTGGAGTACTTGGACGCGTGTGATGGAGCATTGTCCTGCATGAAAATCATGTTTTTCTTGAAGGATGCAGACTTCTTCCTGTACCACTGCTTGAAGAAGGTGTCTTCCAGACACTGGGAGTTGAGCTTGACTCCATCCTCAACCCGAAAAGGCCCCACAAGCTCATCTTTGATGAAACCAGCCCAAACCAGTACTCCACCTCCACCTTGCTGGCGTCTGAGTCGGACTGGAGCTCTCTGCCCTTTACCAATCCATCCATCTGGCCCATCAAGACTCACTCTCATTTCATCAGTCCATAAAACCTTAGAAAAATCAGTCTTGAGATATTTCTTGGCCCAGTCTTGACGTTTCAGCTTGTGTGTCTTGTTCAGTGGTGGTCGTCTTCAGCCTTTCTTACCTTGGCCATGTCTCTGAGTATTGCACACCTTGTGCTTTCGGGCACTCCAGTGATGTTGCAGCTCTGAAATATGGCCAAACTGGTGGCAAGTGGCATCTTGGCAGCTGCACGCTTGACTTTTCTCAGTTCATGGGCAGTTATTTTGCGCCTTGGTTTCTCCACACGCTTCTTGCGACCCTGTTGACTATTTTGAATGACACGCTTGATTGTTCGATGATCACGCTTCAGAAGCTTTGCAATTTTAAGAGTGCTGCATCCCTCTGCAAGATATCTCACTATTTTTAACTTTTCTGAGCCTGTCAAGTCCTTCTTTTGACCCATTTCGCCAAAGGAAAGGAAGTTGCCTAATAATTATGCACACCTGATATAGGGTGTTGATGTCATTAGACCACACCCCTTCTCATTACAGAGATGCACATCACCTAATATGCTTAATTGGTAGTAGGCTTTCGAGCCTATACAGCTTGGAGTAAGACAACATGCATAAAGAGGATGATGTGGTCAAAATACTCATTTGCCTAATAATTCTGCACGCAGTGTGTATATATATATATATATATATATATATATATATATACACACACCCCCGACATAGCACAATGACTTATGGGGCTGGCATAGATTTTTTTCCAGGGCTGCTTCGTATCCCCAGTCAAGCCATCTAATCACAGTGCTCTTTGTCATTTTACACAGCGTGGGAAAGTTCTTTGGAATTTCCCCACGCTGTGTAAAATGACAAAGAGCACTCTGATTGGCTTAAACCAGCCAATCAGAGTGTTCTTAGCCTAATTGCAGGGCGTGGCAAGGCTTTATAAGCCTTCCCCCGCCCTGCAGAGCTCAGTCTGCGCGGAGCCCTCCATGGGTGAAGATGGATTATTTTTTTGCGTTCGTTTTTTTTTTTTTTTTATTGCGTCGGTTATTATGTTTTTTTTATTTGGCCTTTTTTGGGGCTGAAAAAAGATTTTAGAAGAAAGAAAACATCGAATGGTAAGTTGTTGTTTTTTTTTTTTTTAATTCTTTATTTTATTGTGCATATGTAAGACAAGGTACATTTATGCCGGCAAGTGCCACAACAGCATTCTGCCAGATTTTACGCGTACATACATAGACTGTAATGTGGCTTGAATAGACAGTGCACTTTTTGTATATTGAAGACGGAACAAGCTTGAAAAACAGGTGTATAAAGCATGCTTTTAAATCAGGCTTATAAATCAGGCGTATATACCAGACTTATGTATCAGGCTTATGCATCAGGCCTATATATCAGGCTAATAGATCAGGCTTATATATCAGGTTTATAAAACAGGCTTCTAAAACAGGCTTATAAAACAGGCATAGAAAAATACTAATAAAAGAGAATTAAATATTAAAACAGTGATAAACAAGGTTTAAGACAGTCGAGTATGTTAGGGTGATGTGTCTAAGTTGTTTGTCATTTAATTGGCACGGTACCAGAGGCCGTATGCTTACGGCTTGCTTGGGCAGAGGAACTTTCTCTTGTGTATAGCTAGTAACATGCTTGCAACAGTGCATGAGGGGTTAAGTAGATAGGTGGTACACGAGCTTAAACAAATCGGTTCTATCACGTATATGGCACCTTAGTTTAGTTAATCTGGTGTGTCAGGTTACTATATTGCAGGCTATGATTATACATTAGCAAAATTATTGTGAACTGCAAATTTTAAATTCCCTGTGAGACCAGGTTCTGTGGCAAAGATAATAAAGATAAGGGACCCCTACGGAAATTTTACAGCTGAAAACACATTAAAATGTGGCTTAATCAGAGCCTAGTGGGTGCTTTCTGACCGGTCCAGGTTAATCTCAGGCTTTGAGGGAGAGACAGTCTAGGCATGCAGGGTGACTTCTGCGTGGGTCTAAGACGTGTCAAGATAACCTGTAAGGACTTGCTGAGTCCGTGTGTATGGTTAACTTTACTTATCTATAGTCCATAGTCCTTGGTGAAGTGGCCACTGAGATACTTCGATATCTCCGGCTGAGGGAGGTTATGATCCCCACGTCCCGAACAGGCCTCAGGCCTCAGGCTGTGGGCCTCTGAGTGTATCAGTCCGGTTCACTTCACCCGATGCCTTGTCTAGTGGCTTTGCTTGCGTGGCAGGGTATGTGCCCCATTGGGGTTCCCTCTCCTGTGGGCTGTGAAAGGGCTTTCCGCTCGTTCCGTCCCCCTGCAGACCTCCTCGCTGCTTCCTGGTCAATGCTGCAGCGGGCTTTGTGCGTATCCCCGTGCGGTGTCGCGCTTTGCTGGTGGAGGGTTGTTAAGATCGCCGAGTGGGAGGTCGGTCGGGTGCACCGGCCGGTCCTCTTCTGGAACTTGGGGTTGTGAGTGCCGCTATTCGAGGGCCCCGGCGCCGGTTCCCGCCATGATGAGCTTCGGCTTTGTCTCCGTCGCGAGGCCGCTCGGGAGGTACAGGGTGGGTTTCCCTGCAAGTGGCGCCGGGTAGCCGGGCGGATCCACGCCATCACCTCCTTCAGCGCCAGCTTGTATATCTGTCTTCGAGCCTTAAACTTCGCCCAGAGGTAGGAGCACAGCTGGCCAACAAATTCCAATGTGTGCTTGGGTGGCTTAATAGACGGTCGCTTGGTCTGAGGCTGCGACTGAGCCGCCATCTTGGCTAGGCCCTGTTTGTCCCATTTGGCTGAGGGCTTGGTTGCGTGATCAGGCGGTAGTATAGGGGTATTCGTCCCCTGCGAGGACCGGGATGTCCCCCGCCGGTCCAAAGGGGGGGTAGCAGGGCTGTAGTGGGTTCTCGTTTGTGAGCTCGTCCCTTGCCGGGAGATCGGCCGCCTCCCCCGGATCTCAGGCTTCGCTCTGTGTTAGGCCGCATGGCTGGTAGAGGTTTTTCGGCGGTGCACCGGAGCCGGACTGGTACCATTTTGTTTGGCATGTTGCTCTGCGTCCGTTCCCGGTCCCCTTGTGCCGTTAACATGAGTATATCATTCGGGTTTAGCTCATATATTCCGGTTGTTGCAAGAGCTCCTAGGATCTGCGACCAGCCATCTTGGCTGTCAGGCCCCGCCCCCGGTAAGTTGTTTTTTTTTCTAAAATATTTTACAGGTTCTTAGTTAAAGGTCCCCCCCTCATTATTTTTAGAGTGAGGGGGGTAGGTAGGGGGTAATTTTTTTTTGGGGGGGGGGGGTGACTAGGGTCCCCCACCCATTTGTATTTAGGGCCCCCACCCGCCGCTCAGGGGTGGGGGCCAGGGGGGAGGACATAAGGTCCCCCCCTTATTAGTATTTAGGGCCCCCACCCACCGCTCAGGGGTGGGGGCCGGGGGAGGGACAGTAGGTCCCCCTCTTATTGTTTTTTTTAGGGCCCCCACCCACCGCTCAGGAGTGGGGGCCGGGGGGGGGACAGTAGGTCCCCCCCTTATTGTTTTTTTAGGGCCCCCACCCACCGCCCAGGGGTGGGTCTGGGGGAGGGACAGTAGGTCCCCCTCTTATTGTTTTTTTTAGGGCCCCCACCCACCGTTCACGGGTGGGGGCGGGGGGGAGGACAGTAGGTCCCCCACTTATTGTTTACTCAATGATGACGAAAAGGGCGGATCGAACATCGCATGTGTTCGTCCGCGGCGGCGAACGCGAAAACATGCTATGTTCGCCAGGAACTATTCGCCAGCGAATAGTTCGGGACATCACTACTGAGAAGAGAAGTCGCCTAGGTCAAAAAAGTCTAGATTACCTCACCTTTATTAAGATGAATGAGGGATGGATCCCGAAGGGACTGACAGTGGGCGATACATTTGACTAAAAAAGGCCTGATGAGGGGGACTACTTAACACACCACTCCTATCTGGTGGCACATTAGATTACACGTGCAATGCCCCAAATTTGAAGTAGGAGGACCAACCAAGCATCTTTTTCCATCTCCCGGTTCCTAAAATCGATGCCATATACACGTCCCCTGATAGGGGACGTAACAGGGATTAAACTGATAAGAATAGTACTACTTAACACACCACTCCTATCTGGTGGCACATTAGATTGCACGCGCAGTGCCCCAAATTTGAAGTAGTAGGACCGACCAAGCATCTTTTTCCATCTCCCGGTTCCTAAAATCGATGCCATATACACGTCCCCTGATAGCGGACGTAACAGGGATTAAACTGATAAGAATAGTACTACTTAACACACCACTCCTATCTGGTGGCACATTAGATTGCACGCGCAGTGCCCCAAATTTGAAGTAGTAGGACCGACCAAGCATCTTTTTCCATCTCCCGGTTCCTAAAATCGATGCCATATACACGTCCCCTGATAGCGGACGTAACAGGGATTAAACTGATAGGAATAGTACTACTTAACACACCTTATAATAACGCAGAGAGAGGAGTCTGAAGAAGAGGAGTCAGAGGAGGAAGGTGGCTTTGAGGAGGTGGAAGACCAAACACAGCAGGCGTCCCAAGGGGCTTGTTTTCACCTTTCGGGGACCCTTGGTGTTGTACGTGGCTGGGTGGAGGAAGAGACCTTCAATGACATCAGTGAGGACAAGGAACGGGACATGGCTAGCTTGGTATCCAACCTTGTGCAAATGCGGTTGTGTAAATGGACTGTTTGCGGTTGTTTGCGGTGCGTTAAACGGGGAGTTTGGTCTGTCATTGTGAAGCGGGCGTAACCCTTACACTACCTGATCGATACAACATCATACCTGATGTTTTAAAGCACGTTATTCCAAACAATTTAGGAATGTTAGGTGATTTATGCCCTTTATGGATTAAAACCAGACTCTGCATCAACTATGTAATTTTCCATGGGAGTTTTGCCATGGATCCCCCTCCGGCATGCCACAGTCCAGGTGTTAGTCCCCTTGAAACAACTTTTCCATCACTATTGTGGCCAGAAAGAGTCCCTGTGGGTTTTAAAATTCGCCTGCCTATTGAAGTCTATGGCGGTTCGCCCGGTTCGCCCGTTCGCGAACATTTGAGGAAGTTTGCGTTTGCCGTTCGCGAACGGAAAATTTTATGTTCGCAACATCACTACTGAGAACCAAGGTGCTACTCCCTTTTTTAACCACATGTTAGAAATACAAACCTGTTTATAAAGATTATCTGTGTATATGTGCTATACCACCTAGAGCAACATTATGGCTGTATGAGCATTATAGGAGTTACAGTCTACAACACCTGGAGTGTATATCTGTCAGATCCTCTGTATGAGTCACACCGTATTCAGTGTCTGTCAGCTGACCTTGGCATGTTCTACACACAGACATGTTATCACTGTAAACACCGACATAATTCCTTCCCCATTCCCCATCCTCATTTGATCCCTTCTATTTCAACCCACATGTTACCTACCCCGCACACTATTTCCTAACTCAATTCCCCCCAGACCATTTTCCTGTCTCACTGCCCTACGGTTATTTCCTCCCACACTCTCTATATATTACCTTTGATGAAATTTTAAATATCTTTTTGCTTTTGTCTTATGAAAGGAGAATTTCGTACCCGGTGGTCCGGCATTAAGACAACTCAGGGTTTTCGTCTGTTTTGCAAACACGGTCTATCAAGGTTATTTACTAAGGTGAAAATTTAAAGTGCATTTAAATTTTCAAGCTAGAGTATCTAAATTTCTCCAGTTCGGCTATTTTGAACTTGAATTTGAAATTCACTTTGAATTGTCACTTTAGTGAATACCCCGTATGTGTTTAGTGTACATTCCCTCTTTATTGGTTTAACCTTGGTATACCATCTCCAAGTTGGAAAATTTAGGCTAAAAATAAACAGCCACCTATTTAAATATAAGGATAACTTAGATATTGTAGCCTGTGTTTTGTAATTCAGATTGAATTTACTAAAACTCTGAGTCTAGTGAATATCCTAGAAAATTACTGGCATATATTAAGAGAATTGCACAATTCTGAATTATGCAAAGAACAGACGGAAATACAACCAGTAAATTGTAAATGGATGGACAGATAGAACAAAAGCAACTCAGAAACGTTCAAGGTGCTTAACATTTTTTATGTTAAAAATATAAGTACAGAATAAAAAAAAACAGTATTGCGCTGAATATTACATACAATGTGACAATTTTAAATTCTGACACAGCCATGTAAAATTCTAAAATTTACAAATGGTAAATTCTTTGAGACCCCTTTGGAAACAAACTTAATTTTACCAGTGCCACCAAAATCCTTACTCTGGAAGAATGAACATATGTGGAGAGGGAAGAACTCACTGAATCTCAGGATCCCTGGTCCTTCGAGTATGATGTTATATGACTAAGGAGAAAAGGGCGGACGAACGCCCATAGGGTGATACTGCACAGTATTTACTGCAATATACTGGTTAAAAGCTTCTATGTTAGGATAAAAGATGAAGCGCATATTAATCTCATATAAATCGGGCTCAAATCAGCCACTCATAAAAGTTTTTGTGGTTGTTAGCGGCGATTGATCCATATATGCCGGGATTCACTTCCCAACTTCATGATGCAAGACGCTCTCTTCATGACGTGTTTCGCTCTGATGACGTGAGATTCAACTTGCTTATTATATAGTCTATATAGTATTCTATAGTATAATACTTGTATTTTATTGGTTGTTTCAATTTGTATTCACTGCCGAAAGTCCATAAAAAATTAAAAACCTAAGAAGCCCATTATTATACTTTTATTAACAATGCATTTATAAAACACTGAGGCATGTATAGAAATTTCATAGGAGAGAATATGGAACAAAGAAGCATATGTGAAAATAAATTAAAGTAAATAGTGGAGCACATGATCTAAACATTGCTTCGGACATAAAGGAACTAGGTAGCATAAAGAAGTAAAAGCTTAAAAACATGATTGATGACATATATAAAGGAATACAAATAAACAATACAATAAAACAAAATAAAAGCGTTTTCCCTCGACATAGCTAAAAAATATATTAAATATAACAAAAAATTATATTACCCACAAAGGATGAAATGTATAATAATAAATAACAAACTAATGATTAACAGGGGATTATCAACTCCCCAAAAAATATATAATGATAAAAGCTTGGTTTATAAAACTTCCCTCCAGACCATTTCCTGGAAAATCAATTGAATATAGCAATATTACCCTCCCAAAAAATCCATATGCAATCGCAATGGGTATAAGGTTTGTAATTTAAAAAGCTACCTCATTTTTTGTCAGCCTAATTTTTTTTAAAGGACCTTTATAGTCACCCAGACCACTTCAGCTCAATGAAGTGGTCTGGGTGCCAGGTCCCCCAGGTTTTAACCCTGCAACAGTAAACATAGCTGCCTGTGTTCATGTGAACAAGATGGCCGCCACCTCGTGGTTGTCCATAGCAATTGCGGCCACCCAGACGAACAATTACAACACTGCGGTGAGAAACGCTCTAAGTTGTTAATAGGTGTTAACAAGCTCCAGGGTGGTCTCTGGTCCATAAGGCACAAACAGTGATTTAAACCCAAAAACGTGCGGAGAGTGGATGTTCGTCAAAACCCCTCCTAATATTCCTTACATGTTCTTCCCCCCCGTGTGTGCAAGCTAGTGGTCCAGCCTACATATTGTATGTTACAGGGACATGATAAAATATAAATGTCATTTTTAAATTAGACATAATTTGCACGATCTTTCTTCTTAGTTCTTAAACTTTCGAATTCTTTAAAATTGGCCTTGTTTCTCTGCATGCAAGACAGTAACCACACTGATGAAAAAGTTTTTCATACTAAAAGCTGCTATTTTATTCTTTTCACTTTTAAAATTACTGTCTACCAGCTTAGATTTAATACTTGGAACTCCCCTATATATATTAATTTATGATATTTTGAAACTATATTCTTTAAAATGAGATCTTCTGATAAAAAAAAAACATCTTTTCATTATAATTCTTAATGCCTGTCACGATACCTGTCTCTCGCGGCACGTACGATCACATATATATTGAATTTTCTGAGTTCTAATGCACACACATTCATCCCTAACTTCCTGGTGCCTTATTATGACATCATATCAAATGTGGACCCCTCCCGCTAATCTCCTTTTATAGTGTCAGTCCATGTGTCGCTTTTTGATGATGTGTACAGGCTTGTGATATCATGGTCCTCTGTGACCAATCACTACCCAGTATAGGGTATATATACTTCCTGGTTATCCTTGTTTCCTTGCCCTGTCCTGGTTCTTGTTACCTGAGAGTGTTTATACTGTGTATGGATTTCCTGTTCTCTGACCTTTGCTTGTTTGACTATTCTTGCTCTCTGTTATCCTGATCTTGGCCTGGCTATTAATTCCGTGTATTTCCATAATCCTGACTTCAAATCATCAATGTAACGGTGATTGGTAAACGCACTAAGTCATGCCCACTGTATATAAAAATGGACTTCCAATACACCATAAAAAGATTGGCATAGCCGGGCCCAAACCAGGTCCCCATTGCTGTACCAAAAATCTGTAAAAGAAAAAAAACATCAAAATTAAAAATATATATTTAAAATAAGAGATATAGTCTCCATAATAACAATCTGATGCTGAAGATGTCTAAGAAAAAGAAAGTTGCTTCTAATCCTCTATTATGATCAATGATAGAGTAAAGGGAGGAGACATCACTGGTGACTAAAATATCACCTTTTTTTCCATTCTACCAACCTAAGAATTTATAGCAAGTGTGAACCTTACTGTTAACTCACTGACCGGCCTATTAATAGCTCCATTCACAATTTCATGAATAGAACTGTAGATGGAATTGTGCATGCTCATGGCTGTGTCCCTGGCTCCTTTTGAGAAATCTATGAAAGAGATTTAAAAATAGATGAGGATAATTTCTCATGTGATGTATGAGTTGTGGAGCATAGCTTCTCATGTGATGTATGTGCAAAGCTTCTTGTTGTAATGTATGGGTCGAAAAGCATATCTTCACTTGTAATGTAAGGGTTGGGGATCATAGCTTTTTTATGTGATGTATGGGTTGGGAGGCAGAGCTTCTCATGTGATATATGGATTGTGAAGCATAACTTCTTATCTGGTTTATGGGCTGAGAAGCATTGCTTCTCGTGTAATGTATGGGTTGGAAAGCAGAGCTTCAAAGGGAATATATGAGTCGGGATTATAGCTTCTTACATAATGTATGAGTTGGGAAGCATAACTCCTCCTGTAAAGTATCTGAATGTGAAGGTTAACTTATAGAATTAAAGCCAGAATTAGAAGAGTTTAGCTCCTGATTTTACATAGTTACTGTTCATAGGCTGAAAAGAGACTTGTGCCCATTAAGTTCAGCCTCCCTCACATATGTTTTTGCTGTTGATTTGAAAGAAGGCAATATAAAAAAACAGTTTTAAATGCTTTCTAAATTTGCAGCAAACTAGAAAAAAATCCTTCTAGACCCCAGAATGGCAGTCAGATCTCTCCTTATATCTAGAAACTGTAACCTCTCGTATTAAAACTTTTGCACAGCATATTCAAGGTTTGAATTGATTTATAAAGAGGCAAAATTATATTCTCATCCTGAGTATTAATTGTCATATTTTTGCTTGAAAATACCATACTGGGCTTAGGCACTGCTGATTGGCTTTGCACATTGTTGCCGAGTTTATTGTCTATGGCAATTTCCAAATCTTTCTCATGTGTTGTTATCTCTAATTCACAATTATTTAGGGTGGAAGTTGCTTGTGCATTCTTGACCCTGAAGTGCATAACTTTGCATTTATCTACCTTAAATTTTATCTGCCACTTCAGTGCTCAGTCCCCTAAACTATCTTGATTCCTCTACAGCAAAGCAATATCATGCTCCTTTTGTATTACCTTACCTAGTTGTGTGTCATCTGCAAACACTGAAACATGACTTTCAATGCCTATTTCAAGATCATTTATACATTTGTTGAATAGAAGCAGTCATAGAACAGAAATCTGAGGGACACCACACAGCACTTTTGCCCGTCTTAAAAATGTACCATCAGTTACAATCCTATGTACTCTACCTTTAAGCCAGTGTTCTACCCAAGTACAAGAATTTTCATCCATTCTAGTTTGAACATTTGTGTGGAACTGTATCAAATGCCTTGGCAAAATCCAAGTAGATCACATCCACTGCAACACCCTGGTATTTACTTCTACTTAGGGTACTTCCTTATAATTAGTCTGACATGACCCATGTTTCATAAAATCATGGTAATTTTTGAAAATAACAATGTTCTTCCCAATTAATTCCTGAAAGGTATCCTCTACAAACCCTTCAATAATTTTCAGGCAAAGATTTTTAAAACATTTTTAATATAGGAACGAATTTCTCCAATCCTCATGTGATGAGTGAACAGGTAGGGATACAGCTTCACAATTCTTGTTAATCCCTGCAGTTTAACTAGGAAAATTGAGATGGGGCTAGATAGATTATTATACCTACACAGGGAGAATAAAGCTGGTCTTTCACAGGCAATCTTTTTTGTTTGTTTGTTTCTTTTTTTATGTTCCTGCTAATATTATTAATCTTCCTTTTCCCTCAGTGTAATTTATTGTTCTCTGTTCCCCCGTTCTTAACTATATTATTCACCTTGTTTCCAGTGCCTTCTTACCAACCGGAGTCATATTAAAAAGTATTTCAGTGCCTCGGAAACGAATGTCCGAACATGTCCAGCAAGCCACAAGCAAATGCAATTGTACTGACCAAGCTCAGGGCTTGGGAAACTTACACCAGAACAAATGACTCTGTACATTTATAGTGATTCAAGAAGTACAATATCAGAGAGCTCAGGCCTTGACAAGAGACACCTGACCAGAGAAAACACTAGGGTAGTCAAACCTGCAGTCTGAACTGGGCTTATAGCGGAGTATCCAAAGGAAAATTCTTAGATAAAAAAACTCATCCTATAATGCGTGGTTTCTCTGACTTAAAGGACGATTAACTCAAGGGTAAGCAGTGCAGAACCCAGAACACTTGATGCCAGACATGTATGTATTTTACTAGAATACAAATGAGCACCTTTAATAAGTGATTTTATCTGACACTCCCTTTTGATCTGAAAATTTCTTACCAATGAATTTGTACCACTAATTGGATACAGAGACTATCTATATTTTATCCCACTCTTTGATTAATTGTTAATAGCATGCACCGTATGCTATGAACAATTTAGCTAGTACTTTATCAGTTCAGTTTTTAAATGTATACCTCAATCTAAATATGTATTTATAGCTAATACTGGTTGTTGTAATAGGTGAAATGCAGATTTTTGTATGGGACATGTGTTTACCTCCATATTTGTTGTGTAGAGATTGCATGTTGGGTTCTGCCCATTAGCCGCAAAGTCGGTAGTTGATTTAATGGTTTCAGTCTCATATTCTTGCTATTTATCAATTTAATGTTGTTAAAAAATTTTTTAAAAAGTAAAATAAACGTTTTGCAGTTTTCTGCAGCATAACCCCATTCCTTAGCCACAACCCTCCTTTTCACAAAATGTCTTCCCATTTGGAAAAAATACAATGTAGCTCAGCTGACCTGACTGCTGGCCAATCAAAGCTCAATCGTAGCAGCTGACCTGACTGCTGGCTGTGGCCAATCACTGTCTTTTTATCTCCTTTATTGATGACTGGAGACGCAGCTGGTTTTGAACAGGACATGATATCTCACTGGGTTAGGTGTGTAGAGCTCAGCGGATGAGCATAGCACCTCATCATCTTTTAATTTCATGTCAGGAATTCAAAATCAGATCAAAGTGAATTTCAAATTTATAAAGTCGAATCGGAAGCATTTTCCAAATCTGTATTTTCTGTTCTTCTATTTTGTCATACAATTTAGAATCCCACTTTGAATTCAAACTCTGAACATTGAAATGTAATAAATGGTAAATTACATTTCAAATTTAGGCAAAAGGTGATGATTTGGAAAAAAAAAATCTCAATTTCAGTTCACTCACAGTGTGGCTGTTTGCCTAATGTTTTTAATTTTTTTTTTTTTTTAAATAAGCACAACTTGGTGTTTAGTCTAGTGAATATCATCCAAAGTGTGGAGGAAATTGTGACAGCATTGTATGTAAAGGAATTTAACATTCTCAGTGTGCTGACAGTTAAATGTAGAGCTGATGGACAAGTTGTAATTAATCCCATTATTCTCTGGATGTTTGTTAAATGACGAGAGAATAAACTCAAAACAGAACACAAAATCTTCTGGTCCAAACAAAACACAGCACAATGAAGACCCTTCTGTAGGTTGAAACATTTCTTACTTTTCTGGAACCTCAATAAATTTGGAGTTTGTTTTTCTCAATGCTGAAATGTTTTTTGTACTTACTATTGGACTAGCATCATTGTGCATACCCACAATTAGAATGTGAATAGCTTAAAGGGATACTATAGTCACCAGAACCACAACAGCCTAATTTAGTTTTTCTGGAGAGTGTAGCCCTTTATAAAACACTTCCTTTTCAGAGAAATGTCAGTTTTACATTTATGCCTAAATCCACCTCTAGTGTCTGTCAGTCGGACAGCCACTAGAGGGAGTTCCTGGGCGAGGTCCTGCAATCTTTGCGAGAGCAACATTCACTATGTCCACACTCTGCATGGAGATGCTGAATGCTTAAAATGGACTTCATGAGGAGATCCTGATTCGGGCAGCATTTGACGCACTTGTGCACTAGCCTGCCAATGCATCCCTATTGGATTGGCTGAAATCATCACAATTGATGATCTCAGGTAGGGAGGCAAGGCGGCCTCACAGAGATTGGAGAATATAAGAAGTATATGACTTTTTTAAAGCTCACAAGGGGAGATGAACATCTAAACAGTGAATAGAACACTATCATGTTAGGAATACATGTTTGTACTCCCAATGCTACAGTGTTTCATTAGTAATGTGTTTATTGTTCTAACAAAAAGAAGGTTGGTGTTCATGATATGCCTACTATTCATAAACCACTTGTCTCTAAGTCTAATGTGTAAAGATAAGGCTCTGGAGTAAGGTGCACAAAACTTAGATTAGAACAATAAATAACCAGGAACGTAGAGATGGTAAAAATCTGAAGAAATACAGGCAGCTTTTTAAAATATCATACCTTGCTGAAATCACTTATTGGAATTTAGGAATCAAAGAGACTCTGACTCTCACTTTCAACGTTGCACCATACATTGGACCTGTTGGAAATCCCCCCAAAAAAGAAAATATCTCTGAAAGGCTAGGCATACAAAGTCATAGTGTTTATTGCATAATGAAATAGTATTTAAAAGACAACATGGTACTGCAAACTGCACCGTAGCAAGTGCCGCCTAAGGCCATTTAAGGTTGTTGGCTATGCTAGTATTGAGTTTGTGTTAGACATTTTTGTAATATCCACAATTACTTTATATACCTCGCCATTTGGAGATATTTTCTTTTTGTGAGGGGGTTGGGGGGGTCCAGCTTTATAGGTGAAATTCTAATGGATGCACTATATAGTGAATTTTCTATACACTATTTTTTAATTATCTGTGGATTAAGTTGAAAGGATTCCTTTGACCTATATTGTCTGTTGCCAACTGTTAAAACTGATAGCGGTGAGGGCCTTTTATCCTAATGGTGTGATTTAATAGAATCCCTCCTCTGCGTTGTTGAGAAATGACAAAAGTATTTAAAGGACATTTTACAGTAATTTAAAATTTTATAACCGTTTTACAATCCCTGCATGATATTCTCACATTCAAGTGTTGTAATCTCCAGCCCTTAAGATCTGGGGGATTTCCTTCTTCAGAACAGACTAACTTAAACACACACATATTTTCAGGATTTATATGATAGAGTTCCATGGAGGACAAAAATGTGGGAAACAAGAAGGATGGGATCCCACAAATAAAACAGAGAGGGATAAGCCGCAGTGTTTCCCAACCCAGTCCTCAAGGCACACCTACCAGTCCAGGATTTAAGGATTACCCAGTTTTGTCTAAGGTGTTTTTAGAAAAAAAAGAAAAAACACCTTAGACAAAACTGGGTAATCCTTAAATCCTGGACTGGTAGGTGTGCCTTGAGTACTGGGTTGGGAAACACTGGGATAAGGAACCAGATCCTCTCCAGTCAGGAGAATCTATCTATATATTTTACTGTTTAAGAAAGATGAGAATATACCTATGTTTAAAGGTTCACATTAGTGTCAGGAATACGTTAATGCACCAATCAGCATCTCATCGTTGAATCAATGGAGAGCATTCAGAGTCTCCATGCAGAGCATGGAGACGCAGAACATGGGTGTTGCACACTGTGCAACACTGCCCTAGTAAGCATCTCTAGTTGCCGTCTGAGTGACTGCACCTAGAGGTGTTCCTAGGAAGTAATGTAGGCACTGCCTTTTCTCTGAAAAGGCAGCGTTTACTTTGAAAAGCCTGCAGAGACAGACTACAGACACCAGAACCACTACATTAAGCTGGTGACTATAGTATCCTTTTAAAAAGGAAGAGTTACTTTCCTTATAATGCAGGTTCCTTATCCCTTCAACCCGGAAAATGATATTGAAGCACTTACTGGAATTATGATTGTTGAGGAGGTAAGTGTAAGGTTGATGTCATCCTTCTAAAGAACTTTCTGTGAAATCACTCACACCGGGAATTCCTTTAACTTCACGTTTTCAACATGTGCTTCCACTGATTCAGGACGATCTAGCACACGATATAGATACAAAGAAAATATTGTATAATTTGTGAAGCACAACCAATAGCTAAATTTTAGTTAGCTGTTTGGGTGCACCAAAATAAGAAAAGTGACACTGTAATTTTAAAGCGGAACTGTCACTTTTGAGGTTTTTTTTTTTCCAGAAAACCAACTAAAAATCATTTATGGCTAGTGCATTTATTATTTTTCTAAACACTCAAACATCTTTATTTTTTATGTCACAATGTATACATGTCTGCCCTGGGACAGGCCGGGCATGGGATGTTAATATATTTCATCCTTTCACATATGCACTCATATAGCACTGTGGATGAAATGCCAGAGCACAAATGTGACTTTTTTGTTTAGAACTCTCTGCGGCTGGAGTATCAGGATTATGTTTTTCTGATTACATTAGTGCTGGGCAGTAAGTATTTTTTTTTTTTTTTTTGTAATTACCTCCGCTACTGCTGTTGGGATTAGAAACTGTCATTCCCAGAAAAGTGACAGTAACACTACAAACGGTGAATTCCCTATATGAACATACACAGCCACAGGAAACGCCTAAAGGAATCAATACTTTGACCACAAACAGCATGTTCCATTATTACCCAGTAAATATTTCACAAACAAATTAGTTATCTTGGGATATTCACTAAAGACTGAATTGTAATGAACTAAAACTTAAATTACAGTACAAACTGTGACTATAGGTGAGAATATTTTCAATTCTTTCAATCGCAGTCTCAATTATGTCATTTGGATTCTAATTCGCTACAATCTGTCGTTTTAATGTATAAATCCTATGAAAATACGAATTAGCCTAAAATAAAAAAAATATGTTTTCTTTGGCATTTAAGCTGGATAAATTAAGAAATATTTCATTTTTTTTTTTTATTTTACACCAATCCCAAAGCATCATATCAGAATTGGCACAACATTTAGAAATAAATTGTTTATTACATTGATAAAATCAATTTTTTAAAAGAGCCACTTTTAAATGCACTGATTATCCTCCCAGCCTTAAAATAATCTTATTGTTCCAAACTGGTATACAGTATCAAGAAACAGTTAAATAACAGAGCACTCTAGAGCTTTAAATGTCCTAGCCCCGCCTCCTTGGAGAAGCTGCAGCTCTAATTGGCCGATCTTGCTGCCTGTCATACTAGAAACACTGCTTCCTCTTTGAAAATGTTGCAAGTTTGGGAGACATAGAAGCTGCGGACGTTCTTATGATCCAGATCAGCTACACAGAGGTTCCCTTTAATTCTGGACCGTGTGCCTACTCTCTCCAGGAAAGAAAAAGGGCGCAGCAGCCAATCTGGCACAGGGAGAGGAGCTGCAGTGGAGAGGTCTGTTTTGATGCAGCCCTCTAGAGCTCTCTAAAGTTAGCTGTCTGGGCAGGACAAGGGGAGCTGCTATTTGGAGAATTGGCACCTGCTGGCATGTGGTGCCCTCCTCTGCCAGTGTGAGACACCAATCAGCTGGGGATGCCCATCACTACATTGGGGGAACTGCCTGTTAATTTTACTAGGAGGAGAGCTCCCCTGCAGGAGGGATCTGTGGGGGTACAGCTGGCACTGAGTGGTGCCTATGTCTGAGTAAAAGCTGACAGTCCAGGGGGGGCACGTGTGTTCTCTGATAATGGGCACTGGGATCTGCAGCAGGAGGCAGAAGGGTCTCCTCCACACCGCTTTCTGTCTCTTAGCCCTGATGGTTCTAGCAAGTGGAGCCTTTCTATATAACTATATAGTGGAGAAAGCCAGGGAATCAGAGGCTCAGACTGTAAAATTTAAGCAGCAGCAAGAAACCCTCTCAGCACAGCTGCAAGGTAAGTGATTTCCTCTACTCAGATATCCGGTCAGTTGGGGTCTGATGGGGGGGGGGAGAAGGGATGGTTTTTTTTCCCTAGTATTTGATTTCTTGATGGTCAGCCCAGTGCTTTTCATTTAATTAGCTTCCCATTTACATCCACACAGGCTGGGAGGAACGATAAGCCTTTTCATTCAAGTGTTTAGCAGTTTCTAAGTTCCCAGCAGGACTGTTAGAACTCAAAGAAGGCTGGTATAGGATAGCAGCAGATATTGCTGCTCTGGATATTAACCTGTATTATGTAGGATGAACACTATCACCTGTTATGCTTTTTTGGGGAGGCAGTATATTTTTCTAAGCATCCTTATGAGCCTTCTATACAGTATTTAAAAATGAAATATAGTTATTTGGGGGGCTACCTAATAAACACTGATTTGTAGTGACATGACACTGACTTTATACATTTGGGGCTAAAATAAACCCAGTTTGTGTGGTTTAAAAAAAAACAAACAAAAAATTAATTTTTAATTTGTTTATTTTTTTTCCTCTTAACTCTCTCTTGTATTGTGACCTGCATTTTGTAAGTTGGTCCTTAAATGGTCACAATTTGCTATTTAGTGACTGGGCCCCTCTGTGCCAAGTTAAAGGGACACTGATAATCAATGAAGCATGCTGTAGTGGTTATGGTGCCCAGAGTCCCCTGGCACAATCTGTCAGTAATCCGTCACGCCATTTACTTTTTCGGTATTGGAGGCCCGCGGTCCACCTGGTTTGAGTTGATTTTATAAAGCAGACATGTATACTCTGCATTATTACACTAACTTATACCTGGTTTAGACAATATTTTATTAGCAGAGTGTCAGCTGACCGTGAGCACCTGACACCGCAAGGTGGTCTTAAACCATTTGTGAATTATTTTAATCCTTGCTCTATAACCACTACAGACATCTGAATTATTACCTGGTGATGTTGGAGAAACAGGGTTATTCACTACAGTGAGAATTGTATACAATTAAACATGACTTTCAAACATGAGGCCAAAATACCCGAAATGTAAGCATAGCTGATTTGGAATATTTTCCTGGGTTGTTTTGGCCTTAAAATCACTTTGAATTCACATTGTACCAACATACTTTTTAAGCTTCCTATATTAATTTTACTATACACCATCTATTTTTGTTATACATTTTTTTTTTTTTTTTTTTTTTTTTTTTTTATTAATGTGATTTGTATTCTAGTTTATTCAATCCTTTGCCTTTTTGTAGTTTTAAGAAAACCCTTTTTTTTTTTTTTTTTTTTTTTTTTTTTGCGGTTTCACATGTAAGATGTGACTTCAAAGCATATCATTTTTTTTTTTTTATGTCAGACTGCAGTTATATAGACTTCTGTAACTGTTAACAATGTTCTCAGTTATTCTTAAATTGAACATGTCCTAAAATAATATACCATGCAATTCACACATTCAACTTCAGGTAGGCAGATTGTTCTTGGTTATTAACTTGAACAGGCCATAAAAAAAATATACCACGTGGTTGACATGTTCAACTTTAGGTAGCTATAGAATTAATATGTACACCATGCTTACAAAAGCAAATGTATAAAGTTTTTAAAGAGATATTGTAAGAACATTGCTTCCTGCTCGTCCAGGATTGGTGCATGCTACGATTGGTGGGATAGCTCACCCTCACTTGGAGGTGGTATGAATGACCATACAGCTACTTATGGAATAAACCAATTGAAGATTAAATAGTGATAAAATGTTAAGGTCAACAAAATGTTGCATGTGTGGTGTGACTTTTATGAGGGCTTGCTGCAGTATTTTTCATTTAAGCGACTTGGAGAAAAAAAAAAAAAAAAAATTCTTCGCTCAGTTTGGAGGAAAATAATTGGCTCTGTCGTCTTCGAGCCGTTTATAGCCTGGCTGATATGACAATTTGGTGCACCAGTTTCTGAATCAGATTGGCAAGTTCATACTTGAGGAGTGCAGTCCTTGTGTTTGGGCAGATAGACATCCCTTTGGTATCACAAAGATAATCTGTCAATGAGTTCAAACTAGTGGACTAGTCCACCAAATGTGAATGTATGTACCTGAAGCATTTTGGGAATGCACTTTGGTAAACCTAGTAAAGCCCGTCTGGAGCCAAGTACCATTGATAATATTTCAGCATTGCTCTCTAATAGCTGGGTTCATTGTGATAGTGGGTGTTGGAAAAGATATCTTCTCAATCTTCTGAAGAAATCATCTCCTACTTCAAGTTCTCCTGTTTGAGAAAAGAGGGACAGTGAAGGTATAGTTAGAGACTGGCATGGAATAAAATAGAGTATTGATACACAGTATCCTCTGGTGTCGTTGGAGAATTTCTCATACCTACTTACTTGACCCCATGGGTATGATGATGGGTCCAATGGACCTGAGATCACTGAAGTTTTTAGCTTGGGGCATTACGTGTGTCCTAATTATTTTTTTTTATTTTTTTAAATTCTTTTAAAAAGCGCCAACACATTCAGCAGCGCTGTACATGAGCACATATGGTACATCCTTAAACAACTGGATGTTTGTTTTTGGAGTCTGTTCATTCTCTTTTAGTTATATTTATGTTAACTTTTAAATCTTATTTTAATTCCTTATAGGTAGAATGCTACTCTAAATAAAAAACAAAAACAAAAAAATAACTTTTTTTTTTTTATTATATATGAGCTATACATAATCTTATGTATGAAAGTTGTAAAAAAATTACAAGAAGGCAACTGAAATCAAATGACGTAAGATACAATGACTGAAAATGTGTTTTTTTTGTTCTCTTTCTAGAAAGAGTTGTTGAACAATAGCATAACTGTATAGTGATGCTAATTAAAAACAATACAGTAGATACATTTTTTTTCTTTTCTTTTTTCAAGTGTGGGTTTGCTCAGGAACAAAATACGTCATAACGTATGTGTTTTTGAATAGGAAATGAGTAGTCTTTATGGGTCAATGGACTTACTTTCTTCTAAGTGTCAATGGCAGCGATGCCTAAAGATTATTGTAACCCTGCAGGAATGCATTGATGAAAAGTCTAAATTAAAGGAGTGGTAGGGACAAGTTTCTTCCCTTTTTTTTTTTTTTTTTTTTTTTGTCCTTTTAGGTGCCCGTACAAAAAAGATGACTAGTGTTACATTGTTGCACTGGAAGAGGAAGTAAAATGTCGTTTTCAACAATTATTTACTAATGTTGTAAAAGCAGCTATTCACAGAAAATGCTGGCAGTATCGGAAAAGCCCTAGATACTACCACTTGTCAGGGATGGTTTGAAAGGGTGTTGTTTTTATTGTTTGTCAACTTTATCTGTAGATATCTATAGATTCTCTCAAGTGTCATTCAACCTCCACCCTGGGGTCCATAGCAGTTTAAAGTGTTCGTAAAGCTTATTATTTTTATTTTTTAAAGAAAATGTGTTTTTTAAAGATCTACTCTGGGAATGACAACTATTAATATTATGTGTTAATGTATAATTTTTATATATAATTTATTTATTTTTTTAAAGAAGTTAGTATTTAAACAATGCAATTTTATAGATGAATTACATTGAAACTATAAACACAATAAAGATAAAAGTAACTAGTATATTTGCAATCCCTTGTTAGCTGTAGATTCACAACTATCTAACTATTGTGGTCAGTGTGGCTATTTTTGTTTTGTTCATCTACATATAGTATTCACATATTTACTTTATTAAAGTCTGGGTGGTCAAGATTTCAAGTGAATTCAAATTTTAGGCTAATATGACCTAACTGAAAACCTGTTTGCCTTAGATTTTAAATTCACTTTGAATTCACACAGCCCCCTGTCATTTAAATTTTTATGTATTTTTTTTTTTTTAAGTGAATTGTCGAATTGGTTTAATGTGCTTTTAAAATCTGCTCAGCTAAAGTATAATGTGCTTTGACGACTTGGTGTTTTGTTTTCTATTCTCATTTTTTATTTTATATATATATATATTTTTTTTGTTACTAATTTACAGACTGAATCTTATCAGAAGTGATCTTTGCCTTGAGGGTGGTATATCTAATAGTATAACCCAGAGATAAGGGAGGGACTAAGTAACTGTCTGTGAGTCAGAAAAACTAGCTAATGTGTTTATGGCTATGTTTCCTGTGATGCTAGGTCAAGTTCACTTGCTGAGCTTTGTGGAAAATGTAAAGTTGTTGCCAGTGGTAGACATCCTTACCCAAGACTGTTCGTCCAGGAAACAAAATGTGTCCAAAACAATTTTATGATTTACTTTGTGGTCCAGGGGTCAAGTAGTCCAGGGGGGGCAGGGTAGGTGAGGGGAGAATTGACTCTTTATTGAATAACCCCGTTAGTAAATAACTTTTGCAGTGCCATATGCATACAAATGCAGCTGAACAAAATGCTGTAATGGAGTTCCCTGTACCCTGTCTGGGTACCTCCATCGAGGACCGCTTCCTAGCTGGAACAGGGGACAAACTGTAGCACTTCTGCTTCGTCGTGGGTTGCCTGGGGTCCTGGAACCAGTCCCTCCTGGGGCCGAATGGGGAACTTGCTCTATCCATCCCCAGGCACTGGACGACACTCAGTCCTGGGAGCTCTAGTCCTTACAAGGACTTCACCCGTTGAATCCTCCACACTGGAACAGTGATCAGTGATTAGCCCTTTCCCCTCCCAGTAACCAGACAACACATTTCTGGGAGTACAAGCTGGAATGTCTTATTCTGGCCAGATGGCCTGCTTTTATACAATTTCAGATACAGTTAAGCATGCCCCCGACACTCCCACACAGGATAATCCCTCTCCTGGACCTGAGAGGGGACTAGTTACAAACTCCTCTGTGGCTGAGGGATATTGGAGTCAGGAATTGAACTAACTCAATTATCTCCTGGCACAGAAAAACCTACAATATTACAAAGTACCTTTAAAACCACATGAAAATCCCACAAATGTTAGCCCCGATCTGGGTGACCAACATATCCAAAAATCACCCAGATCGGTTCAGGTTTTCAGAATTTCCCTGGAAGTCATAATTTTGACCGACAGTGCACATGGTCCTATGCCCAAAACAATTACATGAAATCAGTGCTAACGGTCGGTCAGGTTCGGTAGTTTAAAAGAAACTACCTAACGGAATCTATATTTCTACTCTGGAGCTTGTTCACTTTGTTCGTGGGAACGTTTCCACCGAGCAGTGCCCTTCTAAGTGGTATAGAACCGAACGCAGGCGATGATGGAAGTCCAGCAGTGTTCGGGAGTTTCTGTGTCCGATTTCATTTCCATGACGACCAAACACCGCTGCCTGCGTTCATGCAAACAAGATGGCTGCCACCTCGTGGTCGTTCATGCGAACAGTGGCCACCCTGACGAACAATTAGAACACTGCGGTGGAACGTGTTAGAAACTGTCAATTAGGCTTAACAAGCTCCCGGGTGGTCCAGTGCGCCCTTTTTGGTTACAGAATAGAGAAGGGGCACGAACCAAGCCAGTTAACTAGTCTTTTACAGGTTTCCCTGCAGGGCCCATAGTCTGTGGGCAGGAGGCTGGCAAGCAAGATCCCCCAGTAGTTTGTGGCAAACTCATGTGGGGAGGCGAGTTTGTCACAAATGCCTTTTTGTGTTTTTTTTTGTTTTATTTTGGGGGGGGTTGTTTTTATTTTTTTATTGAATTTCTCTTTTAGATGCACATGCACACTGAAGGCATCATGGGACCGCAAAGCTGCCACAATGTGTAACTGTGGCAGAGGTAGTGTTTGTGTGGGTTTTTTTTTTTTTTTTTTTTTAAACTTCCTTATTTATTTTTCATTTATTTTTGGATTTTTTTTTTATACATTGTCTCTTCACCCTTCAGTTATAAATACATTAATAGGATTCTTTAGATAGTCGTGGTTCTATTTCTTTGTGGAATGTTATGTTTTCAGTGAGTGAAGTGTTGCAAGATTCAGCTTTGTCAGCAAAAGGGATGTTTACCTGTTACGACATCTACAGGAAACTGTTGATGGAGGCCCTGTCATCTGAATGTTTAACCCTTTGAAGATAAGGATCCAGGTAGTTCCATGTTATACACATGATCTCTAACATTGACACTTTGGGTTAAACTGTACTACTGGAAAAAAATGCAGTATTAACTTTGTAAGTGCAGGAAACAATAAGCATTTTACACCATTCTCTTAAATACAATTAGTGATTGAAAAACTATGTGCTGGGGAAAACAGTTGTTCCAATGAAAGGAAACATAAATCCTTTGTCTGCCTGTACTCTGCTCCCAACCCACATATGACCCCTTCGTGACTGAGCTTTTTCCAAGTTTCTCTATATATAAACATACTTTTTTTTTTGATCCACTATAATTTCACGTGTTCCTAATCACATATAAATTTTTTTTTTTTTTTAGATCCGTTTCCTCTATTTTTGAAGCCCTATTTATGCATAGATACACGAGCAGAAGTATAATAGTGTAATGTCTTTCTTATTTTTACCATTAACTGCTGTATACAGACCTGCTACATTTAAAGGGGCACTATAGGCACCCTGTCCATATAATCCAGATAGCCAATCGAGGCGCTTCCTGAAACTATGCTAGACGTCCAATGTATAGGAAAGCACTGAGGCAAAACTTTCTTATGGGGAAGGTCTAAAGCGCTTGCATGTGCATTATGTCCCCTCCATCGTCTAATGTCAGAGGAGTAGGAGTGAGAACCAGTGCCATGGGACATTGGCACTGGAATCGGGTAAGTGGGAAAAGGTGTGGGTTTTTTAAATTTAATTTAATTTTTTTTTAAGCCCTTTGCCGTGAGGGGGCAGAATGCATAGTTTTCTATTCCTAACACTTTTTAGTTTTCCTTTAAACAAGTGTGACATGCCATGTTGATATAAAATCTTTAAATGCTGATGTGTTCTGATGGATTTATTCTGCTGTTTAAACCTTAAAGGATCACCAAAGTCTACCAGACTACTTTACAATGAAGTGGTCTGGGTGCAGTAGTCCTGTAATTTTACCCATGGCAGGTCCCTTTTTAAACACATATGATATATTGAATACATATGATATTGGTAAAATGTTACAATAAAGGTGTTTTGTTATTTTATTTTATATATACAGAATTGGTTTATAATCCACATAAAGTGTGTGTGTATATATATATATATATATATATATATATATATATATATATATATATATATATATATTACGGACCTCTATCAATATTGCTAAACTCGAATATAAATAATATATGCCTGGTTAAGAAAATAGAAGAATAACCATATCAAAGAATAAAAATGTAAATGAACATTGCTGTAGTTCATTGAGGTTTGCTGGCATTTGTTTATGCAAACCTCTCTTCAGATCCTGCCACAGAATTTCAATTTGGTTGAGGTCTGGACTTTGACTGGGCACTGCCACAGCTTGATTCTTTTTTTTTTTTTTTTCAGCTATTCTGTTGTAGATTTGTTGATGTGCTTAAGATCATTGTTCTGTTGCATGACCCAATTTCGGCCAAGCTTTAGCTGTCGGACATAAGGCCTCACATTTGACTCTAGAATACTTTGGTATGCAAAGGCGTTCATGGTCAACTTAATTACTGCAAGGTTCCCAGGTCCTGAGGATCTAAGGCAAGCCCAAACCATCACCCCTTCACCACCGTGCTTGACCGTTAGTATGAGGTGTGGTTTGATATGCTGTATTTTATTTTCGTCAAAGTGGCACTGTGCATTATGGCAAAACATCTCATTTTGTTCTCGTCTGTCCAAAGAACATTGTTCCAGAAGTCTGTTGGTTTGTTCATATGCCGTAGGCCATGTTTTTTTCTCCTGGCAACCCTTCCAAACAAACCATACTCGTTCACTCCTTTTCTAATTATTCTGTCATGAACTTTAATATTTAACATGCTAACTAAGGCTTGTAGAGTCTAAGATCTAACTAATCTAATATATATATATTTTTTATTTTTTTGTTGTGTGTGCAATTTCTGAGGATTGCACGGTCTGACCTTTTGGGTGGGTCGTCCACTCCTGAGAAGATTGGCAACTGTCTTACATTTTTCCACTTTTGAATAATCTTTCTCACTGTAGAAAACTTTAAATAGTTTGGACATGGCCTTATAACCCAAATGGGCAGCAACATTTGTTTCTCTAAGATCAATGCTGATGGCTTTCCTCCTTGGCACTGTGTTAAGACACGTGGATGCTCCAGACCAGCCAACTGCTAAAACTTTGGCTTTTATAGAAGTGGTCACACTTGCTGTTGATTAATTCATCAAGGGCATTTAATTGGCGGAATATGTCTGCTACAGAAACAGTAAGGGTGTACTTAGTTTTTCACACGTGGCTTCTCCATTTTGACTTGTTTTAATAAATGTAATGACATGGTGTAATGTGGTGTTGTTCATCTGAGGTTGTGTTTACCTAATTTAAGATCTGCTAAGGATGAGATGATTATTGTGTCCTGATATGTAAAACCCTAAAATTCAAAGAAGTGTGTGTGTGTGTGTGTGTTCATTTACGATTATAATCTAATTTATTTTTTTCCAAAAGTGAAATTTCAACACCATCAATATGGGTATTTCACAAGATCTTTATCAAAAATACTCTGAAATTAGATTTAATGACCAAACCATTTGAACAGTGTGGCTTATAACCATTGGCAATATTATTTGTGTATTATGTCTATGCCAATGTTTAAAGTATGTAAGAGGATCCGCACTTTCCATTCAAAACAACACTAAAAAGCCTGTCTAATGTGAGAAATGGGGACTTACCGGCCAAATATGACCAAAATGTGCTTAATCTGCTACTTTGTCAAAGTAGTGTTGTTTTGGCAGGTTCTATTTAATTTGTTTCGTAGCTGTGCGGTCTGCATACATTCTTCTCTGTTTGCCGTTTTTAAGAGAGTCTAAATGTTTATAAATTAATCTGATGTGAAGTTCTAAAACAAGTCTGGGACTTGCAATTTTGTGCCTTTACACAGCAGCCAATTAAGCGTTCTGTAGCGGTGTTTCTAGTAACGAGAACATGAGCAACATGGGAACCATACAGAGGAAATGGCGCTGTAAAGCAAAGGTTGCATTTAGCTATTGAATGATATGGTGGGAAATTTGCTACTGATCTATCTTGAAGCTGCCTGCATATGATTCCAGGGTGTGAAAACAGAACTTATCTCTGCCCTGTTATTGGTGGAACTACAATTTTTTTTTCTTTTTCTTTTGGCGTGCATAGTGATGACAAACATGCCGGCACTGCCACAACAGCAGGTACCGGCCATTAATCGACATAGGTTACATCTGCACATTTTTTGTTAGAAGTTTCATGCTTGGTTCAGGGTTAAACAGCAGCTATGTCAGTATAACAGGCAACATAAAACGTTGAAGATCAGTATGTAGACTGACATTAAGGTTAAGTAATAAAATAATACAAGTACTTGCTGGTCAGGCTAGCATTAAGTGTTAAGGTTAACAAGAGTGAGTAACTTGCGAGGGCGTAGACTTTCGAGCTAGATCAGCTGACTACATGCGTGGTACTATCTATTCTGTAGCATTACATTGCGTGGTATTTCTGTAGAGACATTGCTTGTAGATAGTGTGGGCATCAGGCTAGTTGTGCTAGAAATTCCATGCTACATAGTATATATGACATCTATATGTATTTTTAGAGTTACAGTATGCATGACTAACTGGCTCTGAAAATGACAATGATGCCTCGACTGTGCTGTGTATATATTAACAACAGTATTAGTAGGTCTAACGGCAGTAGATGTGTACATTCTAGACTACAGTGGTGGCTATAGTGGCTTGGCACGCATAGAGTTGAGTGCCCTAATATATTGTATTGACCCCTGGGGTCGAGCCAACAGCATTTAGGGTAGGTAGTTAATGCTCGCAGGAGGCATTCAAAATAATAGGAGATGATTACAAAGACTTAAATAATAAACTAAACAAAATAAGAAGAATGGTGTGCAGGGTCTGCAACAACAGAGGGGAGATACTAAAGGCATAATGGCTGCAGGATTGTGTACAATTTTTATATTATTGGTAAGCATAGTGGCATTAGGGAGCATATATAAGCTGTTGGGTCTAGTAAACCTGCAGCTCAGATGTAGTCCAAGAGTTAGAAAGTTCAGCCAAGGCCCAGGGAAGGGGGGTGGCTAGCAGGTGGATGTTTCAGTCCCTCTCCGTTGTCGCCCCATGGCTTGCTTGCGTTGCTTCGGCTGGTTCTTGGTTTGTGGAGGCTATGTTTCTCCCATCTCTCCTGCAGGGCTTCCAGTTGTGTGTCTGTAAGGGTGCCCCTCGGTCGGAGTTTAGCTCTGCCGCTAGACCCCGGGCTGGGACTCCAAGTTAGGCTACTGTATGTCGCTGGGGCTGTAGAATGTGGGGGTGCACCATGCTGGTCCCAGGTTCTGGCGTCATGAGAGGTACACGTTGGTTGGGCCCGCTTGACGCTCCAGCTCCTGTGATCGTGGGAGCGAGTGTCGGCATTAGTGCCATGCGGCTCCCCTGCCTGCTTTGTCGGTCGCTGTTGCCTGCTCTGCGGGGTGGTCGTTTTGGGGATTCGCGGTAGGGGCCCATAGTAGCGGCGCCGGGTTACCGGTCGGATCCAGGGTGCCACCACTTTCACCGCTCGTCTGCGGGTCAGGCCCTGGTTGCTGGTCGCCCAGAAGCTTTTACACTGCTGATCAAAAGCCTCCAAGGGCCATGTGCCCGGCTTAATGCTTGTGTCCATTGCTGTGGTTTGCCGCTGGGCCGCCATCTTGGGTGTGGCTCCTCCGCGTGCAACAACTGTTTCCAGAGAGACTTCGGGGTGCCGGCCAGCGGGGACCGGGATGACCCCCACCGGTCCGGGGGGGGGGAGGTAGGAGTAAAGTGGGTCTGCTGGACATACCAGTCGGTATGGAAGTCGGCCGCACTTCCCCCTCCTAGCCGTCTGCAGGCCTCAACTTGCTGCCGCGGTTTGCGGTACCGTAGGCCTTGGGGAAAGGTGTCTGCCGTTTTGTCGCCGTGTGCCCAGTTGTTGTAGCCCAGTGTGGCATCAGTCGCTGGGTGATATCTGGGTCTTTTCCCCCAAAAGCCGGTCCAGCGGTCGGGAGCTCGTGCAGCACACGTCCGCTCAGCTCCGAGTTCAGGCTCCGCCCCCGGAACTACAATTTTTATGTCTTACTTTGCCGCATTCCATTTTTATGAGCAGGAGCACCCCTTTTTATTGTAACAATTCTCTTTTTTTTTGTCAAGAATGAAGTAGATCCTTGGTCAAGAAGAACATTATAAGATTATTCACATTTAAAGTTTTAGGCCAAGGTAGCTGAAGTGGAGGGATAGCTGACTTTTTTTTTTTTTTGGAATTTTTCTTGTTTGGCTATTTTAGTTTAAATTTTAAATTATCTTTGAATTCTCACTTCTTTGAGTAACACTGTAAAGTTTCCAGACATGGCTGTGTTTCACTCAAGTTCCCTGATATACCCACAGCGGCATCTTTTCTGGAATTCTAGGACCCTTCTAGAAGTAATTACTAGGGCTCGTGGTGTGACGTTGTTGTCACTAGGACCATGCAGGGTGCGCTCAATTCATGGTCCTCAAGGCTGGTGGACAGCCAAGCCACTTGTCGGTGGACGGACCCACACCTTTTCTGGATGGACCCTCTTCTTATGGGCATTGCTAGTGACACATTTGCGTCACTGGTGGCAACACTTCATGGCTCCGCTCATTCTGTCCTGATTACGCCGGAGCTAATGTTGCGAGGTATTATCCTATGTGATGCTTTGAACTGCTCTTTTGGGATAAACTAATTGTCCCCAAACCTGTATTAGACAGAAATGTATGGGGGAAGGCCCCCAAAGACCAAAATAACACTTTCGTGATTAAAGTGTTACTAACTATCCCATTTTACAGCGCTACGGAATCTGATGGTGCTATATAAATAATATAATAATAACTAGTGATTCTCCGGGGAAATTTTAAAGGTATGCATCTTTTTTTCAATTCACCTTAAAGTGTAGAAATTCCTTTCTGGTGGCTCAAAGAATGTGACTCTACGGAGTCGGGTATCGTTGTGTCAACACTGATTTTTAAGGTCCTTCACATCCGGTTGCCAGAGACAAAGGACCTCCAGCCTGGTTTGACATGTGATTTATTGTTTCTTATATAAACTTTGACTGTAATATTTCAGTCTTGTGACCTTCCTCAAGGCGTGTTGATTTATAATTCCATAAAACCTATAATATAGAAGATTTTTGAAGTCCCTGGGAAAGAGGAATAATCTGCAAAAAAAATTCCTGGCTTAAATTATCTATTCTGACCATCCCCCCCCCCCCCCCCCCCCCCCCTCTCTATTTATACTCATTTTCCACTGTATATTTATTTTGTTCTACTTTTTTATTTTTTTTTGCCTTTTTATGTAGTGCAAAATTATTAATTTATTATACATATTTAAAAATGGCAAATTATCTATTTTTTTTTTTTTTTTAAAAGCATAGATGAAAGGAAAGCCAGAATACACACAGAATATTTACACAGAATTCTTAGTTAATGGTACACCCGTCACAGAAGTGCAAAAGAACCCAAACTGTTGGAATATACAAAGAAGCAAGACACTTTGTAAAATACTTTACTAAATTGGAACCTGTCTTTGAACCCCCTATAAAAGATCCTTTGATAAATATCTCCCATTGTAAAATGTAAGTTCTATACCAGCTTTTAGACTGTTGTATCTCTTTACCAGACGTATTGCACTATTTTTTTCTCTATTTTTCCCTATATCTGAGTGAATCCCTAAGAAGGAGGAGAAAGAGGATATCCGCTCCGGACCAACATCTATAGACCCTACGTCCCCTATTGGACCTGTTCCAGATAAGACTTTCTTTCCTTTTTTTACTTGGACTATTTATACACTGACGTTTTGTGGCGCAGCCCTTCCCCCTATTTCTTGTATCCGCCATCTGTTTAAGGTTTTTTTTTTTAGAGATCCCCTTATAGGGTTGCTGCCTTTTGGGTATTTAGCGCTTACTCTTATTTTCTGTTTTTACTCTATTTTATTCCATATATCAGTGGAAAGTTGGGAAAAACCGAAAAACACGTGAGCATCTTTCCTACGTATATTTGGATAATTGATAAGAAAATTGAGAATGTTAGGCCATAATTGCCAAGTCAGAATCATTCTTCACCTCGGCTATTCTTCAGCTGTGGCTACTTGTCATTTGTCTAAGGTCTGTTTTACACACTTTCTGATTTAGTATATATGCCCCAAATACATTTTTACTAAAATGGTAGGAGTATGTATGTGCAGTATTTCAGCTTGAAAACTGGAGCCGTGAAGCCACTCTGGGCTTCCTAATGTCAATTCTGTGCATATTTTGCATCTGTTTTTAGTGCACATGGTCGTGCTGGAAACAGGAGTGATAATGTTCTTCCTTACTGGAAGAGCCCTGGCTAGGGGGAATAGCTAATGACTTCCTTCCACTCTGCGGGTGTTCCCTCCTGTTAAAGAAATGAGAGAAATCCTCCTTCCATCCTCCCCTTTGCCAGCCCAAAGCATGCGCTCTGAGCCAGCAAAACAGTCCAATCACTTGCTTCACTATGAGAAGCCTATGACTGGACCATGCGAGTGCCAGGCGACGTCATGAAGGAGCAAGGAAGATCAGTGCCTGGAGCTTCACTCTATGCTGTGTTAAGGTAAGGTTACAAAGTTTTTATCGGGAGGTGACCCCTAGTAGTTATGCCCCATAGGGACCAGGTTAGAGGGCAAACTGTTGTAAAAAGGTTTACCCCATTACTGGGGACCACCGCCACAGTACTCCTACCACCATAACCACTATAGCAGGCCTTAGTGGTTATGTCGGTTGAAGTAATTCTTTAAATTTGAAATTGAATTTTAATTCCTGACCTCACTTGGTGAGTAACCCTGTAAGGGGGAGCCTATATATTTTTGTATTTATTTATTTTTTAACGTGTTTTTTTATTTTTTTTTATTTTATTTATTTATTTTTTATCACTTTGTTCTAACATTAAAGGAGCCCAAAGAAAATTGATAGCATCATTTTTTTTTTTTCATGGTGAAATAGGTCAATGTTATTATTTATTTAGTTAATCACACTCTCTATCCTTCTTACTAACTGATAATCAGAAACCTTTTGGTCTTTTACAAACCTGTTTTTAGAAGTTCAGGCTTTTTATAGTGGGTTTTGCTATATTTTTTTAATTAACACTGAATCATCGATCATGACTTTAATCCCAGTCTTTGATCCTAGCTGTTCGTATTATACAGATAATTCGAAGGAGTGTGGTTCAACATTTATATTCAAAAAGTGTTTGCTTGCTGGTCCGCCTGCTGTGTTCAGTATCTCACTATTTATAACTAAATCTGATGATAGGATAATCATATGGTCACTTTCCCCGTAAACTAAAATCCTCTTTCCTAGCCTTTTTCTTGACCTTGTTCTAAGTTGTAAGACTGTTGCCCATAATGCCACATAACAAGTCACCTAAACATGTCGGTGATATTTTGTATTTTTAAATTTTTATCAAAATTAACTTCTGAAACCTACAATGTACAGCCATTGCTACCATAACTGGATTAAGATAGCACAGGGCTCTAGCCAAGTTGCCAGTTTGGGGCCTCCTAGTGTTTTACAACACTTTATCAAGTGCACCCTTGAACTTTGGTCATGTTCTAAAAAAAATAAATGCATAGATTACCAGGATCTGTGCTGCAGAATGGAGCTTTTCACTGGGCTTCTGATGGAGGGGTGGAGTCGTTGCCATAAAAACATGTATATCTGGACATTTGCAAGGGGGATGAGTTGGTAAGCTGACCATGCCCACCTGGGGGCACAAAAACACATTTCTGAACCCAGGCGACTGTGACCCTAGGATTGGCCCTGCCTTTAGGAGTTTTTATCCCATGCTCTGATAATTGAACTGTAATCACACAGAAGGTGGTTGCAGGATATTAACTGGGCAGGATATAATAAATTGTAAGTTAAAGAAACACTGTCACAGTTTTGGGAATTTGCACAATTTGCAAATTCTCCCAGGCGGTGAAATAGCTGCTGGAAGTTCGGTGGCCAGAGGGCGGGTAAAAGTGAGTTTACTTCCCTGAACCTGCGCCGCCTTTTTTTTTTTTTTTTTTTTTTTGAGAGGTGAGGTAACAGTGCCTTTTGAAACACACTTATGCAACTAGGGAAGCTTAAAAATGTTGACTCTTTTTCAGGAAGTGCGTAGGGAGGCTGTGTGAGTCTAAGCCAGGGGAGGTGTGGCTAGAGCTGCATAAACAAAGTGATTAAACTCCTAAATGGCAGAGAATTGAGCAGAGGCAGTATACACCAAACCCACTGCATTAAGCATTGAGTGGTTTTAATGCATATTGTTGTTTTAAAGCATATAATGTGCTTTAATGTAAGCCTGTTTCTGCTTTTGTTTCCCTTCTATAACTGCAGATGCACTATGTATTTAAAGCTGACCATATAAATACATCTCATTTAATTTAAACGTAAAATAAAAAGCTTTACCTAGCAAAATGTCACCATATCATTTATGGATGACTGGTGTACTTTAAAATATCCTGATGGCAAAATAAATGTTTCAGCAGAAGCACTGAAATTACATGGTTGCCATTAGTATTTGCTGATAAATAAAATATTCGTACATTCATGCAATTAATTGCATGTTTGTATTTGAAAAATGGCAACACTAATCACAGGTTTGTTTGTCTGGACAGTTCCGGCCCGCATGAGTTAACCTCAAAATTTTGTAGGCTTGTAGAGTGTGTTTGCAGAATATTTAAAGAGTATTGTGCGGATATAACGGTATACAGGTGCAGTGGTGTCTGTTGTGTGGCCACTCCAAAACCGCAGGTGTTCAGGAGGCCCACCAATGCCCGTTGCGCTCACGGGTGCCATGGGGACCTTCTTGTTCTGTGGAAAAATATAGGAGGTAGAGCTGCAGGGAGGTTACCTGGGGCCCCGGGTGGTTGACTTGTGAAATGCACATAGCAGATGGGAAAGCTGGACTCGTAGAGAGGGTGTGTGTAACTGTGTGCACGGGAAGGCTGGCAACTTGTAGCCTGGGGAGCAAAAAATATTTAGTGGTCCATCACGAAGGGAGATCTCAACAACCCGGCAAGCATTTAGTAAAAGGAGTTGTGAAGGATTTTCCAACGAGGTATGATATTAATGCAGTAAATGCACACAATTTGTATATTATGCCAATGAGCAGTAAATGCATAAACTTGGTATACCATGTCTATAAGCCATATGTGCCTCCAAAAAGCCTGCCAGTGCTATCTCTTTACCTTCAGTCTCTCAAGGCCATCACTCTGCCCCCAGCATATCTGTGCCATCCTTCTGCCCCCAGCATCTTGTTCAGGCACCCTAATTGCATACCCAGCACTAGCTCCGCAACCAGATACCTGGCATCCCCTGTACTTACCCAGGACTCTGATAGCATCCTCAGGGCATCCCTGGTGTGTAGTGGGGCTGACCTGTTTGTCTCTTGCGCTCTCTGCATGTTTGGTGAAGTCAGTGGTCGGGAGTCTCATGACCTCTGACTTCCGGAGAAACAGGGAAGGGAGAGGCAGACCGACTGGAGGTGGCTTGCTGCCGGCCACAAAATACCCGCAATGCTGTCGGTATATTCCTATTGATGGCAGCAGCTGGATTACTGGCTGGGTGTATGGCTAGAATTTAAAGCGGCTTGGGGGGCTATTTCCCCTGCCCAGTCCAACCCCTGACTGTATGTCGTGCGCATATGAGCCTGGGTTTGTAGATGTCTGTGTGTTTATTGGTGTGCATTCTCTCAGCTTTACGGTATGTCAAAACTGCAATCTAGTAGTAAATCAAGGTTGAAGGCATGAAAAGTTCTGCACATGTTAATGGTCTCTCTGGTAAACGCTGCAAACTTGCGGTAGCAGTTTCATGAATTCCCTCCCTTTACATATCTCAAAAATTGTTAAAATTCCAAAACCACTTGCACCCTAACTCCTATCCTTCTCAAACGGAACTCTGTGAGACCGTTAAAGTGACAGAGAGAAAATCACATTTTTGTTACTAAAACTCCATAAAAAGTTTTTTTGTGTTTTTTTTGTGTTTTTTTTTTTTCTTTTTTAATTTCCTCTTCATTATTTCTATCAAATTTATTTTGGCACCTAGGATGCAGAATCCCTTTGGGCTGGCTGTGCTGACACACAGGGGTTTGCTTACTAAACAGTGTGTTTTACTGAACTGAAAGTCAAATTGGCAAAATTCAGGCTAAAATAATCCAGCCAGAACTGATTTTTTTTTTTTTTTTTTTTTCCCTTTTCCTGTGTTGACTGAAGGACAGACGTTCCGAATGTGGACACTTGGTAACTTCCGTGTCCTACTTTCAGTTCTCAAGCTTCCAAGCAGAGCTGCGGGTCACATATACGCCAGTTTGTCTGCCTGAAGCAGCGTGGGATGACCTTTTGCACTTGGAGTTTTTCCAAGGCGCCTTGTCAGCCTGGCTTCACCTGTCTGTTTTTGTAGCTGAAATAAAATTATTGGATACTAGTACATGTTTTGGTAAAACAGAATTTGTGGAGTTTCTTTGGAACGACAAAACTATTTCAGATTTCTAACTATGCTGTTTATTGGTGATTTGCTGCTATGGCGTAAAGAGACAAAAAATGCATGCTGAAATGCTTTATATGTACAGAGTGTGTCCTTTCTTTTATTTTTGTTTAAATCGATTTTATTCTGTTTCCCTATTTTACAAAAAGAGTACACATTTCAATAGAATTTTTTTTTTTTTTTTTTTTTTTTATATATATAAATTACTCTGTTACAACCCCTGGCTTTCAAGCAGAGAACCTGTGATGTTACTTCTTGGTTGTTTAGCTTGGTGGAGCTAAACTCGAGGCAGCCAATTGCCCAGAGCACCTGCATTGCAAAGACTTCTCATTGAGCTGCATTGGAAGGTCTGTGATTGGACAGCCACAGAAAGTTTGGGCAGTGTTGGAAGAGGAGGTCTTGCAAAGGTTTCACACAAGAGAAGTGCAGCTTTTGCTAGCTGGTTTTAAATATTTTCCAAATAAAAAATGCATAATTAAAGGGACACTGTAGGCACCTAGACCATATACTCTCATTGAAGTGGTTTGGGTGCACTGTCCCTGATCCCTTAATCCTGCAAATTTATCTCCGTTAAGCAACGCTGGATGTCCTCATGTTTTGCATAAGGATGTTTAGCATCTGGGGGGGGGGAAACATTGAAGAAGGCCTAATGCACATGCAGCTCTGGCCGCCCCTGTGCATTAGGTTTCCAAATCGCCATGATGTCGGCGAAGGAGCCCAACCAAGGGACAATCGGGCAAGTGAAAAGGGAGGGACCACGATGGAGGCGGCAGGGGGACAATATATAGTGTTAGGAATACCTTTTGTATTCCTAACACCGTAGAGTTCCTTTAAATGTATACATGTTTTCATGGGGGTATATCTACTAAACAGTGTTTTTTGTTTTTTATTTGGGCAGTAGAGTAAAGTATAGTTTTGTAAATAACCCTGTCAATTTTATGAAAAAGATAAAGCCTGCTTCCATGTAAAACATTTGGAGACCTTTTGAATGTATGAGACACTTCATTACAGCACCTGCCAACCCTCTTTTCACAAAGGGTCTGCTTGCGTAATGCAACCTGGGCTGGAGAGTAAAGTAAGGGAGTTACACTTGTCTGATGCTCTTACTACCCCCGTATTCCTCTTAAAATGATTTTCAGGACTTGGTGATAGATCGTCTCTGGTTTGCTTTTGTAAAAGGTTGCTTTAAGCACCATGATCACTAAATGCCAACTCATGCTTCTGGGTCAAACTGTTATTGAATATTGCCTGATCTGTTCAGCCAATCCGTCTCCTCCAAATACGGATGAAAATAATTTTGCTAATGCGGAAGTGGGACTTTGTCAGTTCCGGTAAGCTGAGTGGAACAAGGAACCCCCAGTTCTGGTGAAACCACTCAAACGATTAGACTGAGAATCAGGGCTTGTGGTTTACAAGCTAATACCACCAGCACTTCTGCACCCACATTGTACTTAAACTAACTTTTTTAATATTTCTGCTGGTATCTTTAAAAGCTCTGTTTCATTTCATATAAACTGAAATTGTTTAAAATGTTTCACTTTCCTCCATTTGTGTATATTATGTCTAAATATTTGTACTGTTAAGGTAAGCCGGATATGGTCACACTCCATCGCCGTTAAGACCTTCAGCAAAGCCAAATTAATGCTGGCTTGTGTGTCTCTCCAGTGGTACTGAAAGCCAAGCTTTCTCCCAGCATGCCAGGATGAGATGAGTGGGCTTTAGGTGCTATTGAAAAATTGTTATGGGGAAAACAAAAATGAGCAGTCACACCATAACCACTATAAAAAGTACAAGGAGTTAAGATATTTTAGGCATTAAAGTAAACACCAAAGATCTTAATCATATTTTTTTTTTTCTTTTACAATGTCTAGTACATTAACAATCAATGAGCTGTGTCTTCCCATTCATTTCATCAGCCCAAAGTTCACGTCTGATGTGATAAGTTGGGGGATTGGCGGTTAATGTCTAAAGTGAGCTCACTCTTACAGACATCATCGGAAAATTACTGCAAAAAGTATATGCTACTTATTTCTTTTACAAAATGTTTTTTTATTTTTATTTTTTATGTTTTCTGAATTCTCACTCTAGTAAATAACTCTGTATATCACGCTGCAGTCCTCGGTCAGGAGAAAGAGTTTTGGTTTCCAGTTACTCATATGTGAATCCACCTGGGAATAGGAATTCAACAGTAGTAGTAGAATTCACCAGAAAAGGAGCAGTGCACATCAATGGGTGCTCTACACTAAGTGCATCCAGGGCAATGGGGTCATAGGAGTGTTCTGTGTATGGGCTGGAGTTGGTGAAAGTGTGGACAGTTAGCCTGGCATTCTTGTTATAGGCCTGACCAACTATGTCCCAATCTCATATCTCCTACTGGGACATTCACAGCCACAACATTAAAGCCACTGACAGGTGAAGTGAATAGCCTTGATTTTATATTGCTACAATGGCACCTGTCCAAGGGTGGGCTATCTTTGGCAGTGAAAAATCAGTTCTTGAATTACATGTGTTGGAAGCAGGAAATATGAGCAAGCGAAAATATCGAAGTGACTTCGACAAGGGCCAAATATTCTGTTTTGCCACCCCTTTTTATTTACAATTGTGACACCCACAAGCTGCTTATCTGTTGACCCACATGCACCTAGTAAGACTATGACTAAGAGTTTGAAACTGTGAGGCTATTACATTCCTGAAAACGAATTAACTATTCATCAACCGATGAAAAGGAAATACAACTGAATACCTGCATCACACCTTCATTCGGCAACTTTGAAACCTCCCAGCACTTGTTTATCAGATCTTGTCTTGAGAGTTAAAAAGAACAAGACTACAAAACATGCACATTTTGTCTATGATGGATCATTGTGTCCAGCAGTATGAAAATCTCATGTCTTGGTGTGTATAGTCTCACAGGGTCCTCTCTGTACACAACAGGTTGATTTTATTTTCCTGTACACGTTGGCCAGGACAACATTTTTGTTTTGGCTGAAATTAGGCCAAATCTTGGTCTCCTCGTCATCAATGTTTGGGCTGAGAGCACTGCAGTCCTACATGTGCAGATCCTGGCTGTATCAATAAAATAGTTTTTCCGGCCACCCACTATAACGAGAATATACCCCTACACGCAGGATCCAGCTAAACAGAAGACAGCACAGAGGAGAGACACGTCTACCGGACCTTAGAGTGGCCGTACTCGACGTGTATATAGGAGAAGTACAGAGTCAGGAACGATCCGAGGTCGAGGGCACAAAGAGACAGCGTAAACGAGAAATAGCCGGGGTCTGGTACACAGGAATCAGCAAGCCGGCAAACTGAACAGACAAGGATAAAGCGAAAACGAAGTCAGAATACAAAGCCAAGGTCAAATACGGAGGAACACAACTGAACACAACAAGCGCTAAAGGGAACTGTAGCAGAAACCACGATAGGGCAACGAACTAAGGGAAAAGGGTAAGTATAAGTAGCCTCCAAACTAATGTGATTGGCTCCTGTCACTTCCACACCCCCAAAAGGTAAGTGTATGGGGTGATTGGCATAACAGGAGCCAATGGGAGCCTTTTTGCAATTTAGGCTCCCACTGTCTCTTTAAGAGCGCGCCCGAGACTCGCAGCGCGCTCTTAGCTTCAGACGGGACACGTGACCGCATCTCGCGGTCACTGCCCGTCCTCCTGTTAGGGGAGTCGGATGAGCCGCGCGCGGCTCGTGCAGCCGCAGGACCGCGCGCGGCTTGAAGAGAGGACCGCGGCCGGCCCCCGGATAAGGTAAGTAACGCTACAGTACACCCCCCCCCCCTCCGGGCGGGCAGGACCAGGCCTGGCAGGAAAACGCGAATGGAAAGAACGCACAAGGCGGGGAGCATGAACAGCATCAGCAGAAATCCAACTGCGCTCCTCAGGCCCATAACCCTTCCAATGTACCAAGTACTGAAGCCGACCCCTAAGGAAACGAGAGTCAAGGACAGCAGACACTTCGAACTCCTCATGACCCTCCACAGAGACAGGAGGGGGAGGGGGAGTATGCCGGATATAGCGGTTGCGGACATAAGGCTTCAACAACGAGGTGTGAAAGACATTAGGTATAAGCAGATTCTTAGGCAGACCCAAGGCATAAGAAACTGGATTAACCTTATGTATAATGCGATAAGGACCAATGAAGCGGGGAGCCAATTTCATAGAAGGCACCCGGAGGCGAATATTCCGTGTGGAAAGCAAAACCCTGTCCCCCACAACATAGGAAGGAGCCGCTCTGCGATGCTAGTCAGCCTGAGCCTTCTGGCGGGCAGCAGAGTCCACCAAAGAACGCTGAACCTGCTCCCAAGTATTACGCAAACCAGCCAAATGCTCATCCAGAACTGGCATGCCCTGTGAGGAGAATGCAGCCGGAAGAACAACGGGATGCTGGCCATAGACAACGTAAAAAGGGCTTTTGCCGGAAGAATCATGAGTGGCGTTATTCCGAGCAAATTCAGCCCAAGGAAGCAGGTCAGACCAATTGTCCTGATGGTGAGACACAAAACAACGGAGGTACTGCTCCAGAGACTGGTTGGCACGTTCAGCAGCTCCATTAGACTGGGGATGGTAAGTGGAAGAAAATGAGAGAGAAACACCCATTTCCGAACAAAAGGCTTTCCAGAACCTGGAAATAAATTGGCTACCCCTATCGGATACAATAGATACGGGAATGCGGTCACTGCCCGTCCTCCTGTTAGGGGAGTCGGATGAGCCGCGCGCGGCTCGTGCAGCCACAGGACCGCGAGCGGCTTGAAGAGAGGACCGCGGCCGGCCCCCGGATAAGGTAAGTAACGCTACACCCACCATGTCCCACTGATGCTTCTATCACCTTGTGTCCATCTGCTTTCTGTAGTCTGCCTTCCTACCCAATCGACCTGCCATGCCACGTTCACTTTAACTGCACCCTCCGTCATCGAGATCGATTTTTATATTCAACTTTATTCCCCCTTTCCCCCGCTCCTGCCATGTGATTGGCCCTGCTTGGGAACGCTTCCATAACAAGGCAGTATTCTATTCTATCACAGCCCCCTGCCCCATGAAAATTCCCTACCGTTGTGGGGATGAGGGGAATCACCTGCCGATTACTAGCTATCATTCCTCTGATGCTGATATGTTGGCTTCATTCGAACACATTATCATAACAGGGTGACTTAGTGCTGGACTAAATGTTTAGGTGACCCCTCCCAGAATGGAGCAAAATTTATTTTATTGACCTTTTCCTCCATTACCAGGCTGATCCCACTGCAACTGCCCCCACCTCTATAGCTGAGATCCTCAATCTTGATGATCTCAGCCAATCCAATGCTCCCATAGGAAAGGAATAGAAGGTTATTGCGCGTGTGTGATAAAAACGTTCACTGCGCCAATCAACATCTCATGGAGACTCTGAACGGATGTGCTGAAATAGGAAGCACCTCTATTAGCCATCTGAGTGATTTTTTTTTGATTTTTTTCTCTACAAAATCTATATATTTGGTAATGCAAAATGGCAAGAATTTCCCATATAAATGATGGTCTATCCACCCATGAACATTTTGTTGTGAATAAACACAGGAAGACTGAAGGTCTATTGATGGTCCTCAAAAACAATCCAGCTTTGATTATTGCTACGCTCCATTGTAAGCAAACACCGCTTGGAATGGAATATCAGTATGACTTGCAAACGTCGAAAGGAGTGGTTGTAGAATAACTAGTGTAACTATGAAGACCGCTATATCATCCTTGATGTCTATCTGGAACTGATTGAGAGCTTAGGTATTTTCTTGAAATAATTATGAAATGAAATAAAAGTAAAATAGTAGGTGTGTCTGGAAACTGATAAGCCGAAATCATAAAAAATGAGTGAGACGGATGATATCGGAGTTACAAGAACAGATGTGTATGTGGACTGTGACCTTACATTGGGAAATAATCAATTCTGCATGCTTTGCGATTCCGAGATGATCGAGACAATGTTGTTAATTGTTCTTTCACCATTTCTTGGTGTCTGTGGTATGCTTGCTGGCTTCTCTGCCTTGGGGCTTCCATACTCCCTGGTGAGACCAATGAAGCTAGAAGCTGCTGAGTTCTCCAATAATTTTTTTTAGAGAGTTAGCTGACCACTCTTAGCCAATGCCTGTCATTCTGTGCACAGAGTCGACATTAGCCAGCCTGAAACTCTAGTTCTGGGCTGGCTGATGACACCCCTATGATGCTGCCTGATTTGGACAAACCTCTCCAGTAGCAGGGAGATTAATCTTTTGAATGTGCAGTGTTTCAAAGTTAAACGCTGCACATACAAACTCCAGGCACCATGACCACTTCAACTCAAACTACCATGGTGCTTTGAGTAATTGGCATAGCTAGGAGGCAGTCCGCCCTGGGTGAAACTTGTTTGGGGACAGCTCTGGAGCATACCCGGTGTTTCACATGAAAGGGCCATCTTGGCCGGAAAATTTCCTGGTGGGTTGTGGCACCTGGGACGGGACCATGCTGTGCAGCCCACTACTGCTTTGAGGTATTCAGGGGCCTGCGGCCCTTTAATATTGTACTGGACCAGGCCCCTGTGACCTTGTGAGTTTCAGACGGCTGGGAGTAAGAGTTCAGATCACTTCCTCCCAGAAAACAGGGTGCCACATGGGAAGGAGAAGATACAAAAATGGAGGAGAGGGACCGAGGCAGCCTGGAGTACCAGACTCCCATCAGCATAGGTCAGCCAGCTCCCACTGCATTTAACGGTAACTACCCTTCTGTACCCAAAATGTAAGGTAACAGGAGGGTGGTAAAATATGTAAATTGTTATTTATATATGTGTGTATGTATACCTAGATCTGTGTGTGTGTGTGTATAAGGTTATGCATGACTGTGTCAATGTGTGTGTCTGGCTGTGTATCCTGGTTTGTGGGTTTGTTTGTGTGTATATCTGTATGTGGCTGGTCACTTGGCCTGGCCGGCGCTACCATAAGTGGTGTATTATCCAAGTGACTGGCTGGAGAGGAGGGCACAGCACTCCTTTCCTGCTGGTCAATTCGGGTAGTGTGGCTGAGCTCCACCGGCACCTCTGTATGGCCCAGTGGCTCTTGAGCTTATCCCTGCTCCCTGCATTCCTCACAGTGTGGCGGCGCCTTGGTGATGAGGCCAGGCTGAGAGGGGCGGCAAACTCGGGGACCTCCCCAGGCAGAAAAAGCTCTAGCTACATTACTGCTTGAAATAACCCTTTAAACCCTCACCTCTGCTAAGAAACAAACAGTAAAAAGCCTTGCTATTGTTCCCTTGTATCTGACCTACAATCTGCAAGGGTTGTTCTGAGCATGGCAGTTGCAGAGATAACCCTGAGACTTGCTAAAATATGTTTTGTAACACTTCATGTACAATCCCACCTCATTCTTTTGGGATTGTGCATGGCTATAAACTCATAATGGCTATATTGGGGGGTGTACTTTTTATTTTTTTATTTTTTTTTTTTATTTAAATTTATTTTATTTTGTTGTTTGTTTGTTTTTTTTACAACTTTTTAAACCTAAAACAAGATGGTTAAAGTTTTTGATGCCAAGGTTTGCAAGCAGTGTGATCCATTATCTGCCTGGAAACTGCATGAATGCGTGCATAAATAGCTGGCATGGAATCTAATGCCATTCTTGGCAGAGTGCTTTTGTTTTACCGAGTGATTTTGTTTATTATTTTCTTTATTTTATTTCCAAGCCTGCAGTTTGGGTGTATCCTCACTGCTGGATAAAAATAGATGCTGGGCCACTAACCATAGAAAACATATCCCCTCTGCATTATAATTTTATTTTCCTTTTTAGAACCTGGTTTTACACTATTTTCCCTTTCTTTCAATTATGCCCTATTGCTGCAGAATGTTTTTTTTTTTTCTTTTCTTTTTTTTTTTTTTTGCTGTAAAATTTTAATTATTTAATTATTGCGTCGCTGTTTGTATTTCATATAGAAAATAAAAAATTAACAAAATATTCGAATAAAGAAATGGTTTCTTTATATTGAGATATAATATATATTTTTTCATTTAAAAAACAAATGTTTGGGTCAGTCTGTTTATTATATTGCATTTTTCATTCAGGGACACCTTTCAGATGTTATGATGGCTTGTAGAATGTATAAAATCATGTGGTTAACCTTTTAAAGATTTGATCTGTGTGTTTCCTTAACTGTTATAAATTTTAACTAAGCCATGCTCTATGAGAATCTGATGTCACTATAACTTGGTGCAGCTGTAGATAAATGGGCTTGATGGAAGTGGTCATTGAGATAAATAACACATTATCAGATATCAAGGAAGCTGTGGAAGCTTATCTCGTGAAAGCAGGGCTGGCTCAGTTTGTGTGATTATAGATATTGATAGATGGTGTGCATCATTAAACACTGTGCTATGACTTTAATTGGCATTGTAATTTTAGAGGCCCAATATAGCTGGGTGAAAGCTCTGACTATGGCCACAGTCAATTATTATTGGATAAGATTTTCAAATTTAGTTTTATTCCTCAAAATATGAAGTCCTCAAACATATCAAAATGCTGAAATACTAGATTTAAAAAAAAAAAAAAAAAAATTATAAAAAGGTCTTGAATTTTGTTTGTTTTGTTTGTTTCTTTGTTCAATTTTACTTCTATGTGATATATTATCTATCTATATCTCACAGCTACGCTTTCCTGATATTAACAGGATTATTCACTTACGTGAAAATTCAAAGTGAATTTTAAATTCAAAGTAAACCTAGCAGAACTTGAAGCAGTCTCCTCTCTGCTTCCAATTCAACTGCTTTTGGCTTTAAAATTGACTTTGAATGAATTCTCACGTCAGTGGATAACCCTGTAAGTTAGTGACTGCAATTTGAAATTTGCCTTCAGGGTTTTCATTTAAAGGATCACTATAGGGTTAGGAACACAAACATGTATTCCTGACCATATAGAGTTAAAACCACCTGTAACGGACTGTTTCGCCCACAAGAGGATAAAAACCGCTTAGGCGATATCCCCCTTTCCAGATACACAGGCAGCTGCTGTAAGCACCAATCTCCCGAACTGCAAACTACACGAACCTGGAAACAGCCGAACAGGAAAAACCATACGAAAGGTTTACACTCCTGGCAGTCGGCATACAATCCAATTCCCCCAATAACGAGACGACACTTCATTTTGAGGGTCAAGCAGAATCTCAGGTGCTGGCACACCCAGCCTGGTTTTTATTAGTCTTTTCAAATACAGGACCGCCCACAGGGAGGTATAAAACAACCAATCACATCACAGTTACATCCCACATAATCCCTCCCCTTATCCTGAGAGGAAACTCAATTACACATACAGTTAAAACATACTTTTTACCCAACTTTCATAACTCTAAAACCATACATCCAATTCACATAATAAAAAAAAATGGCATGAATCAGACCAGGGGTTCAGAAGTTAGTAAAATATATTTTGGGCCCTGGCTGGCACATGGCTATCTGGCCCAGACCGGTTTCAGAGTCTTCTATCCTGGAGATAATTGAGAAGTAATTCAATTATCTCCCAGGACAGAGACAAGACTCCATTATACACATGGTGAGCACAAAGCATTAAAATACTATAAAATACACAAACTCACATTTTATATATAAAACACAGACATGTCACATATCCCCAGATAGCTGGGATCTGAGCGCACAAAACTACCGAATAGCGCTCAGATCCTATTCACACAGTTCAATTGCCATGGAGCCGAAGTCTTTAACTACACGAATGGGCTCCATGGCATAGCTATCTGAGTTAACACATTCACATAAAGTCGGGTCCATAGTCCAAAGGCAAGAGGCGGGCAAGCAGCCCCCTCCAAGGACACGTGGCGAGGTCGGTTTCGCCACACCACCATCTGGGCCCCTCATGCTGTCCTAAATATAGCAACATCTTACTGTATTCAAGCCAGAAGCTGTAACTCTGCATGCTGTTTGCCTCAAAAAAAAAAAAGCAGTCTGCTGACATCATAAGAAGTGGTAGCCTGATCCAATCACAGTGCTTCTCCATAGGATTGGCTGAGGCAGATCAGGGGCAGAGCCAGCATGATTCAAACACAGCCCTGGCCAATCAGCAGCTCCTCATAGAGATTAATCAATGAATGTCTATGAGGAAAGTTCCGTGTCTGCATGTAGAGGGAGGAGATACTGAATGTTTGGATGCATTTTAGGCAGCCATGACCCAGGAAGGATCTCTAACAGCCATCTGAGGAGTGGCCAGTGAAGTTATCACTAGGCTGTAATGTAAACACTGCATTTTCTCTGAAAAGACAGTGTTTACAGCAAAAAGCCTGAAGGTAATGATTCTATTCACCAGAACAAATGCAATAAGCTGTAGTTGTTCTGGTGACTATAGTGTCCCTTTAAGTGCAAATTGTTCAGAGGTCAAGGTGAATTTTAGACCAAAATAGCCGATTTGAAAACAAAGCTGGCATGGAGGGTTTCTCTAGTTTGATTATTGTGGCTTAATTTGACTTCTCAAACATTTCATGATTTAGTGAATACCCAGTTTGAATTCAGTTAGACTGTGTCATTGACTAAAGTATGAATTGGCAGAAATCCGCATCCTGCTATTGAACTCCAAACCCTGGGATTCTGGATGAAATCTTAAAGCTTCCCAGAAGATATTTAGGTCTCTGTTTGCCTTTATTACGAGCTGTAGCAGTTTCACAGAAGACCTAAAAATAATTTCCCAAAATAGCAGGGCTTTAGGGGGAAATTATCTAAATGTTACCCCAAAATAGCAACCTAATAGTTTGTATTTGCTTTTTTTATTTTGGACATATACCTTTTTAAGGGTACCTGTCCTGCTATTTCGAACCTATTCTCTTTTTAAGGAGCATAACATTCTACCTTTACATTGATGCCAGTTTTTCTAGCAAATTTATAGAGTTTTTTTTTTTTGTTTTTTTTTTTTAGTTTTTTGTTTTTTTGTGTGTGTGTTTAAAAAACAAAAAAAATTCACTCACCTGCCAATAAATTCTTTGGCATAGACTGTGCTGAAGAACGGAGTGACAGGGAGAGCAGAAGAGACTGTTGGCAGGTAGTTCATCTGCTGTCCCGGCATAGCAATTACAGTGTGTGGCGGCCACCCCGAGAGGATGAGGGGTTTCGTTGCCAGAGATGTTCTTTCCCCCTACTCAGAGTGAGGCTTTCCAAATCCCAAGGTTGGTATAGCGGTTTCCTACAAACCTGAGATGAGTCTTTTCCCGGTGGGCTGTTTCACGTGGGGCGGGACCATGCTGTGCAACCCACTTCTGTTTCGAGGTATTCAGGGGCCTGTGGCCCTTTAATATTGTACCGGACCCTATGACCTTGTGAGTTTCCACACGGACTGCTGGGAGTAAGAGAGTTCAGATCATTTCCTCCCAGCAAACAGGGTGCCACGTGGGAAGTCCTATAGTCCCGATCTGGGGGGACCAACATATCCAAAAATCACCCAGATCGGTTCAGGGGTTCAGGATTTTCATGGAAGTCTGTTTGATCGACTGCACATGAGGCTCCTGGCCCAAAAGAGTTCCATGAAATAAGGCTGTGCGGTCAGTCTTTCTCGGGAGTGATAAATTTAATAAAAGTAACGAACATTACGGTTCGTGAGTATAATCTGTCTTTATTCCTTGTCCGGGAGCTTGCTCCCACGCATTTTACCGAATGCCTACGGAGTTGGAATTCTAGCGGTGTTCGCGCCACAGAGTGCCCAAATTGAGTTGATGTTAAAGTGAAGCTTTCAGACCGGTTCTCTTTTTAAAAGAATATGTGTTTTAGTATTCAGTGGCAGAGCTGATTCTAAAGATATTTAAAATAGTTATGTCAGTAATTTTTCTATTTCTGTAAATTAATAGACTAGTATCAGGAAACCACAAGTGTCAGATTCTGCTAGCTGTGGTAATAAATGTTGGAGCTGTTTGTCATAGACTAAATTAAGAAGTATTATTTTATTTTTCTTGCATTCTTTTTGCCATTTCCTGAAGTTCACTGTTTTAAATGGAAACATTCTGAGACGCAAATTAATTTCCTTACTGTCCTGAAGACGTGTTTTTTTTTTATTTTTTTTACTTTAAATTTAAAAAAAAAAAACATTTAAATCTTTATTTGAGAGACAAATCGAAAATCCATTTCACAATGCGATATCTCCACATATGACTGTATTTGTATTTGTCCCAATGTAAAGTTTTGAGTAGCAAAATATCTAAAGATCGTTTTTACTTTTATTATTTGCAAGATGTGCAAAGGTTTCCTCCATTCTACATCCTTTCATTTTCAGAATTTTTTTGTTCGTGTTTTTTATGGGGTTCGGCTTTGTTAACCATTTCAAGGTGTTAAACCACCTCTTAGTACTGCAATAGAAACAATAGCATCTGGTGAGATTTCATTGCAATTCCTGGAGATTTGCAGGAAATGTTAAAGCTTGAAATAAGAGTAAATACGTAGTTTTTTTTTCAATTTTTTTTTTGTTTTAATCGCATTAAATTGAATGTGTTAACTCCTGCCCTTTTCACGAAAATACACCTGAAAACTGTATCATCCTTCATGAAACCTTGCATCAGGCTATAGCTATCTAACAAATCACAACCTAGATAGTCAGACAAAGTTTTATGTTTTAACATATTTGGTAGACCGTAGGATAAAGGGACACTATAGTCACCTGAACAACTTTAGCTTAATGAAGCAGTTTTGGTGTATGGAACATGCCCCTGCAGCCTCACTGCTCAATTTTCTGCCATTTAGGAGTTAAATCCCTTTGTTTATGAATCCTAGTCACACCTCCCTGCATGTGACTTGCACAGCCTTCCATAAACACTTCCTGTAAAGAGAGCCCTATTTAGGCTTTCTTTATTGCAAGTTCTGATTAATTTAGATTTTCTTATCCCCTGCTATGTTAATAGCTTGCTAGACCCTGCAAGAGCCTCCTGTATGTGATTAAAGTTCAATTTAGAGATTGAGATACAATTATTTAAGGTAAATTACATCTGTTTGAAAGAGAAACCAGGTTTTTGTTTTTTTTCATGCAGGCTCTGTCAATCATAGCCGGGGAGGTGTGGCTAGGGCTGCATAAACAGAAACAAATTGATTTAACTCCTAAATGACAGTGAATTGAGCAGTGAAATTGCAGGGGAATGATCTATACACTAAACTGCTTTATTTAGCTAAAGTAATTTAGGTGACTATAGTGTTCCTTTAAATCAAATGATCCAGATTTCAGTTGTCTGAGAAATCATTGCTCTCTGACATGCATATAACCGATCTGGAGAAAGTTGCATTCACCAAATGAATTTCATTGTGATACATGTTTGTGCATGTGTCATGCCTACACTATACGCTATTTACTTTAGATCTTCCGCACTATATAACTTTATTGCAGTCTGTTATCAGTGGTTTGAAATTAGTTTTATCTTCACGTACACTGTAACTTTCCGTCAAGCTTGCTGAACTCTAGTTTCTTTAATAGTTGGAAATTGTTCTAGTGTTTCAAATTAACTGCACACGTAGACTGGGCGGCACACAAGTCCCAACCGCAGATGCTGAGAGCCATTAAAAGAATTTCAGCAAACAACTCCCTGTGTTGAGCGTTATTTATATATATATATATATATATATATATATATATATATATATATATATATAATTATTATTATTTTTTATTTTTTTTTCTGTCTGCAATTTATCATTCCAGGAAAAAAGGTCACCTGATCCTTGGTATTCTGCTGCTTGCTGATACTTTCCCCATCAGTGCTGGGTAGAAAAGGCATTGCATTCTTTCATAGAAACATTGTTTATAATTTTTATAATTTTGATTTGTAACATGAGTTACTATAACAGTTTGCATCTTGGCCTCATTGCTTTTTTTATTTATTTATATTTTTTTGCAGCTGCTAAACTTTAAAAAAACAACTTATTGTTTTGTCTTTTTTTTTTGTTGCAATTTTTAGTAGTTGCAACCCAATTCAAAACATGCATGCATTTTTTATGATTGAGGTATTTCTAAAAACACAAACCAAATACAAAAAAAAAAAAAGTGAGGAACATAAAGATAGTATTTGGTATATTTTTCTTTGTGTGTTTTTTTTTTCATTTTATTTTTTTAGGAGTATCCATAGTGTTACGGATGCTATTAATTTATTATTATAATAACCTAATAATAATTATATTATGTTCCTTAGTAACGTCTATATTTTTTGTTTTATATCCAAAAACCGCTTGCATAACTTGCCCATCTCTTGTCCGAAGCCTTTGAAAGCCCTCCCCTTTTTCCACATCCCAGACTTCCTGCGGCTGTCCAATCACAGACTTCCCCATGCAGCTCAATGCCTCATGAGTTTAGGTCCACTGAGCTAAACAACCAGGAAATAACAGGGGGGTAGGGGAGGTGAGGGGGATGTAACATGGTTTAACTTATAAAAGTACCAGTTTTCACTAATACTGGCATGATACACAGGACTTTCAAAAAGAACAAAAAACAAACAAACCTACACTAAAATCAGATCGTAACCAAATAGCAAATTGTATTAAAAATATGTTAAAAAAATTCCCCTCCTGTCAATCAGTTGTCGTCATTGAACTCTATACAATCTACCTAGTAGTCTATGGAAGTTTGAATGCCAGGAAAAGTGACCGGTATTGGGTGGTACAATTTATTACAGGATGTGTGCATTTCCTGTGAACAGGCTTTGTAAAGTGTTCTAAACGGGTGTTCTATTTTCTTCACGGTCATCTTTGTTCTCCAGGCTTGATAGCACTGTTGGCACATTTGGCAACAACTTCTTTTGCTGCGACAGGTTCCAATAGGGGGTAGTCCAATAGTGCCACAACACTATCTTACTACCCATGTTGTGCCAGTGATATCATGGGCAAAGTTCACATTGCAGCATCGCTGACGCCACTCACCTTGATAAATATAGTAAAAACTTGGCAAGTGGGTTATACAAGATTTTAATTTTAATCTTCAAACAAACTGGACTTTTTTTTTTTTTATTTTTTTTTTGTCAATCACTTGTGTGCACAGCAGACCACTGCTGGATACTAGTCACATTTAACCCCTTAAGCCAAACTTCTGGAATAAAAGGGAATCATGCCATGTCACACATGTCATGTGTCCTTCAGGGGTTAAAACAAATATATACAGTTAAATAGACATTCTCTTCTGGATAGGGCGATGCCTTGGCACCAGCCAGAAAATGAGCTAAGTTCTTAACTGTATGCTATTGTAAACAGAATTGCAAAACAATGGCTACAAATTCTCCAATGTGGCTATGGACACAGTATTTTAGAATAAATGTTGCAATTCCGTTTTCAGCTGAATATGATTTAGTAAATACCCCTGTTAGCCGAATGAGGTATGTAAACCGGTAAGTTATAGCTTTTTAAAAATGTTTTTGCATCTGAGCATGAAAAGGGAAAATAAAATGTAAAGAAGCTGGGATGGTAGCAGCAGGCCAATCTCTGCATACTGTATTCATTTAGCATTATGAGCAACTTGGGTGAAAACTATGGCAATCTCAGATTTAAGAACAACCTCTAGTATTTGTTTTACCCGTCCAAAATCATTCTTCACAGCCATGTCAGTGGCATTTAAGGTATATTATGTGGGCGCCTGATAATATCTTCTAGTTAGAAAGAAGTACGTAAAAAAAGTGCTGCTTGTTAAAATAGATACATAAGGCATTTTATATGTTGGTGCCAAGAGCGCGTCGCTTGTGTCGCCATTACTGCAAGGCTCAGCATGGTATCCCTATTGTCACCACTCGTGAAAGCCCGAATGAAGTCTCTTGAAGTGTTGTACTCTTGATGTAGGCCAGGAAGAGACAACCTGCTGCTCTCTGCTTTCCATTGTAGTTTATCAACTAATACAATGCCAAAAGGTCCCTTTCTCGGCTGTGCACTGTACATTTTATTTTTTGTATTGAATTATTTGTTCTTAAGTTTACCTGGCTTTGCCATGTACTATGTTATATACGTGCATTCTCAATCTAAACGGATTGTGTTTCCTCTTGTATTCTTTAGTTGTGTACGAACATCGCTCAAGGCTGGAGAGGTCATTACAGAAGGAGAGAGGAGAACACAAGAAAACTAAAGAAGGTCCGAATTTTATATTCTTTAGGCATTTTATGGTTTTGTAGAATCACTGCTGAAAACTGATCCATAATATCAAAATAACAAAGTAATTTTAACCGTAATGTTAAAAACACATTCTCCAGGGTTTCACTCTTCATGGGAGAATTGAAGTGGAGATCCTCCCTCAATGCCCGCTTTAAAGTAGCTCTGTCATTTCAAAATTCTTAATAAAGATTAAACCTTCATTATATAATGTTATTACCTTAACTGGAATGTCACGTGATGTTTCTTTATGAAAAGGGGGAAAAATGTGTTTTTTTTTTTTTTTTTTTTTAAGAATTCTTTCAGTGTAGGTTTGGGCATTCAAAATTACAAACATAATTATTTATACCCATTCTCAAAAAGGAGAGGAAAATGAAATATACTCTAGAGATTGTGAGGAGTGGATATTATCTTGAATTTGTCTCTCTTTTATGTGAAGGATGTGGATATACAGAGATATGGGTATTCCTTAATAAAAAAATATGTTAATTAAAAGAACTGTTTCATTCTAAAATTTGCTACCTTGACATGATTTATTTATCTTCATTATTTATAAGGTGTGTTTTTGGGTTCTTTTTATTTTTTTATCCCTTTCAATTTGTTAAATGAAATTAAATTAATAAAAAAAAAAGTGTGAAACTATTCCTGACAGGGCTCTGCATGGAGGAGTTCCCCTTTTGACCCTGTCGGTGGATACAGAAAAGGTCTTTGACAGGGTCGGATGGGGATATAAGGAGAGTTCTGACGCATTTTGGATTTGAGAGATGGATAGCACAGAACATCTGCGTTTTTATATTTGGGCCCTATGGCCTTAATTGTGAGTTATGCTTTTTGTACCAATTGGTTTAGAATTTCCAACGGAACCAGACAGGGTGGCCCACTATCCCCCTTATTACATGTACTTTCCATCGAATGTCTCACAATCAACATAAGACACAACCTGCGGATTAATGGCATCTCCTTAGCGGAGAATGAATTAACCCCTTAAGGACACATGACGTGTGAGACACGTCATGATTCCCTTTTATTCCAGAAGTTTGGTCCTTAAGGGGTTAAAGCAGTGCCTTTACACAGAAAATATTTTAATATCTGTAATCAAAGCGAAAGTATGTCTTCGATCTCAGTCTGGAATTCCAAATATACAGCAGTATATCAAATTATAAACAAAATGTGGAAAAAACTATTGCTCTCTCTAACAATATAGATGGAGAAAACCTCCAAATGTTAAAAAAATTACTTTATTTGGATGGTAAGAGTTCCAATATTGAGGCATTTGTAATTACTTAAGATCCGAGAGAGGCAATGGAGGTCAACTTCCTAAAGCTCATTAAGTCCACTAATAGACTATTAAAAGAATGGAGTCTATATGACATTTTCAGGTGGGGAAGAGTGGCCCCATTTAAGCTTATATCCTGCCAAAATGGGCATACCAATTTCATATGCTTATTTTATCATTTTAAAATAACTGGATTGATAGAATTCAATCAAGTTTTGTAAGTTACACCTGGAGAGGTAAAAGGCCTCGTATTAACACCCAGATCTTGGCTAAACAAGGGTTTCAGGTGGGAATTGGATATTCACTAATCAGGGAGACGTAAGAGGCAAATATGATTGTACATATACACAAATCAACAGATCAACCATAGTTCCAAGTTGGAACTAATAGAGAAGGAATAGATGATTTAGCATCTTTACTATGGTGTGATATTGGGAAATGCAAATATAAGATTATGGAAGTTAACTCTCTGGTACTTCAACAAACATTAAAGGAGTGGCAATTGGGAAAAAAAGTTTAAATATTGCTAAAAAAATGTATGAGGGTACTAACAACCCTGGAACTGGTTATGCATGATATTACCATATAAACTAGAGTATAAGCCGACCCGAATATAAGCCGAGGCCCCTAATTTTCCCCCAAAAACTGGGAAAACTTATTGACTCGAGTATAAGACTAGGGTGGCAAATGCAGCAGCTACTGGTAAATTTCTAAATAAAATTAGATCCTAACAAAATTATATTAATTTAATATTTATTTACAGTGTGTGTATATAATGAGTGCAGTGTGTGTGTGTTGCAGAGCCTTGGTGGGGGGTGGGCATTTTTATTTATTATTTTTTAATCTATTTTAATTTTGTATGTTATTATTATTATTTTTTAAGTATTATTTATGTTATTATTATTAAAAAAAATTGTCCCCTGTCCCTGCTTGATACATGGCAGGGAGGGGGGCTCACACTCCCTGGTGGTCCAGTGGCATTGGCAGTTCAGTGGGGGGGGGGGCTGGCAGAGAGCACTTACCTCTCCTGCAGCTCCTGTCAGCTGCCTTCTCCTCCGCGCCGGTGTGGTCAGCTCCCTCTGTCAGCTCACAGTGTAAGTCTCGCGGCCGCGCTATGACCCCGCGGCTCTCGCGAGACTTACACTGGGACTTGCAGAGGGAGCTGACCGGACCGGCGCGGAGGAGAAGGAAGCTTACAGGAGCTGCAGGAGAGGTAAGTAAGAGCTCTCTGCCAGACCCCCTCCTACACAGTCCCATAATACAGACATTGACTCGAGTATAAGTGGAGTTGGGGTTTTTGAGCAAAAAAAATGTGCTGAAAAACTCGACTTATACTCGAGTATATACGTTATCTCCAGGATTGTAGTAGGCAGAATGTCAAATAAGTGAATTTTACGATAACTCCAGTTGGCTCTCTTTTTTTTTTTTTTTTTTTTTTTTTTTTTTAAACTGAAACACAAATTAGATCTTTTCCACAGGGAGATTTTTTAATTATTTACGTGCCCAAAGTTTTATGAAGGAACATATATTAGTTTTAGAAAATGTTGTGGCTAAGCTATTTTTAAGAAAAAAATGTAATGGTATAAAAATTAATGCAATATACTATAAAGCAAGGGAGCTATTGAAAACGAAGGGGAGTTTAGATAGCTCTTCGGTAATAAAAAATGGAAACAGGGCTGTTTAGTAGCCACTCTATAAAGAATGGGGAGCAGAATTTCTGAAATAAAAAAAAAAAAAGTGTACATTGTCTCAATATCCTAGAGACATGGTAAAAATCTTATATAGATGGTAACTGATTCCGATCAGAATAGCCAAAATCTCCCCCACTAATGCTTCTGTATGCTGTAGATGTCTACAATTTAATGGAACTATAGAATATATGTGGCGAAGCTGCCCAAGAATTAGGCACTTTTGGGTTACTATTTTTGACATTCCTAATTAATTAACGGGAATAACAATGGACAAAAAAAACTGAGATTGCCCTGCTACATCTTAACTGGCAGGAGAATACAAAAAAAAACAATATCCTACTTGTACACTGCTTTTTGGCGGCAAAAGTAATAAATGCAAGATATTGGAAACACATTCTTGTTCCATCGAAAGACCATCTCATAAATCAATTAATAATCCAACTCGAAATGGACAAGGGTATAATTGCTATTGAAACCATAAACAAACAGCTATATATGTTAATTATATTAACTTGGTTAAAAATGCGTAAATTAAAGGAGCCCTATAGGGTCAGGAACACAAGCATGCATACCTGACCTATAGTATATTCTAGTACACATATCCATAAGTATAATGCCCCTTACCCTCCCCCCCCCCCCTTTTTTTTTTTTCATAGTTACTCATAGGAGAAAATTGGCATATTACATATACGTATGATAACCATTTGGCGATCACAAATGAATTATATTTATGCTATTGGTGTGTCTATCTAGGATAGAAACCTATATTCTGCTTAAATTATAACGCTAATCATTTCAGGTATGTCTTGTTCTCCTCATTTGCATGTAATCTTTATGGACTTTATATAGGTGTAAAATGTAAGATGCTTATTTTTAATTTATTTTTTATTTTTGCTTGTCTCTTTACAGACTTTTTGGTGTATAAGTTAGAGGCTCAGGAGGCTTTAAATAAAGAGAAGGTAAATGTTTTATCAGATCTTACAGGAACCGCCGCACGCAAGCGGGCCTTATAAATCATGGCAAAGATCACAGGTTGCTTTTGAAAGACCCCCCCTTGGGAAGAGTTATCTGCGGTCTTCAAAGATTGTTTAATATTTATTTTTTCTTTTTCTCCGTGAATTGGAATGAATCATCTGTATCTGTCAGATGTTTTGGCACTGTGGAACATATCTGTCATAGCTGTTCTAACAAGGTCATGAGACCAAACATGCCCGAGATAATTAGGGCAGAAATATTTTTCTATTAAAGGGACAGAAAAATAGCCCAAAAAAAGTCTGTTATAAATGCCAACTACATTCTCAAGCTGACATTTAAGGCATTTATTGCAAGATTTCCTAGGCAGTATTCTTTTCATAAAAGAAGGGCGCACAGTTGTTTCAAACTTTCACACATCCAATGGGTGTTTTTTATTGACCTTTTGGTAACACACATTAAAGTTGAACTAACGTGTCTTCGTAATATGCTTACTTATCTTCTAAATTTAACTAATATTGGTTTGTGAGGCCTGAAAAAATGAGAATAATTATAGAACTCTACACTGCCATATTTTTATGCTTTATGATCATTTTTACACTGCCGTAGCTTTATCTGGGAACTGAGTGCTTCCAACCTGTCTCCTTGTTAATCATTTTTATAATAATAAAAAAAAAAAGGGCAGAGAGAACCGTGAGGAGGAAAAAAAAATGGAAACCATCTTTTCTGTTTCTCAGAATTGATCTAGATTGTAAGTCAACTGCTAATATACATTGAAAATAAAATGGAGCTTCAGATTAATGGTACACTGCAAACCCTTAATACTTTAGCTTGATTTATGTGTGAAGAGTGTCCTTTTTTTCATTTTACAAATGTGCAGATTTCAATAGAAATTGGCACCTTTAAAACATTAACCTGGTTTGTTGTCAAGCAGACAACGGGTCCTGTTACTTCCTGGTTGTTTAGCTCAGTAGAGCTAAACTCAAGAGGTAGCAATTGCCAAGAGCACCTGCCTTGCAAAGACCCATTGAGCCACATTGGGAACTCTGTGTGTGTGATTGGACAGCCACAGAAAGCCTGGGCGTGGTTAGAAGAGGAGGGCTTGTAAAGACAAGAGATTTGCAGCTCTGGCAAGCTGATTGCTCCACTTTTAGACTGAGGGTTGGTTGGTTATTATTTTGACAAAACGATGCCCCAACCCCACACCCTGTAGCACATGAACTAATTCACGCAATGATCCGTCCCTGATGTTCTCCTAGGGCAGGGGTGGCCAGAAAGTAGATCTCCCGGCTGTTCCAGAACTACAGCTCCCTGGATGCATTGCAAACCTTATGTTTAAACCTCTATGGGGCGTGTGGTTCTAGACCAGCTGGGATCTACCTTTTTAGCCAATAAGGACCTATCTGGATATTCACTAAAGTGAGAATTTAAAGTCCAGTCAACGTAAACTTCAAATTTGAAGAAAAAATGGCCGAACTGGTCAGCCATGCTTTCAATTTAGTTACTCTGGACTTCAATTTGAAATTCACTTTGAATTCTCACTTCAGTAAATAACCCTGCTAGTGATCTTGCCCTAATGTCCCCCCATTCCTTATTACCCCTAGCCATATTCTCCGTGTCATTCGCCCTATTTCTCCCCCATGCAAAATTCCCCAAATTCTTTGCTCTTTAGGCATATTTGTCTAGTGCCATTTCCTCCATTTCACTCTCCAATGCTTCTCTTTATTTAACAACTTTTTTAAGGTATTCACATTAATGCACGTGGACGTAATTTGCTGAATTGTTCAAATCTTTCTTAACTGAACCATGTAATAGTTATGCAGTTTTCTATTCTTTCTGCAGCAAGATTCAATGAATCGGTACGGAGCACTGAATTCCCAGCACAACATACTCAAGGTAAAAATGCATGTTTGTTATGTTCATAGATGTGTCTACAGAAAACTAGTAAGAAATAGAGATATCTCCCAAGTGTCACTCTTTAGGAGAGACAGTCCTCCTTTGGAATTTCAATCTCTATTTTCTATTCCCTACCCTAATGCCTGTCTGTTTTAGGCACTCAGAATATTTTGCCAATAAAAGTACACCACGGAGATCTGGAGCCAAAAAATGTGCAATACTGTGTCTTTACAAATAATATGGATGTTAATTTGAAATAGAGCGATAAAAATTGAAATTGTGTTTTAATAACTGGTTTAGAAAATTGCTTTAAATTGTCTAAAATAGTTCTACCCCTTGATCAAATATTATACCTTTTCCTCTAAAACAATTGCGTGTGTACATATGTATGTGTTTAACTAAAATTTATTTTAATGCCAGTTTATATGTAGTGTATTCTAGTACACATATCCTTAAGTATAATGTCCCTCTAACACTCCCCACCCCCGTTTTGTTTTCTTTTTCATTTTTTTTTTTTTTTTTCTTATAGTTACTCCCTGGATAAACTAGACTTTTCTGTTTAAATTATAACGCGAATCATTTCAGGTCTGCCTTGTAATCCTTATTTGCATGTAATCTTTATGGACTTTATATATGTGTAAAATGTAAGGTGTGTGTGTGTATATATATATATATATATATATATATATATATATATATATATATATATATATATATATATATAATATATGTGTGTATATGTATTTTTATGGTAGAGATATTATATATAATCTCTACCATAAAAATTTGAAAGTACATTATTAAAATGTATAAATCACTTAGATGGCTCACTGCTTTACGAATCACTCCATTTTATATTTATGTCCCTTTGCATTTTGTTTTATAAGGGATATGGGACAACAGGTAATATATTTCACCCCTGCTTATCTATCTATCTATCTATCTATATTATCCTATTGTCCCATGCCTATCTATATATCAATATAGATCTATATAAATAAGCAGGGGTGAAATATATTACCTGTTGTCCCATGTCCCTTATAAAACAAAATGCAAAGGGACATAAATATAAAATGGAGTGATTCGTAAAGCAGTGAGCCATCTAAGTGATTTATACATTTTAATAATGTACTTTCAGATTTTTCTACTTAAATACCAGAACATGTAAAGCATAAATTTATAAAAAAAAACAACAAAGAAACACAATCTACAGTTGAAGTGAATTAAAGGCGAATTTCTAATTTAAAGGATCACTATAGTTTCAGGAAAACAAACCTGTTTTCCTGACACTGTCATCCTTGGGGGACCATCACCCTCAGGGTCATGGTCTCCCTTCAGCAGCTTACCTTAATCCAGCGCCCAGGGTGACCTCTCCTCCCCTGCCAACGTCAGCTCCCGAGTGGAGCGGAATGCGCAAGAGCCATGCGCGCATTCTAACAGTCCATAGGAAAGCATTTCTCAATGCTTTCGTATGGACGTTCTGCACGGTGGATGCGAATTTCGCTTCCAGCGTCGCAGAAGCGCCTCTAGCTGCTGTCAGGAAGACAGCCACTAGAGGTTGGATTAACCCTGCTATGTATTCTCTGAAACAACTATGTTTACATGTGAAGGGTTAAAAACCTGGAAGACCTGGCACCCACAACAACGTCATTGAGCTGAAGTGGTCTGGGTGACTATAATGTCCCTTTAAGGCCAGAGTAGTTGAATGTATAGTATAGCTGAGTTTTTCCAACTTGGCTATGTAGACGCTAAATGTGACCTTTACTTTGAATTTACCTTAAATTCTCACTATAGTGAATAACCTTGATAGTATCTTCAATACAATGGTGGTTTGGGGATAACTTGATTTCTAAAATAAATTTTTTTTTGTCCATTTATTGCCTGGATCTGGATTCAGTGAGTTTTATGCCACTATATGTGTGGAACCTTTTTCATTAAATAAATATCCTCCATGTGTGCTGAGAAAGGGCAGTCATAGTGCAACACTCTCATTACAAATTTGTGTTATTAGTATTAATAAAGTATTGGGCATCAGTATTGAGATCCCCACATGTTCCTGTGCGCATTTCACTGCAACATACTGTACGGTCACTGTTATATGTTAATACTTTAAAAACTGCAAAACTGTGTGGAGAAGTTGAAACGCCTAACCTGAAATGCGGAGGAGGGGGAAGGGCAGGGAGCGTGGGAAAAAGGGGGTCAGGGAGATGCCTGGGCCAGTCTCCTCTTGATCGGCTCCAAGCAAAGTAAGGGGCCGCGCTGGTTGGTAGTGAGGGTCTTACTAGGGATCCAACCATGGCCCTTGAGCCCCCGGCCCAGCCCGTTTATGCACTCAGTTACCCCGTGCATGTCAATTCGGTCAACCTCTTTCTCGTGGGGTACTTCTGTCGGGAATTGCAGCCGGTTCGGCCTGCAGGCCAAGACATACCAATAAGGGAGGAGGCAGTGGCCCCGGGTGGGGGGGGGATGGAGGGGGAGGGGGGGGAGGGGAAGAAAGGAAGGGGGGTGGGGCCCTCTGTCGGGAGACGGCAGGGGCCAGCAGGAAAAGAGAAAAGGGGGTAGTCTCTGTCCCCGGGCGGGGATGTGGAGTGCGGGCTCACGGGTCAATGTATGCTTCCCATGGTTCCCAGACCCTGAGAAAGTGTGTGTATGTGTATCTCACCTGCGCAGTGAGCTTGTCCATGAGGAATGCTTCCTTGATGTTACCTATAACTCTGTCCAAGGGTGGCGTGTCTACCTGGAGCCACGTTTGCGCCAAAGCGCGTCTGGCCGCCAAGTTGATTTTGTTCACTAGCTTCTGTTCCCTGGGTGGGAGATTGTCGATAGGTTTGGCTAGGAGACACGTCCAGGGGTCTGGTCTAATCGGTTGGTGGAGTACGTCTGTCAGGAGTTTAGTTACTTGTTCCCAGTATAGGGAGGCCTTAGGGCACGTCCACCACATGTGGAGGTAAGTACCCATGGCTCCACAGCGTCTCCAGCAGACATCTGAGGGCGTTTTCCCCATTCTGTGTAGCTTCACTGGGGTGGTGTACCACCTCATCAGTGCTTTGTAGCACTGCTCTTGGTGAATGACACAGATTGAGTATTTGGCCGCTGCCTCCCATATATCTTACCAGTCCCCACTGTCAAGGGTTTGTTGGAGTTCAGCCTCCCATTGTAGTATATAGGAGGGTGTGTGGGAGTCTTTTGTGGGTGCACTTAATTGCTCGTAGAGGCGGGTGATGAGGCCGTCACGTGGTCCGTCAGACATACATAACGCCTCATAGAATGTGGGCTTTGCCCTGGCCGCTACCGCTATTTCTGGTTTCTTTGCAAAGTCCCTGAGTTGGAGATAGCGAAAATAGTCTTTATTGGTTAGGGGGGCCCTCGTTTTGAGGTTGTCAAAGGTGTGAAATGAACCGTCCTGGAACAGATGACAGTAGCGCTGTACACCCGTATTCTCAAGGCCTCGAAAGTCTCTAGGGGTCATACCTGGTGGAAACGCTTTGTTACGGAGATAGGGTGTCAATGGCGAGACAGAGTGCGTGAGGGCATATTTGTGTGCAGTTGCATTCCAGATCCGAATCGAGTTAAGGATGGCGGGGCAGGAGGTGCGGAATGAGTTGCTTTCTTATTGGTCGATTCTTATCATATATTTAGATAAAATAGAAAGGTGAACAGCGCTAAAGATCAGAAATTGTACATACGTTTAGTAGAAATACTGGCCAGCGGAGTAACTTAAAAAAAAAAGGAAAAACAAAGATACAAATAATGGTACAGTATGTATGAACGATATAATTCCACAAGAACAAAGGTGTTATATTCACACTCACACTTTGAGGAGCTATATCAGCTCGGTTTTAAGAGCTTGGACGGAATAATCCCCGTCTATGGATTTCTTGAGGTTCCAGATCGTTGGTGAGTTTATAGGTGTAAGTATTCGTTATATGAAAAACAAGAGTAAAATACGCCACATGGTATAGTACGTAAATATAAAATATTGTAATAAGAGTAGATGATCCTACTTACATATACTAGAGCAACGACCTGCTCTAGTTTGGAGAATTTCAGGTGGAATAATCCCCACCTCGGGATATAGTGGACCCAGGTATAGCAGCAAAGCAGTATTAAATAGGAAGGAGGACAAAAAAAAAATGACTGGATGGTTTAAAAATTATATATACTTTAATACAATAAGTAAAAAGTGAATAATACACTATAAAACCAGTCCTGTATAAAAGTCCAAAATTCTTCCTCACTTGACGCGTTTCGCCGAAGCTTTCTCAAAAGTGAATAGAACAGGTGGTTCTGCATTGTGCAATGGATACAGGCTAAAGGAACAGCCAGGTTTAACTTATCATTGGTAATCAGGTCAAGGTCTGGACAGGTGGCTTTGGTTTATAGCCAATATCAAGCGGAGGTCAGTATGTGGAGAATCAGTAAGTGCACATTAGCACAGGAACTTTATGCAAGAAGAATCCGGTTCCTTTGCATAAACTAGCCTTGCCTACAGTAGCTGTGATGGCGTCCTGGATGTGCATCACAAGAGTTAAGATAAAATAATATCACTCCTGTCTTTGTGTGAGATATATAGGATATTAAGATAGGGCAGCTGCATTGTAATTTTAAGTTATGTCTTTTTTTTTTTTTGCCTTAAACGGGTTGGATTAATGCCACTAATGGAGTACAGCCCCTCCCTGTGATCTTTTATCGATTTATGGTTATTAAACATAGGCTAATGGGGAACGTTGGGATTTTATTTAATTAGGATTTAGGAAGTGTTAGGATGGCTACCTTTCACCCAGACAAAGCATTAACAGAGTACTCCAATGTATGTAACATAAGACGATCTGTCAACTTCATTTTTCCTCTATACAGTAAAATAACAGCACAGAAAGGCTTGTCTGTTTTTTCTGCCCATGTGGCAACAAAGGTATTCAGCTGATCACTGCTGCCCTCATGTCACTTGTTAAAATTAAGGCAGATTTTTATATCTTCTGTGCATAATTCAATTCTCTATTGCATGTAGAGCTGGATCCTTGTCACAGGTGGATATAGAGATTTATGTCTTTGTATGCTAAAACGTGTCCCTGAATTATGATTGCAAGTTTGTGGTTGGTGGTTTTTCCCTTTTCTAATCATTCTGTAAATCTAGAAATTATTTTATTTTATAGCTTCACTTCCTGGATGCTTAGACAGTGTTCCTTTTATGTCCCCAGTAGCATTCAATGTTAGCTGTCCTTGAAATTCTCACCCATCAATCATGTTATATTGGTGGAAGCCAGCTACTATTTAAAATATGGGTTTTGGTTTCTTGTTGTAGAATGCCATTTTTGCTTACACAATGTAATGTGGCGCATTCACAGTTTATATATTTCTTCTGCCCTACTTACATGTGACCCCAGAAAAAAATAACAGAAAAGCTCCACACCAGAGCATTGTTAAAGATACTTGCAGCTGCTTATGAGCTTTGTCAGCCATTTCCGTTAAGCAGGGGCAGTGGCAGGTTCTAAAAACAGATGGGGGGGGGGGGGGGGGGGTTGGGGGGGGTTGAGCCCAAAGTAAAAGTCTATGACCCCTAAACTGACATAGAGGTATAGCTTTATCATGACATATTCTCTTCTTTCTATGCTGTATCCGGTCCTCTAAACCCATGAACTGGGTACTGCTGCTGATCTCTCGGGATTTCAATTAAATACTAGTCAGAAGCTAATACATGCTGGCTGCAAACCATGATATTGATCTAATAGAGGGGTGTGCTGTAGAGTTCTGTTCCTCGGCACTCCTTCCTGACAGTCACTTGGGAGGAATCACCCACTCCCCTCAAGTGACCTGGCAGTGCATAGTACTACGAATATTTACAAACATTTTTGTAATCGGCAATTAGAAGCAGCTGTCTGATTTAGAATAAAGAGCAAAAACAAAACACGAATGTCTACCTGACCACTCGACCAACCATGGAGATCCATGGCTACATTGCCCCACACCTGGGGCTTCAGTCCACCAAAGCCACCACCTAGCAACATCCATGTGTGCAAAAGTGATTCTGCAGTTCTTTAAACAGACCTAGTTGACTACATTGCAAGCTGTGTGCCTGCAAAGGGCACCTGTGCTCCTGATTGACACCCCCTATTTCGTTGCACTCTTTCCCACATTGACCCTATCCATTTTATCAGATGGGCCACAATGAGCCAAGCTTTGTGTGCCAATTATGTTGTTCATCACCTACTTGGTTGAGAGAAACTGCTTGTAACACCTGAAATTGGCATGAAGAGAAATGCCACATCTTAGTAGAATCGATGACAAAATGTTGGCCAAAAGGCACGCAACACTGGTAATTCTTACCAACTGTGATAAGTTTTACAGAATATTGCACATTTGTTGTCAATTTGTTTTTTTAGTGGATAAACTTCAATCAGAGTTTAAATATGTGTGTGACTTTTTCTAAAAGTTTATACAAATTGTATGAAAGTTTGTATTAATATCTGTGTACTTAACACACAAGAAATTTGCTCCCTGGCCAAAAACAAACTCCCCTCTTTCTCTGGTGGTTTTGAACCCTCTTGCAGCTTTTCCCACAAATGGTTCTCTAACAGGAATTCTGAATTTAAATACCGTACCTAGCGTTCAATTAAATAACAGCCCCTTGCATTCAGGATTTTGGTATTGACGTTGCTGAGAAGTTCTATCTGCACACAAAAGCAAAATAATATCAGATCGTCCAGTTTATAACTCTGGTCAGTCTTGCAAATCAAGTGGCTCATCAATCAATCCTTAGTGGCTTTTGTCCTCTCTATTCTGTACTGCTACCATTACTGGATGAGCATTTTTTTTTTTTTTTTACATAGTCAAGACATTGCTTAAATAAATAAGGATTTTAAAAAAAAATATTTAAATATATTTTATTGTCTTTTTAGGCAGTTGATTTTTGTGGGGTTTTTTTTGTGTTTTTTTGGATCAATAATTAACTACAAACCGGTCATTATTCACTGAAAGCTGAAATACTACTAAGGGACACATTAATTGCAGATTAAGGCAAAATAATGAAATTGGGGGAAAATCGGAGTTCAGACCTTCTTCTTCTTTTTTTTTTTTTATCCTAAAAACATTTTGCAACTTGACTGCCAGTGATAACTATTCAGTTTAGTTGGTAAAACATTTATTTGAACAGTAATGATTTTTATTTTTTTCCCCGAAGATTGGCTAAGACCGATTTTTTTTTTTTTTTTTTTTTAATTTATTTATTTTTTGTGTTTTGTTCTGTTCATAGTTGATATTTCATCTTCAGTTGTTCTGTGCAGAGATAGATGAATTGCAGTAGCATGTCTTGTTTGGCTACAAACGTGCATTTTCCAGCTATTGTAATGGGAGTTACTGCAGGAGGAGCTGGAGCAAACCGTTCTTAAAAACATGGAACTATTTGTTACATTTATTAAAATAATTTGGTTACTCTTATTGGCTCTGTTCCTTTTAAATGGACACAATTTTTGAAATAGGAAATGGCTCAGGTCTTTTCATCTTGCTGAAATGCTTTGCGTGCAAAGTGTATTGTCTTTAAAATATTTTTCATTTAAAAAAAAACAGTGCAGATTCCTATAGAAATTGGCACTTTGATTCATTAACCTTGTTACACCCCTTGGCTTTCAAGCAGACAAGTAATGCTACTTTCTGGTTTGGTTAGCTCTGTGGAGCTAAATTCAAGAGGCAGCAATTGCCCAAAGGGCCTGCCTTGTAAAGACTTCTCATTGAGCTGTATTAAGAAGTCTGTGATTGGACAGCCACAGAAAGTCTGGGCGGGGTTAGAAGGGGAGGGCTTGCAAAGGCCGCACACAAGAGAACTGCAATTTTTACATGCTGTTTATATATATATATATATATATATATATATATATATATATATATATATATATATATATATAACTCCAATGAAAAAATACCTAATTAAATGCATGTAAGTTTTCTTTTATCTAGAAAACCGTGATATTTATGATTTTTGTATTTGGGCAGTGGAGTGTCCCTTTAGATGGGGAACAATTGCATTAATAAATTGAGGGCACTAGTACTACCTCCTGTTTGACGGCAATGAGTATTTTATTTTTATTTATACTTTTCAATTTATGAAACCAGAATGAGAGAGAGAGTTCTGTGATTCCCATAGTGTCTCACCACTTCGTGTTACGTGTGAGAAATAGGGCAGCATTGCCGTAAATATACTCTTGTCTTTGGAGACTTCATCATTGAGCAGTGAGTGTCATCTATTATCCAACTCGCAGATCAGTGGGGATTCTAGTAGTTATTGGATAAAGGTTCACGATAGCCCCGGTTATTGCACCCGAGTCATCAGTCTTTCTATCATAGTTCTATTTTCTGATTGTTTTAACTCCTATTTGATTACTTTAACAAGATACGACAAATAAGAAATATTACTAATGAAAAAAGGCATATTCATAATTTGAAGGATTTTTATGTACTTGCCTGTATGTGTGTGTGTGTCTGTGGTTGTCGGTCTATGTGTCTGCAAGTAGCAATAAGTGTGTAAAGAATTGTGCTGTAGGGCAGGAGTGGTGCATTTCTTGGGGTGCTCAAACCCCTGATGTTTGTGACCCTGTCAGTGTCCCTGGTATATGGAGCAAATGTATAGCTTCAAAAAGTACCAGGACGTGGCAGCTGCTTGTCAGCCAGTCCAGGTCATCCCACTGTTTTCGAAGGTAAAACTGTGGAATGAAAATATTCTGCAAGCTAAAAAAAAGCAAAGGTCTCTGCTAGAGAGCCGTGTGGCATCATTTGTATTCTAAATGAATTAAGCGACTTGTTGTTACTTTAGAATTCCGTACAAAGAAAACTTTGAAATACTTCATGCATGTTCCTTGCACAGCATGTGAATCGCTGAAGCTATAATGAATTGGGATGAAGTCTGACCGGAGAGCTTCTGGTACTGTATGAGATATGCATGTAGATGGTGATCGTTCCTTGAAGTGTTCGAGCTGTGTTGGCAAAATCCCGCAGATCGGACTTGTCAGAGGTCGCAGGGAGCGGGATTATCTTTTGTCGGGAATTGTAATTGTTTCAGACCTGTTTCTGATCTGTCACTAGTGTATATCCTCTCAGATACCTGTATAATTCATGCTCTCCAGCACACTTCAAATGAAAAATCTCAATAAATAAATAAAATTCTAGTTCTCTGATTTCTTCCCAAGCACCATGCATTTAAAGCGTTATCCTTGCCAGCTTTGAACAGAGACCACATACACTTTTAATCTTTTATTCAAACTTTTTGTTAAATTTAATAACAAAATTATGTTTTGGGTTTATTTTGTCATTTTTTTTTTTTTTTTTTTTTTTTTTTGTGTTTTTTTGCATCTAACCTGTTCACTCACTAAAGATATTGTCAGGAATTCAAGTTGAAATCAAATTCAAGGCTAAAATGCCAGACAGAAAAAGTCTTAAATGCTGCAGATTTTGGTTTCTTTGACTTAGAACTTGAAGTTTTCTTTAAATTCCCACCTTAATGAATAACCCTGTGAAAATCTCATTGCTGACCGACTTGCTTTACGATCGTGATAAGCTGCTAGATGATCTCTACCTATCACATTTCACTTACCCTAATTGTTCTACCGTTAATATTTTTTAAAAAATATTTTTTGTTTTGTTTTGTTTTTTTGATTCAGAACCAACATGTCGACTTGAAAAAGCAGCTGACTGACTTGCAAGGTGAGCACAGCAATCTGAAGCTGGAGCATCGAAAAGCTTCAGAGACTCACAATCAGAGGGTCTCCCAACTAGAAAGGGAAAAGGACAATGTAATTACAGGGCTGCAAGGTAATCTAAGGGTTTCTATCCTTTCAATTAAGGCTATAATTATTCATTTAGAAATTCACTCTGAATACAGTACAGTACATGGCTCGTTTCCATGCTTGTTGTGAAAATGCATTGTTGGTTCCAACAACCAGTAGATATTTTCAGCTAAAAACTATTGATAGGTTTCCTAGGTCCAACCTGTGTGTTTAAAGTGGTTCTGTCACTTTTCAGAATTGTATTAAGATATAATCTTTATGAAATACTGATTTAAGACTGCATTGAAATTCCAACGCAATCCACAGTTCTCATAAAAACAAAGTAGGGACTACTTTGCTTTATAGTAAAGCCTGAGGTTGACAAAAGGAGGAGCTCCTCTGTCAACTTTTGTCCTGTCTCCGCAGCCATCACAAATGACAGCTGTGGGATTTAGGCTTTGTATATGGAGAGTCTAGCGGGATCCTCCATTGACCTTGGTGTTGTACGCTCATACTCTGAGAGTATACCACTGATGTGGCTCCTGGCAGCTGAAACTCCATGAACCAAAGAGACCTGGAATTTTAACATGACTGTGGCCAAGAGGGACAACTAGAAGTAAGTAAAACTCCCCTCCCCTGCGCCTCACAGCCACTGGACCCACACCGGATATGCCGTTTCGGGGGTCTTTGCGAAATATGCAAAGACCGCTGAAATTTACAGATCTGTCATACTTTACAATTGATTGCCATAACTGCTCCATCAGGATACTGTCAAGCTTGGCGCATTCGCTCTTCACCGGTCATTGTCTGAGCAGGTTAAGCTTGGTATTTTCATTCACCTGATTTACCAAATTCCAATATTTGTTGGAAGCTAAATAAACCATGCTTGGAGATCGTCTCTAGTGCTCAATTGCACTTGCATACACGTAACGTTTGTCAGTATCTTGTCCTTTCATCATTGCACCTACTTGAGATGGGTGTAGTTTCTGGTCATACAGTGACAGATGGTAAGTTTTACCATCTAGCATGGAAACCCGGTAGTAAATAGTGTTAATTAAGGGACTCCTATCCTCTTCGGGACAAATGTGGGACACTGTAAACCTTTTGGCAGCCGCTAATTACCAGTTGCTAAACATTCCGTGTTTTATCGTAAAACCTGGAGCTAGCCACTTGCACTCTCAAAAGCTATTTTAACCCCTTAAGGACACATGACGGAAATATTCCATCATGATTCCCTTTTATTCCAGAAGTTGTGTCCTTAAGGGGTTAATTATAACACACTTGTTACTAAATGATTGCAAAATCCATGAACACAAGACCAAAACGTTTCACCAACATGACAGCTCTACAATATACAATGTTTCAGTGCATCGCCACATGCCTTAGTTGGTTGGCACACCTCTTCTAGCATGATTGCGTTCCACAATTTAGAATAACCATTGTCCTGATTCGTTACAGTTTTCATGTAACATAACATGTTTTCATGCTCAAATGGATGGAGGTAGAAGGTTTATGTAGGTTTTAACCACACGAGATGGCAATGTGATGTGAGTGTTGTTTTCCAACCCCAGGCATTCAGCAACTGTATCAGAATTCATTACATTTCGGTTTGTTACATACAGTCGTTACTACTTTGTTTGCATGTTCAATCCAACGTTTACGCATTCATTGTGTTTGTAGATACTATTGTCAAACTCAGAGAAGAAAGCAAACTCCTCAGGAAAGCTCACCAGGATGTCCACTCACAACTTCTCAGTGCTCAGGTGACCTGTAAATTTTCCTCATACTTGTAATGTTTATTTGATTGTTCAAATATATCGATCACACCCGACACTGTGACAACAAGTGACCAGTCTGAGTGAAGTGATGACCAACAGGGGTACAATATCTGTTATCCTTGTGGTTCTTGCTGACTGATATGTACATTTGGATGTTTAAGTGTGCGTGTGTGTGTGTGTGTGTATATATATATATATATATATATATATATATATATAATTATACATACACACACACACGCTTTTCCTAAAATGTTTATTTGATTGTTCCCAGCCAGAGGTCAACACCAGAATATTACATAAGAGTAAGAACATACATAAAGGAACAGTGTAGCGTTATGAATACAAACGTGTACACTTTAGTGACCTGTAGCAGTTTAGTAGATACTCCCATCCGAATGCATAAAAACGTAGATTTACTTACCTTTACCGCCTCGCTGCTGCCTACGCAGCCACCACACCTCCATGGCTGAGATGATCAATATACTATGTATCTCCTTTCTGTGTTCATTTATTAGGATACAGAAATAATGCACTTACAGTAGACGTTCAGGATTTGAAGTCCTTAAAGAGAGACTGTGAATTGGGTGTAGAGCAGTGCACAAGTAACCCCAACCAGTCCAGGATTTAGGGATTACCCTGTTGTGTCTAGCGTGTTTTTATTTAATTTTTAATTTTTTTTTTCTTTCTTCTAAAAACACCTTTGACACAACTGGGTAATCCCTAATTCCTGGACTGGGTTGGGAACCACTGGTGTAGAGGTACATTGTAATCACTAACTAAAACATATCTATCATTAGTGTTTATGGTTTTGTACTATAACCCTCTGTCACGTTATACAGGGGCACTTGGAGCAGGCTTTATTTGACAGTTATTGGAAGGTGCAGTAACATTATATGAATGATGGCTATAAACATCCATCATTATTTTCTTTTACCATTTAACTGTTCTAAATTTTCTAAAATTTTCTATAAAAATGTATATATTTAAATCCGTGATTTGTTACAAAGCTACTCAAGAGAATTGCAAATTGCAACCTAAAGATTATATGCATAATGGAACGACTCTCACTATGTCTCAAAAGAGTCATTGTCTCTGTTGTGGATCGTGTTTGTTTATTGTGTTTTGCTAACTGCTTCCTGGCAATCTAGTAACATTGTAATCACAGGGGGAAGACGGATAACTAAGCTACCATCATCACATGGTAATGAATTATGTGGTTTGCGCTACTGTATATAATTTAACGTTTGTGCAGCTAGCTAGAGTGTTAAACATCACATTCTTCGCTCTTTTTTAATCTTCGCTCATGTATCTCATCACATGCTAATCTAATTTATGTCAAGTTAGACAAAACGCTAAAACTGTCATGAAAGCAGTATTGGGATAAAGGAACACTATAACATTATGTATACAAACCTGTGTTCCTAACACTGTAGTGTCCCTGTCACTAGTTGGATATAGGTGCCCCTCATTTGCAATAAAAAAAAGAAAATGTACTTACCTTTTTCCATCCCTCCACCTCCTACATGATATTACAGGAGGTGGAGAAATGGAAAAGGGTATGTCCTACTCTGTGATGTGTACAAATACAAAATCTAGTACATTTACCAGAAGTAGATGCACATGTAGATAAGAATAGCTTAATGAATGAATAAATAAATAGCAGCAGACAAAATAGTCTTTCAAAAAAAACTGAATAAATCCGTAGCAGCAAACTAAATAGTTTTAGGGGTATATCTACTTAACAGTGAATAGTGGGACATGAATAAAGTGCAGACAATGGTTCTAGTAGAATACATCTAATAGGATGGAGTAAGCGTCCAAATGAGAATAGATACAAATAGCAGCAACAATGTATCAGCCAAAAGTCCAAAATGTAACAGCTTGTATGAATGCTGAGGACCACCAGGACCTGGATAATTTCTTCAGATACACCACCATCACATGAACTGCCTCTAAAATAGAGAATTCCAAGACATGCCTAGGTCTAGCAATGGGAACCTAATGTGCAAGCTTCCCCTTGGAAAATATTGTATTAAGGGCTTCTGTGTACCTTGAACGAGTTTTACTCATTCCGTGCATGTACCTCTGTTGACTGTACGACAGCCATTAGAGGTGGACTTAAAGGAACACTATAGCGTTCGGATTACAGCTTTGTATTCCAAACACTTTAGTGTCCATCTGCCTCCGTGCCCCTCCCCCTTCCATCTTCTGCAGCAATTAAAGCGAGAGAACCCTCTAAACACTTACCTTATTCCAGCACAGGGGTACCTCGACACTAGGTCTGTCTCCAACGTCCTCATGAGGGGAAACCTAGCGTGCAAGTGCAATGTGCACGTTACGCCTTCCTCATAGAAAAGTGTGGAATCCGTGCTTTCCTATGGGTGGTTTGCAAGATGCAGGACTTCGTAAAACAGCAGGAAGCACCTTGAATGGTTGTCTGATAGACAGCCACTAGAGGCAATCTTAACACTGCAAAGAAAACATTGCCGTTTCTCTAAAACTGCAATGTCTTCAGCTGCAGGTTTAAGGGGACAGGGACACTGCATCCAGATCACTTTAATGAGTTGAAGTAATCTGGGTGACTATAGTGTCCATTTTAAGAAAAAAGTAAAAATTATTAAGTGTGCCCTTCCCATCTTACTACTAGCTTCCTCGCATTGTATTAATTCTTCTGAAATGCAATTCGCTTCTTCAATTAATAAGTCTCTGGTTGTTTTCTCCTCCATATGTAGCAGTATTGATCTTACACTGCATCCACACTCCTACGCTCTTTGAATGCATTTTTCTTTGCATTCTTTTTACATCTATTGCCTCCCGGACTAAGCACGCCATCATTCATCCCTTCCAATCTTTTTTTTGGATCTCATGCATTCGGTATTCATTGAGAACTCCATATCTCAAACCCTGTTTAAATATATAGCAACCAGTAACCTCCAAAAAGATGTGAAAGGCTTTGCATGTTGCATTTATTTATTTTTTGGCATCGATTTTATGTACAGGGCATCACTCGTCAATGTATGTCGACATTCTAAGTCTCTGCTAAAAGGAAAGAAAAATATCAAACAAAGACCAAAAAAAAAAGACATTATTAAAAATAAATGTACTGTTGGCACAGTGCTTATAAATACTATAAACATGCTGTTTTTTGTTGGAGACTTTATTTGTGCCAAAGGAATAGTCAATGTCCTAGTCTGAGAACAGTGACATGGCTCTTAAAATGTGGGAACGTGGTTTGTGTTTGTTAGTAATACACCGTTTAAAAACAAACAAAGCAAAAAAAAAACAATATTCTCAAAAATAAGAAATCCTGAGCATCCCAATCATACATCCAAATGAATTTACAGTATAGTTAACGTGGTTTGCCATTCTAAACATCTGATGTCTATTAACTGCTAATATAAGAATTATTAGCCCAACAGGCAGTACCAGTCATCTGTATTTGTACCCTGTAATCACTTTCTGTATGAATATTCCATTTCGTGTTGCAGTCGAAACATTATTGCGTTGCCCTGTCATTAAAATGGACCATATTGGCAGTAGGTGGTCAGGGGGACTGCTGCCAAGGCAACACATACCAGTAGTTGACATTTCTGTTTGCATATCTTCAGTACCGGTCTCTATTGCAACATTTGGAGTCCAGGTTGGGTGTGGCTAGGTGTATGAAAGAAATTGCAAGTCATAAAGGTATACCGCAGGTTCACAAGTCCACTATGGCCTAGAAACCCCATTAACAACAAAGATTGCACTAAATAGTTATTATCGTCCATCTCTTATTGTAGTCCATACCTTCTGCGTGTCCCTATTTAGGAGGCACAGTCCCAATTTTGGGCCCAAATCCCTTGGTCCCTCTTTTAGCTCTATATTGTTGGTGTGTCTGAGTATATAAAAGATCTGCACAGCAATACAATTCCCAGTCATGTGTATTAAACCTGTAATAAATATGTTTGGAATTCAGTTTGTGTAAATAAGATCCATTTTTGCTATAAAGGCAGGAACCTGCTTTGTATTCCTGTCAATATAGTATCCCTTTAATGCTTTTTCATGAAGCAACTCAGGATGAATTCCAAACCACAATCCTTGGATCTCAGTTATTTGAAAATTCTACTTTTCTAATCATCGGGTGACATCCTGCTCAGTCCTTTTTTATAAAACATTTTCCTCAAATTATTTTAGGGGAGTTTTATTACATTTATCTGAACGATGTAGTTGTTTAAGGTCTCTAACCTCTTCTTATTTCTTAAATTGTGCGAAATAATGGTCTAAGAAGTGATGGCTTTTCTCTGCCTAAACTCAACAAAAATGACAAAGTGAAAACTTGCCTATAAAAGCCAAATCTCCCCCAGTGTCTCTGTTAATGTGATCTGCTCCACGTCTGATATCTTTTAATGCAAGAAAAAGTTCTATCATTTTAGGGATGGGGAAACCGTTGATTGTGATTGTTCAGTTTTTGGAATTTTCAAAAAAATGTTCACTAATGCCCTTTAAACAGTTTTCTATTCTTGAGACACTTCTGTTAACTGTATTTGTTTGATCTCTGACTTAGGTCCAGGTGGATGAATTCCGTCAGCTGAAGAATGCATTGAAGAAAATGCCAAGTTTCAAGGACCATGATGTAGACACAAACAATCAAGTTCTGACATCAGCGAGAAAGGTAGGGCACTCTTAAACTAATAAAATAAAATGTGTGTATATGTATATATATGTGTGTGTATATGTGTGTATATGTATGTATATATATATATATATATATATGAGTGTGTGTGTGTGTAAAAGAACACTGATATTTTTAAAGGGCATTTAGACACAATTCTGAGGTTAAAGATGTTCTCTTCAATGTTGTGTCCAGTTCTATATTGTGGATCGTCACCAGTACGAGTCAGAGTGGTATCAAATGGTGTTTTGTTTTTTAAAAATAAAATAACAAGTATGTTAAGGGATGCATTTTTATTTCTCCTGAACTGGGTTAGGAAAAGGCTTTATACCAAAACATCCTACCATCCTCTTTTCACAATCCTGAATGTGTTCAGCTTAGCATAGTAAGGCGATTGCACCAAAAAAAAAAAAAATGCTCTTTACACAATGTAACAACTAAATCTCATTGCAGTGGTTGTGGTGCAAAGTGCCTCTCTAATGTGCTTGAACAGTATATGAAGATTAATGCTGTTTTGTCACCGTTAACCTTCTAACCTGCGATCTCGATCAATAATAAAATCAGAAGTAATCAATACATGAGGCAAGATCAAGGAATCTTCCCCCTCGATACTTCATCGCTCCATAATGTAAAGTGGTGTAAAAATTAAAACCTAATAAAAATTAAGCCTGTATAGAACCTATATATATCTGTATAAAAGTCTCTTTCATGACTGTTGAGTGAATTGCACATTGAATTGCAGCACAAGGTGGGGGTGAAGCTAAGGGAGCATTCATTGGGTAATTGATTAAAGCAGTCGGTCTAATGTCTGTCTTATTTATTTTATTTTATATTATTATTTCTCCTGAAAAGAAAGTGCATTGTCAAGTCACTCGTGAAAGGGAAATTGTGTTTTTCGTTATAAATACACACAGGGAGTGCTGCATACAATTTATTTGAAGTGCCAAAAAGAAAGACACATATCGGGTTTTCTCCTTTGTCAATGCCAAAATGTCAAACGTTTGTTTCTTTTTGGTCCTTCAAATTGTATGCAGCACTCCCTGTTCACGTTTAGTATCTAGTTGTGCTCCCTTGATTTCTTTCTTTTCTGTACTTGGATTTGGCCTTGCTTTGAGCAACAGGGTACAAGCTTAGCAGCACAGCGTTAAGTCTTATTTTTGCTTTTGGGTGCTGCAGTAACCCCCCCTCTATCTCTATGTAACCATGAGAGAGAGTACATATAATGTACAATGAGAGGTGTGTGTATATATAATCTCAGATTCACCTACGGGAGGCTTATTAAGAACTTTATAAATGTAACTATTGTTTTGTTGTTGTTTTCCTACAGTCTTTGCTTGCATCTAAAAAAAAATAACAAATAGTATCTTGGTGCCAGAGACATAGCAAGTTCTTGCCCAAGGGAAACTAAGTTGTAATCGTGTGTGTGTGTGTTCTCCAGGAAGCTGGTTCAGTGACATTACAGATGTTTTTCACCTGAATTCTGTGTGTTTTGTCTTTTAGGTTTTTAATGTCAATGAAGCACCGGTTCTGCAGAATAAGAAGCCTGAGGCACTTCTTCACATCCCTGGAAAGACCTCTTTACCCACTAAAAAACCTCGACCCAGTGAAAATCAGTCTCCATCAAAAAACAATTCTGTGCCTGCATCACTGAACTTGCTTCCCCCCAGGCCGCAGACTTTAAACACAAGTGAAAGTCACCTGATCAGAGTCATCAGGGCCGTTAATAACCTACCAAATGACAAGAAGGTAGTTTTTCGCATTTAACCATGTTGTGTAGCAGAAGGCTTTGGTTTTGCCCCTGCACATGCATGGTGATATGTTCTTTGTTTTTTTGTTTTTTTTTAATTCTTTCTTCCCTTTCCCTGTCCCAATTTGGAGTAATGTCTGAGGCAATTTTCTTGATCTAATTATTGTATTAAGCCTGTGGTATACCATGAACCCTGCTGCTGTCTCTTTTAAAAATCTGATGTTTATTTTTTATTTTTATTTTTTTATATTTTTGCTGTGCACAAGATTAGTACAGACGCTTTCGAGGTACCCCGACAGCAATCCTCCAGCATATCAACATAGATTACAAGTTGGGTATAGAATTAGACAGGCACGATTTTATAATAGGATACAAGTCGAGAAGCTGTCTGGTTGGCACCACCCAGCCACTGTTTCGGATACAGGCTAGCTGCAGACTAAAAATGGTGAGCGGGTGGCTAGGAGACCGGCCAGGGTAGGTTAACAGGCTAAGCTACACACATGCAAGAAACAAAAATTGCTTTCTACATTATCAGCATGACATCCAGCGTGGCTATATAGAGGCCTCTGGCTTGAGGGTTACCACTCGGTTATGATAATAAGCAGTGCACTGCTGAACTAAAGCTAGTCTGGTGTGGTCTTGTGGCTAAAATAGAGAGTCATGGCCTTATTCTACAAGCAAGAAAGACTATATGTGTATGGTATGGTAGGCATATACTTTACAGTCCAGATTAGTAGAAGAGCATCTTGCGGGTGTATTCGGGACGTCTGTGAGGATGTCCGGTGTTCGGCATCTGGAGAGTAGACAGTCCTTTGCACAATGTGTTTTCACCTGATCCCTTGGTTGGGCGTCACTCTGCGGTTGTGTGCAAGTCCCGTGAATTTTGCCCAGTTGCGGATCATTTGTGTGATGTTCCTCTGTTCGCAGCCGGTGTCGTATGGAGCAGCGTTTGGGGGGTTAGTGCAGCATTGAGGAGGTGAGGCACTCCTCCAGCTCCAGTGCTGTGTGAGAGCTGGTACCCCGTTGCCACGAGCCAGTGAGGTCTAGGTTATTCTCTGTCAAGGCGGTGCGCTCGGTCTTGCGGTTAGTTGCTGTCTGTTGGCGCTTCTGCCTTGTGGCCCTGCACCTGTGTGGCTGGTACCTGTGGGTTTTGGCCCTTGTTGCTCTCCACCCGGGTGGGCATCTTGTGAGGATGGCTGAGGTTGGGGAACGTTTTATGCCCAGTGGATTCCCAGTCCTCCTCTCTGTGCGCACATGGTCCCGTACAGTCAGGATAGGTGTAGTCAGAGCTGGTCCAATACGGGTCAGCAGCTTGGCCCAGAATCCGTTGAAGATAGCGTCAATAGAGTCTCTTACTGTGTTGCAGTGGTCTGACAGATCATGCTGCTGCATGTGCATGCCGCTTGAATCTGGATCTGATGCGTCTGCCATTTTGGAGACCTCCGTGCCCGTGTAGTTTGTGAGGCCTGCCAGGTCCTCTGTGAGGTTTATGGTGAGAGGTGCTCCTCTTGGTGGGGACCGGGATATCCCCCACAGGAGGGAGGGCTTCTTGCTTGTTTGTGTCTTGTAGCAGTAGGGGGAAAGCGGCCGTCTTTCCCCTCTGCTGTCTCCATTAGGCCTCTACTTGCTGCAGCAGTTCCTGGTCGTTCTGGGCATTGATTTTGGTGTCTGCAGGTACCTGCGCGCTTCCCCCATCCATGTAGCTCTGCAGCTGAGTGATTGTCGAGAGAGTAGCCCGTGCAACAGGATCTCAGGCGTGGCACGACTGTGTCCCAGCATAAAACGGATGTGAAGACTTCTCACAGAAAAGAACTGGTTTGCATTGGTTTGGATGTGAGATCACTAGTATTAATCTCCTGAAAGTGGGACCCTCTCACTATTGCATTTGAGGTACATTTAGCTCTTTTATGGGTGAACGGGGGAGGCCTGGAATATAAATGGTTTTTAGTTGAAGTCATGTATGTCATAACAGGTGCATTTTAAACCTGAGGACATATTGATACAATCATCTCTCCACAATTTCAATATGTTGTGCTTGATGCAGTCCATGAGATTTCCAAATCCATGCCACACCAACGAGTTTACTTGCCCACACACTGGTCCATTTAGATTCTGCACTCAAGCTTAAAATGGTTTTAAAGCGATACTGTCACAGTTTTGTTAGTGACTGTGCTTCTTCTAGCCACTCCTGTAAATTCTATTAAAGCATTTACTTGTTTGAGTTGCGCAATGGTGACAAGTTCTGGTTGAACAGTGATGTCATTTTCCATGAGCCCCTGAATGATGAGCATGCATATTCGAAGGCAGCAGGCAGCACGCAGGGGAAGATCAAACTTAGATACTACGGTGTGCCTTTATATCTGATTGCAATATCAGGCTGTTTTGGGAATACAGAAATGGTACTGGGATGGTAACTACTGACAATAAGGATTGTGCTCTGTTTAGTATTTGACATGGTATTTTAAAAGCAGCAAACCGAACTCTGTAGATCTGAGCAACTTTGCCTTGGTGGCTGTAGGGGCTTCCCAAACACAGAAGTAATCCCACCATCTGCAGGCCTCTGGAAGGAGAAGATGAATCCAAGGGAGATTAACAGGGTAGTATTTAGATTCTTTCATTTTGGAACAAATCCATGAATCAGAAGAAAACCTCCAGGACACAGGAGGTGCCTTTTTCTTCTTCTTTTATTCTAAATGAGGTTGATTGTCATTTTGCTCTGTTTCTAACACTGTGCCATCCCACATGGAACGGGTTGGTGACAGTGATGCATTATAATTACATGCTTGTTGAGAGTACAAAGTATATTTTGTTGCACACCGCTATACCTGTGTGCACAAGTCTTGAAATATTTGTATCCATTTGAAAGGTTGCTAGGCACCTGTGGGTTTCTTCTTGTTTTAAAGTGACAGTACAATAAATCAGGGATAGTCTATACACAGACATGTAGTTATTTGTGTATTTTAAAAGTTGCCAAGTGCACATGGTTCACTATATCATTTTAAAGTGCTGCTATGATGGAGGTGCCACATATTTTGAACTCGTTCTGTCTGTTTTACGAGCTGTCAAGCGGCTATTGTTTGCTTCATTCTTTTAAAGTGACAGTATGATAAATTGGTCAAGCTACTCGTTCCTAGTCCCACAAGCCAAGTACAACTCTTGTTATTAGCAATAGGAGTTTGGTTAGTAAACATTTTTCATCTTTTTCGATACCAGATATATAACTGCTGCTATAGTGATCTATCATTGATCTGACCATATATTTTTTTAAATGTACAAACTCTAAGCATAATGCAAAATCGGACGTGTCTTTTGGGGGCGGTGGATGAAAGTGTCCACTTGTGTAGAACATGTTGGTATTTAACTCTGATAATACTGAGAGCAGATAGGTAAAGGCTTATTTGACAACAAATGTAGTAATACATTTCACTCAATGCATTTCACTGCGCTCGGCTGAAATTCTATTCTGTATAATTTGGCACAATGTTATTTTTGGATGACTGTTGTCTAATCTCTAACTAAGCACTAAATTCTGTACAACCAGCAGTAAATAAAATCACTCCACCCCCCCCCCCCCCTATATTCCAGCTGGTTTCTCTTATTTCTAATTATCTATGCAATCTGCTATTACATTGCGCAAATCCTAATTGATGCCTTATATTTACAGTGTAAATCAAGGTCCGGTAAATGCAAACATTTAGCCTCATGTGAGCCACTATTCCCATGATCCATTGCCAGCCAGAATGCAGTTACGTGGCTGTCTGAGTTCAAGTAGATATTGTAGACCCTCAGTGTGTTAACCTTTCTCCTGCTTTGTAAATACGGTTACGCTGATCGTATCTTTATATATATTTCCCATCGTATTATTTCTATGTAAGAACAATTTCTGTGGTCCTGAGATACTCTGTGATGGTCTTTTTTGTTTTTTTGCTTATAAAGAAAGAAGAGAAAGCAGTGGTACCACAAAATAAAGTTCCACAAGTACAGCAGAACAAGGTGCCGCAGCAGAAACCACAGGACAAGGAGCAACAACCCAACAAGGTTCCTGAGAAGAAAGATGTCCCACATCCTGTTGTCTTGAATTATCCAAAGCCTATAGTTAGCTCCCTGACTGTCAATAAGCCGGTGCCTATTCAGAGGTATGCATTATTTTTATCCACTGTGCGTTGATTTAATCTTTCGTGCTGTGTAATCCATTTATTGCCTGTTCAACCACACACTGAAATGATTTTAGGTTTCTTACTTCATTCTAGAAAGCATTTGCTAAAAGGATAATTGCGCTTGCTGTTCTTTCTTTCTCTGAAAAAGCTGACAATACTCCACGGTCGTACATTTTTATTGCATTTGGAGATGTGGTGCTGTGACGGTGGAACATTCTGCGTTAACCATCAGTTCTGCTATTGTTAAAATGACTTGTCTGTAAATTACTTTTAGATGTGTTTTTTTTTTTTTTTTTTTTTTTTTTAATCCGGCAGTAAATTGGGGATTATACTTTAGAAGTTAGTGGACACATTGGTATCATTAAATCGCTATTTTTCATGCCTAGGTCCTGGTGAAGAAGAAGGCTCATTTTCATCGATTGCATGTACAGCTATTTGCAAATATTCCCAACATTGCACATAAGCTGGCTAAATGGACACTTTAGTCATTGTAAATGCTTCATCTCATTGAAGTGGTTTTAGTATATGGAGTCCCCAGGGTCCGTCCTTCCATTCAGCATTAAACTGTCTTTAATGTTTTCATCCTAAGCAACAGTCCATCCCCTCTGTGCTGCTAAAACTAATCAGGAAACATTACTCTGGGCGGCAATGATTGGCTGACCGCTTTCAACCTAGTGTCAGCTGACCACTTTCAACCTAGTGTCAGCTGACCGCTTTCAACCTAGTGTCAGCTGACCGCTTTCAACCTAGTGTCAGCTGACCACTTTCAACCTAGTGTCAGCTGACCGCTTTCAACCTAGTGTCAGCTGACCGCTTTCTCTTATTGCTGGTATGAACTTGTATGACTAAGGAAGAGATAAACCCCTTGCTTAGCCATACCTCCAGTGGGGGCTGGGCTTTGGATGGTCATTGATCCACACTCGCTGTTAAAGTGCTCAAAAATTATTCAACATTGAATGGGGGACAGTGCTAATTTAATGAGATGAAATGGCTATATTGCCTATAGTGTCCCTTTAAGAACAATACTGTCTGTATTTGCAATACACTTTGTCTCAAAATACGATGACCGTTCTTGAGTGCCAGAAAGAAATGAATTAGTAAGCAATGCAGAACTCGGGAGATTTCAAGAATGCATTATCCAATTTATGTTTAGTAGACACAGGTAGTAAGTCTGACAGAAAACCGTAATGCTGTAAATACTTGGAAATTCCTAGATGTTTTTTTCTGAAAATACATCCACTTTTATTAGCGCCACTCGGTACTGTAGATAAGAATCATTTGGTAGCAACATCAGCTCTATACGTATAAGTTTTTGTTTAGCATTTACTTTATTCAGTCAGTTTTTAGTTCAGATTACATATATCTGAGTCATCAAAGAAAGACTTTGTATGTTTAATAGATATAATTATTATTATTATTATTTTTATTTTATTTTTTAAATGGAGAGACATATGAGAGAAAGTAAATCACTGTGAACCAAGTTCGGTTATAGCAATACTGCAATACCATTCAGAGGTTCTGAAGGCATTGTATTAAACCATGAGGTCACAATTTTTCCCAAACCTTCAGATTATTTTTCCCAAGTTCATTTTTTTTATCTTTAGGTATCTTTTTTATATAACATTATTCATTTCTGGGTTTAGAGTTCCAATAAGCATTAGGATAGTGGAGACAGTCTACACTTTTAGTGTACATGATTAGGATTAGTGTAAAGGTTACAATATTATAGGAGTTAAGGTTTAGGGTTAGTGAGTTGGTATATGGTTAAAGGTTAACGGTTAAGATTAGTGTTAGTGGTAGGACATTTTAGGGGATAAGGTTTAGGGTCAGTATGTCAAGGTAGTTTCGGGGTTAAGGGAAACATTTAAAGTTAAGGCAACTTTTTCACTTACAGCCACTGATTGAGCCACTTAGGAGCTTAAATCCCAGACTAGGCCTAAGACTAGGCCCCACACTGCATGGAGGTGAACCGCACATTATTCCCTGTTCATTAAAACATGACCAGTACACGATGTATGCATGGACGTCCGCAGGAATTTTCCCAGGGGGAGGGGGAGCTTAATTGCAATGACTTCAATGCTTGAACCCTTTTTTCAGAACTGGACTGGGGATACAAAGCAGCCTTGGAAAAACATTGTATGCCAGCCCTATAAGTATTTGTTGCATTTAGTGTGTGTGTGTATATATAATATAATTTTTTTTTTTTTTTTACTTTTCTAGTCCAAAATATTGGTTCTGCCAATGTAAATAATTTTAATTCTACAGTAAACATACTCCCATCCATACACTGAAAATCTCACTGGCACAAGCACACAGACAAATCTCATTGATACACAAACTAATGGACATAAAAACACAAGTTCACTGATACACACAAATAGGCTCACTGACAGACAATCTCGCTGACACACACAAACTTAGTACAAACTAGACCTCACACAAGGTTACTACAGACAAACTCATTGGTATACAAGCACAAACTTACTACAGACAAGCTTACTGTCACACACATGCTCCCTCCAGACAAGCTTACTGATACACTGGTGGTCACTACAAACTCACTGACTCACACACACATTCTCACTACAGAAAAGGCTCGCTGACACACATACTCACTACAGACAAACTCACACACACACACAAGCTCACAGACACATTTACACATGCTCACTACAGACACGCTTTCTGACACACACATGCTCATTAAAGACAAACTCCCCGACACACATAAGCTCACTACAGACAAGCTCACTGACACACATGCTCGCTACAGACGACACGCTCACTACAGAAAAGCTAGCTGACACACAAGCTCGCTTGCACATAAGCTCACTGACACACACATCTCATTACAACAAGCTGACACACATGCTGACTACAGACAAGCTTACTCACTATCACACACAAACAAACTCACTATCACACACACACACGCTCACTATCAAACACACACACCCAAAATCAATCACGGTCAAGGACTGAAGCCTACCTGTCACTGAAGGCTGTGGGAGACTGGGAGCACTGGGAGGTGAAGTCTGTCTTCTTCCTTCCGGCGTGTGGGTACAGGGGCGGAGCTTGTGAGGGGTGGTGCTTGCGTGTGGGAGGCAGAGCCTGAATGCAGGGGCGGAGCATTAAGGCACCAAATTGCTGGTGATTCGGAAGGGAGCATCACAGTGCTCCCTATGGCAAACGAAATCCAGCACCTCCCTCCTTCTTTCCCTCGGACTGAGCTGTCACAATCAAAGGGAAAATTGTCTGTGGGGACAGGGCATGTTGAAACATCCAGGGGGGAGCAAGTGCCCCCTCTTGCCCCCGCCCCCATGCGGACGTCCATGGATGGATGTATATGAGTGTGTATTTATTCTGGTGGTGACATGGTAGGTAGAGTGATCATGTACCTTTAAATAGCTGTGCTTTAATTTACTGGCACATCATGTCCCGTTCCTGATTTTAGTCATCTTTGACAGGGTAGTCCTTATTTCCCAAAGAAAGAATTTCAGGATACATTATTGATGAACATATTAACTATAGACCTGTATACATTGTATTTCCTCTCGACATTTGTGGAGTTGAAGATCAATGCAACTTAACACAATCCAGTTTCCACATAGGAGGCAGTATTGTGCTTCGAATTCCCAGCTGTTACAGCCAGCACCGTATCTTTACCTACTGATGCAACAAAGTTTTTATTTTAAAAATGTTTTTTAGATGTGGAAACTGGAATTAAAAAGCGTGAGATTTGTATCATTGTGTTTTTGGTGAAAGGGTTATTGATCACCTTATTTTTTGATTTGTTTTATTTATTATTTTTTCCTTTTGGTCTCTGCACGAAGTCAGTCAACATAACAACTCAACCCTTTAGGGATCTACCGAGTTTGCTGTGCAATCTCTGCTCAAGAATAAAACTTAGCAAAATAAACATGGCTTCTTTATTTTAGACCTTTTTTTTTTAAATAACCAGTCTTCCAATTAACTGGTACATTTTGAAAGCTGGGAATAAAGATTACGGGTTAATTTGTGCCAATTGACAATCTAGTAAATGTTGTACACTGGAAATCTGTGTCAATAAAAAAAAAAAAAAAAAAAAAATAACTTCACAAAGTGGAGACAAAATCAGAAACCTTTAATGCTTTTAATTAAGTAGTTTCAGACTACAGTTCGTTATTATTATTATTTTTTTTTCTGTTAATTATTCAGCCTGTGGAGGTCTCTTTGGGGCATTCCGTGTGGATATGGTTGAGTTGAATAGCAGGACTTGTTCTTTGACGTCTATATTGCATGTCTTGCTGTGTGCTTTTATAACAAATAAAGGAGGTGCTCTCCTTTCATGTAATTTCTAAAACAGAATTGTGCTGCAGAAATTCAAATTCTTTCATGGGTCTTGCTGTGGAAAAATCCTCCCTCTTGTATCTTGCTGGTTTCTGAACTCGAAATTTCAAAGCTATCCACAGTTTTTATTTCTGTATTTTATATGTTGAATATGTCGTTCTCTAGTAAATTAAATATTTTAATGCGTAAATGAAAACACATCATTTTTTTTTTTTATTAGTTAAAATAATATTGTACTTATTATAACCCTTTTGCATATTATTTTGTGACATATATATATATGTATATATGTATACACAGGGCTCGAAATTACAACTTGTCCAATGGCAAGTAGAAATTCAGCCTTATTGAGTGGGTCATGGACACCACTATCTGTGAGCATACTAATTGCTGTTTAAAAGCTGCTTGTCAGGGTACCTGTGGTCTCTACCTCTGAAAGAGGTAGAGACTTAGCTGTTCCTCCATCCAGACGGCCTGATGGCTCCCTTCTCCACGGTCTATCCGGTCATGCAAGGCCGGCCGCGAGGGAGTGACTGCCTTTTACAGCATCTAGGCAGGAAGTTGTCATCAGGACACTCCTCCGGAACGACCTGTCACTCAATTGCTGCAGGACCAATCAGGACGCCTCGGAGGCGTGGTTACTGCTCTGAACAGGGTATTTAACAGAGTTTCTTTCATTAGCTCATTGCCCTGTCGTGGTTCTAGCTTGTTCTAGTCACTCAGTGCTTGTGTATTCTATTATCCCTTTTGGTTTTGACCCGGCTTGTTTACCTTACTCTGCTTATCTCTGTTACCCTTGATTCGGCTTGTCTCTCGCGTACCTGTCTTCTGTTACCCTCGACCTCGGCTTGTCTTTGACCATTCTATACTGTACTACTTACGTTAGTCCGGCCATTCTAAGGTCCGGTATACGTATCTGGCTACTGTTTGTACTCTGCGTGTTGGATCCCTGTCCCGATCCTGACATTACGACAGGGCCCATGGATCCTGCAAGTACAAACAGTCAGCTGGCTTCTCCCGATCCTAGGTTTGAAGCCATGGATCACAGAATGGATCAGATGGCGCTTGCGCTACAGGCTCTATTATCTCGTGCCAATAACCCACCAGAGGAGATATGTAATACCCCTGTTTCTCCTGTCGGTTCAGGTCTAGAGGTAGCCACAGTGGGTGCTTCTTCTCGCATTACCCCCCCAGTACACTATGGTGGGGCTCCTGAGAAGTGTCGTGGTTTCTTAAACCAAATTAGTATCCACTTTGAATTGCAACCTCGCTCTTATCCTACAGATAGGGCAAAGGTAGGATTTATTATCACCCTACTTATTGAGAAAGCTCTGAGATGGGCCAACCCATTATGGGAGAACGATAACCCATTAGTTTATAACTATAACGCCTTTGTAGCTGCTTTTAGAAGAACATTTGACCCTCCAGGTAGAAAGGTTAATGCAGCCAGATTACTGTTGCGTCTGAAACAGGAGAACCGAACACTGGTGGATTATACTCTAGAGTTCAGGTCTCTGGCGTCAGAGGTCAAGTGGAATGAGCAGGCGTATATGGATGTATTTTTGAATGGCTTATCTGAAGTAATCCTTGATGAGGTTGCTACCAGAGAACTCCCCGAGAATTTAGAGGATTTAATTTCGTTCATCTCTCGTATAGATGAACGTTTAAGAGAGAGACAGAACACTCGAGAGAGGAACCGGAGACCTTCTTTTAGGTTAGCCCCCGCTTTTCCAAGTCCTGACTCCACGGTATCTTTGCTTCCTGAACCTATGCAGATAGGGTATACCCGCCTCTCTGAGGAGGAAAGACAGTACAGGAGAAGAGAGGGTTTGTGTATGTATTGTGGAGCTAAGGGTCATTTACTCTCGAACTGTTCTAACCGCCCGGGAAACGCTCGCACCTAAGTCTCTCTAGAGGACAGGCCTTGGGTGTTTCTATATTGTCCTCTACTCCTAATTATAAAGATCACAGGCTTCTGCTACCAGTTTCCTTAACTTGCGGGAGGGAAGTAGTAAGGGCTATGGCTTTGATAGATTCCGGTGCTGCTGAGAATTTTATCGACCAAGCCTTTGCTAGTAAAAACAATTTCCCATCCCAGCTAAGGGAGACACCCTTGGCCGTTGAGGCCATAGATGGTAGACCACTACTAGACCCTGTTATCTTTCGTGAGACCATACCCATTGATTTAAATGTTGGTATCCTACACGTGGAGAAGTTATCTCTTCTGCTCATTTCGTCTCCTTCCGTTCCCATAGTTCTGGGGTATCCATGGTTGAAAGAACATAACCCTGTTATCGATTGGGAGTTAGGGGAGATACTCTCGTGGGGCCAGGGCTGCCAGGATCGGTGTTTGTGCAAGGTTTCTCCATTAGCTAATATTAACATACAGGAGAATCCTACTCAGTCCACAGAAAGACAAATACCAGACCTTTACCTAGACTTAAGGGCAGTGTTTGACAAGAAGAATGCCGATTCTTTGCCGCCACACAGGTCATTTGACTGTAAAATTAAGCTTCTACCCGGGACTATGCCTCCGAGGGGCCATGTATATCCTTTGTCTGTTCAGGAAAACTCGGTTCTAGAAGAGTATATTCAGGAGAATTTAGAAAAGGGATTCATCAGGAGGTCTTCTTCTCCGGCCGGGGCAGGGTTCTTTTTCATTAAGAAGGATGGCACGCTGAGACCTTGTATCGATTACCGAGGCTTGAATAAAATAACTGTCAGAAATGCCTATCCTATCCCACTGATTACCGAGTTATTTGATCGTCTTAAGGGCTCCAAAATCTTCACCAAGTTAGATCTCAGAAGGGCTTACAATTTGGTGAGAATCCAGCAAGGTCACGAGTGGATGACGGCATTCAATACCCGGTATGGCCATTACGAATACACTGTTATGCCATTTGGACTATGCAATGCTCCTGCAGTATTTCAGGATTTGATTAATGAGGTACTTAGGGAGTTTCAGCATGATTGTGTTATTGTTTACCTGGACGACATACTAATACACTCTAAGGAGATTGAGACTCACCATAGACGGGTCAGAAAGGTGTTACACAAACTTCTGCAACATGGTCTATACTGCAAATTGGAGAAGTGCAGTTTTGATCAGTCTCAGGTAGACTTTCTTGGGTACGTGATTTCTGGGGAAGGTTTTAAAATGGATCCTGGTAAACTCCAATCTATTTTAGACTGGCCTTTGCCCAAAGGACTCAAGGCTATCCAAAGGTTTATTGGTTTTTCCAACTACTATAGGCGCTTCATTAAGGGTTACTCCTCTATCATTGCGCCTATTACCAATATGACCAAACAAGGGGCTGATACTAAGTTCTGGTCTGAGGAAGCTCTTAGTGCTTTTAAGACTCTCAAGGAACTTTTTGCCTCAGCTCCCATTCTAGTTCATCCTGATACGACTCTGCCTTTCTTGCTCGAGGTCGATGCTTCTGAGACAGGAGTTGGGGCTGTTCTGTCTCAAAGGTTAGGGGTGGATAAACCGTTACACCCTTGTGGTTTCTTCTCTAAAAAATGTTCTGGGCCTGAGAGCAGATATGACATCGGGGAGAGGGAACTGTTAGCGGTCATTAAGGCTTTAAAGGAGTGGAGACATTTACTGGAAGGGACACTACACCCTGTTACTATTCTAACGGATCATAAGAACTTGTCTTATATTGGGGAGGCTAAGCGCTTGTCCGCCAGGCAGGCTCGCTGGGCCTTGTTCCTCACTCACTTTAATTATGTACTTACATATAGACCTGGTTCTAAGAACTCTAAAGCCGATGCTTTGTCTCGTCAATATGAACCATCCACTATAACTGAACCACTTCTGTCCTCCATAGTTCCTAAGGGGAATATCATCGCGAACACGAATCTCAGGATTCACTCTCCATTGCTTTCTGAGATCATGAAGTTTCAGCATTTGGCACCCAAACAGACCCCTGGGGATCGACACTTCGTTCCTGCCGCTCTCCAACTGGAGGTGCTACGCTGTCTCCATAACAGCAAGGTGGCTGGGCATCCTGGCATCCGCAAGACTTATGCGCTGGTCTCTAAAGATTTTTGGTGGCCTGACTTACGCAAGGATATTAAAGAATTCATCGGGGCATGTGAAGTTTGTACCAAGACCAAGCTACCCCATTCGCTTCCATGCGGATTTCTGCACCCTTTAGAGGTTCCTGAAAAGCCTTGGTCCTGCCTGGCAATGGACTTCATTGTTGATTTGCCTATCTCTAAAAAGCAGACTGTCATCCTCACTGTGGTAGACAGATTTACTAAAATGGCTCACTTCATTCCCTTACCTAAACTCCCATCTTCGCCCGAGTTAGCGGAGATATTCGCCAGGGAGATTTTCCGTTTGCATGGGATACCTTCCCAAATTGTCTCTGACAGAGGCTCCCAATTTGTTTCCCGTTTTTGGAGATCATTCTGCTTCCAACTAGGCATCAAATTGAATTTCTCCTCTGCCTATCATCCTCAGTCCAATGGAGCGGCAGAACGCACTAACCAAAAAGTTGAACAATATTTACGTTGTTTCGTTTCAGAACACCAGGACGATTGGGTCGGTTTGATTCCTTGGGCGGAGTTTGCACATAACAATCTCATTTGTGATTCTACGCATTCTAGCCCTTTTTTCTTGAATTATGGCTTTCATCCTTCCATCCTTCCTTCGGAGTCTTCTTCTCAAGGGATACCGTCGGTGGATGTTCATGTTGCCGATTTAAGAAAGTTGTGGGATCGAACTCGACAAATCCTTCTGCACAATTCTACGCTGGTTAAAAAACACGCTTACAAACGTAGAAGGGCAGCACCGGTGTTTGTTCCAGGCGATAGAGTATGGTTAAGTACTAGAAACATTCGGTTAAAAGTGCCGTCCATGAAATTTGCTCCTCGATATATTGGACCGTACAGGGTACTGTCTCAAATTAACCCAGTTGCGTATCGTTTAGCGTTGCCTAATGCCTTACGCATTCCTAATTCATTTCATGTTTCCTTGCTAAAACCATTAATATGTAACAGGTTCTCCTCCACGATCGCCCCTCCCCGCTCAGTTCAGGTGGAGGGTCAGGAGGAGTATGAGGTCAATTCCATCGTTGATTCTCGAATCTCCCGGGGGAAACTGCAATATCTGGTCGATTGGAAGGGTTATGGTCCTGAGGAGAGAAGTTGGGTACCTCAGGAGGAGGTGCATGCTCCCCGTCTCCGCAGGGCGTTTCACTCTCGATTCCCTTCTCGCCCTGGTGTATTCCGCCTGGTGGGCGTATCTGAGAGGGGGGGTACTGTCAGGGTACCTGTGGTCTCTACCTCCGAAAGAGGTAGAGACTTAGCTGTTCCTCCATCCAGACGGCCTGATGGCTCCCTTCCCCACGGTCTATCCGGTCATGCAAGGCCGGCCGCGAGGGAGTGACTGCCTTTTACAGCATCTAGGCAGGAAGTTGTCATCAGGACACTCCTCCGGAACGACCTGTCACTCAATTGCTGCAGGACCAATCAGGACGCCTCGGAGGTGTGGTTACTGCTCTGAACAGGGTATTTAACAGAGCTTCTTTCATTAGCTCATTGCCCTGTCGTGGTTCTAGCTTGTTCTAGTCACTCAGTGCTTGTGTATTCTATTATCCCTTTTGGTTTTGACGCGGCTTGTTTACCTTAATCTGCTTATCTCTGTTACCCTTGATTCGGCTTGTCTCTCGCGTACCTGTCTTCTGTTACCCTTGACCTCGGCTTGTCTTTGACCATTCTATACTGTACTACTTACGTTAGTCCGGCCATTCTAAGGTCCGGTATACGTATCTGGCTACTGTTTGTACCCTGCGTGTTGGATCCCTGTCCCGATCCTGACACTACTGTCGGGAACAATGCTATCTAACAGTAGACTTGGGCATAGCGGAATGCGTTGGTTCAGCCGAATCAATATTTTAGAAAAAATAAATGTTTTTTTTTTTGATTTGGAAATGTGGCATTTCAGTTTGGATGGTTTTCGTTCATGCAATCCTTTTGGGAAAAACAATTCAGACGAACCAAAAGGATGTGAAAATGGGCCAATCCTTGTACTGCTAAATATATAGTTTAATATCTGTATACTTTACTGGTTACTTCTTGTGAATTAAAACTGCAGAGGGAGGGAACATATATAGGTTTCTTTGTTATTAATTTTTTATTTATTTTTACTGCTTTTCCTGATTTATTTTTCTGTTCAATGAGATCAATCCTCTTTCTTTGGAGCCAGGGATGGAACTCTGAATCTTAAATCAAACATAATGGCTCATGCATTGTCAAGTTTATTTGTTTTGTGATATGTCCATAGTGTCCATGTGGCGTTTGAGTTTCGGGATTTAGGAAGAAGCGGTGATCGCCCTAAAATTAATTAAATAAAGTCCATTAAATTGGAGTACTTGTCATTTCAAAGCTCTGTACAGATTGCAGAAATCTGCCTGTAAGCCACCAAACCTTACTAAATTCAAGTACTATGAAGGGACTATTTCTTAAGGCAGATTTAGTAGGGGGAAGAGATCCCAAGTAAGCTCCTCTCTTCCACCTCATACATGTAGATGTACAGGTTGTGTGCACACTCATTAAGGAGAAGCTAAAATCTCAGTGAAATAAATGAGGTAATGGGCACACTACTTGCAAATGTATAGCTGGAAAGTTCATGTTTATTATTTTTTTTATCCTTCGCAGTGAAGGCTGAGGAACAAAAACATGAAACAAGACTTCCTTTCCGGCTATACTATTTCCAGTTATCAGCATGGTGGTAAAGGCTACAAAACAAGTCTGCAGGCAGCTGCTTTAGGTTTCCTGCAATACCTGGTGCACATCCAACAGAAACATAGAAACATAGAAACATAGAATGTGACGGCAGATAAGAACCATTCGGCCCATCTAGTCTGCCCAGTTTTCTAAATACTTTCATTAGTCCCTGGCCTTATCTTATAGTTGGGATAGCTTTATGCCTATCCCACGCATGCTTAAACTCCTTTACTGTGTTAACCTCTACCACTTCAGCTGGAAGGCTATTCCATGCATCCACTACCCTCTCAGTAAAGTAATACTTCCTGATATTATTTTTAAACCTTTGTCCCTCTAATTTAAGACTATGTCCTCTTGTTGTGGTAGTTTTTCTTCTTTTAAATCTAGTCTCCTCCTTTACTGTGTTGATTCCCTTTATGTATTTAAATGTTTCTATCATATCCCCCCTGTCTCGTCTTTCCTCCAAGCAATACATGTTAAGATCCTTTAACCTTTCCTGGTAAGTTTTATCCTGCAATCCACATGCTAGGAATTGTAGGATGCACATGCTGTTGGGAAGAAGCCGCCCACAGCCAATCCCCTCATCTGTCCCTTTCCTCTTAGCAAGACTTTAAAAAGTACAGTGGAGAAGGAGTCAAGTTGGCAGCTCAGATTACACAATTACCTTCCAATCAGTGACCGGTTAATGGGGCGGAGTTAAGCTAAATAAAGCAAACAGACCCCTAATGGCTGTTAGACTGATGGCCAGTAGACATTTTGGACTTAATTAGAATAAAACACTGAATATTTTTTTGATTGGCCTAAGAATGCAATGTATGCTGAAGCCGGACAAAGGTTGCGTGTCCTGTGCTTCTCTGCGAGAATTGTTGGACTTAATGCTTCTCATGGAGAAACATTGGATTTGTGGATTGTTGTGATTGCTGTGCATGCAATTTCTTTCTGGTATGCTTCACTGTAGGAAGCATTTGAATGGAAACAGATAGTGTAGCTTAAAGGAACACTACATGGTTAGGAACACAAACCTGTGTTCCTGACCCTATAATGCTAAAAACACTATCTGCCCCCCCACTCCCCAAGTATAGTAAAATATTACCTTTATTCCCGTCTGCTAGTGCAGGCTATGCCCCTGTTCTGCCTCCTTGGCTGTCATCATCAGCATCGGATTGGCTGAGATTGTCACTTCTGCTGATCTAGGCTTAGGAGGCATGCCGGGGGCAGAGTCTAATGCCGCCCAAGCCAATCAGAATCCAATGCCGCCCAAGCCAATCAGAGATGCATTGAGTCAACTGTAGATTTGTAGTTGTTCTGGTGATTAAAGTGTCCCTTTAATAATATCACAGTAGGAGGATCAGGCTGCATTACAGGTATGTTTTTAATTGCAATTTTAAAGGTTTAATCTTTATTTATTTTTAATTTATTTTTTTAAATACAAAATAAATATGACCTAGTGGGCTGATCTAATAAAGAAACAAATGTAACTTTATTTTAAAAATAACCCGTAACAACACAATGCTATATTAAACCCAGGTGCATATTGGTAGAGATTACCTGCTTAGTATTGTCCTCCAGGAGCCTCCTATGGGTTGTCAATATTGTCACATCAACATTTGTTAATATACTATTAACAGAGGCGGGAGGTGTTTGGCAGAAAGTGAGAGGAATTTGAACCTATGCCAGCATTATTGCAAATCCCTGATTTATTTTCAATTTAAATAAGTACTGAGAAAACAAGATGTTTGAGTGTATATTCAGAGCATAATTGTCGGTATGACAGTCTTACGGTTTACACCAATTTCCCTTTTTTCTTTTCTGTAGCTGGCAAGACATAGTTAAAAAGGTAAATGAGAGAAAAAATGAAGAGGATATTGATGAGAAAATAGGTGGGGAGGATGAAAACCATGGCCACATAATGGATATGAAAGAAGTACGGCATCCTTCTATCAACCTGGACGGAAGAGGTGGACGTCCAGCAAAGCCGAAGAATGAAGCAAGGGAAGAGATGGAAAGGGGTAAGAATTATTGACCTAGTGTACATTTTCTGAAAAGGAAAGACTGCTCAATGTATTTACATTTGAGTAACTGCATCCAGGCAGCTGTTAAAATTCTTTTGCAAATTTTAGAGTTTCTCAGACTGGATTCTCAGGAGTCCACGGAGAGCCATGTTTTGCTGTTTGACCATGTTTATATTTTTAAAATGTTATTTAAAAGTTACAAATAGCATTCCATTATTCTACAAATCCTTAATAGTGAATTCATTGCATGGGTACCTCCGTAGACCTAGAATTCCGAGGTTGTACTCTCTGTCTGCCTTTCACCGAGCTGTCAATCCTGGAGACCTGAGCACTATTGAAATTGAAGAGCCATAGCCAGGTAATTTGCCTCGGTTAGGGATTATATCAGCAAAAATCCAACCACTTCCAACCCTAACTGTCTGTGGTTGCAGAACCAACCAGCAGACGGGTACGGTGAACTCCACTACTATCAGGAAGGCAAAAGGCAGTCTATCAGGTATAGAAATAAACTTGATCAAGGGTGCTCAAAAAGTTTCTTTACTGTAATATATCATTGTGAGTGGACAACAGAAAAGGGGAAAGGAAAGTGGTGCAAAGTTCCAGATTATATATTTTTCACAAAATACATTTTATTGAATAGAAAAGATTCCTCACAAATATTATGGTGAAAACAAACCTCTAAACAAGTATCTAAAATCAGCGGGGAAAGATTTCTATTTTAATATCACTACTCACATTGGTCCTGGGCTGGTAATGTGGGAACTTAAAAGGACACTATAGTCACCAGAACAACTACAGCTTATTGAATTTGTTCTGGTGAGTAGAATCACAACCTTCAGGCTTTTTGCTGTTAACACAGTCTTTTCAGAGAAAATGCAGTGTTTACATTACAGCCTAGTGATAACTTCACTGGCCACTCCTTGGATAGCTGTTACAGATCCTTCCTGGGTCATGGCTGCCTAAAATGCATCCAAACATTCAGTATCTCCTCCCTCTGCATGCAGACACGGAACTTTCCTCATAGAGATTCATTGATTCAATTCATCTCTATGAGCAGATGCTGATTGCCCAGGGCTGTGTTTGAATCATGCTGGCTCTGCCCCTGTTCTGCCTTTTTGTCAGTCTCAGCCAATCCTATGGGGAAGCACTGTGATTGGATCAGGCCACCACTTCTGATGATGTCAGCAGACAGCTTGCTATTTTGAGTTAAACAGCATGCAGAGCTACAGCTTCAGGCATTAATACAGTAAGATGTTGCTATATTTAGGGAGGCATGAGGAGTTCAGGGGGGCCAGATGGTGGTTTTAACACTATGGGGGAAGGAATACATGTTTGTGTTCCTGACCCTATAGTGTTCCTTTAAATACTGTGTTTACATGTAGCATACATTCAGAATGGAGTGGTTATAGTCTCCTAATGAAACAATGTAGCTGTCATTAATAGAAATGAATATCACCTTGAGTTCTCTCCTTATACTGAATCAGTCAATAGAATCTTTCATATGTGCAGACACAACGGTAGGAAGAATAAATAAAAATCCTAGCCTGCAGAAAAAGGTTATCGTGAACAACTGCCCTAGCTATTTAGGTGTCACCGGGAACTCACACACAATATGTTTGTTGCCAGTTATTTAGAGTCCAGCCCAAGCTCAGGATTTTAGAATGCCAGATGTATTTGGGGACTGTGAGATCTCCCCTAAAATATCTGTTTAGGTTTATGTTCTTCTGTACTTTAACATTTATAAAGTTTGATTTAAGATCGAAAACAATGGTTGCAAAGGTCTTTGCACATCTTTCTTCACTTTCTTTCCACTTGTGTACTAAACTAAACCGGTCAAATCAAATCCTAAAGTGAAATGTAGCATTAAAAATGTATTACCTCACCTGTTACTGCTCGAGCAAGCAGAACAGGAATTTTAAGTTGGTCTTCTCTTTTGGCAGTCATATCCCTTCTGCTTTAGTAATTCTGAACCCTCAGTTTTGACACTACTTGGCACTGCAGAGAGTATAAGTCAAATTTTCATCTCTTGCATACATTCACAGAGTTCGCTATAATTGTCGTTCTCTTGATTGTTGAATGGTGCCTGGGGCACTTGGCTTGATTGTCGTCTAGTGCCTCCAGCATTTGACTTGATCGTCGACTGTTGCCCGCAGCAGCTAGCTGTCTGCCTATAAAATATTATACTTCTAAAAGTTATCAAAGATCATTCCAAAACCTGCAACATTTTGAGAATTTCATCTCTAGTTTGATTATATAGTTTTACTATTAGAAGAAATGTGTAGTACCAAATATTTTCTAAAGGACGTTCTCCAGAAGATGGTTTGTGGCATCCAGGCAGCTGTGGTAACCATACATTGAAAGACTCATGCTATTCTTACGTAACACGGTATCTGTCTTGTTCCCTATGTCTGCTGGTTCCATCTAGGTACTAAGGAGAACCCTTCCTACTTGTCCATCTCTCAAGGTTCTTTCTTCCTGATAGCAGATTCTGGCAAATCCTGTCTCTTGTATATGAGAATGAGTAGATTCTTTAGGTTATGTCTGAAGTCAAAGATACAGGTTCTCTGTATAAAGTGTTGGTGTGCACTTAAGTTGGTGCTTTTTTAACTTGGCCTAGTCTAGCTTTTTCTGCTGCTCCAACTGCTCTTGCATTGTCCTTGTTAACGATATCCGCAAAGGAGGCAGGACTGGTGACTCCTGGGAGACCTAGGGAATTGTCAAACCATCTGAAACTGATTTGACCAGTTACTTTGGGATGGTGCCAAGAGACTCTCACATAATCACAATAAGTTAGAGATAAGTATAGGCAGTTATTGGTAAAATTAGTTTCTTTTCTGAGAAAAAAGCTTTTCGTGGTTTGGCTTCTGAGAACTACAAAAGTACAGACATTAGAGAGAAAATGTCACTCAGTAAGACCGTTTACCCCCTATCAGAGAACCATTTTAAACCAGCGTCCATTATACAAGCCAAAACCCCAGGACAAAAGTGTAAAAACTATATGGATGCTAAAAATAACAAAATAACTGCAACTGTTCATAAAACATTAGAAGTTTAGTAACTTTTACATGGTAAATGATAATGGTCCTTAGGAATCTATTGGCGGATTGCCAAATTTTGAAACCTATATATTTGAATCATAACGACATATTTAAAAAAAAAAAATTACTACTGAATGTTGAGAATAAGCCCTAATGTAACAAAGAGTAATCAAGAAAAACATTGCATAAATTATATAATTCCTAATTTAATTATATCTTGCTTTATAATCCTTTTTTTATATATAAATATACTTCCTGTACATTCTCATTTTCTGTATGTAGATTCTTTTATACCAATGAATTGAAAAATAAATGACGTCGGTGTTCAGCCATTCTCTCTGTGGAGGTGGAAGAATCTCCTTTCAGGATACAAATAAGATGCATCAACATTCTCAGATTTTAGTATTGCCCCTAAATGAAGAGTGTTTTGGAAATATGACGTCTGTCTGGGAAGAAGGTGGTTTACCAGAAGACTGGACTGCACTTAACTCTGTTGGATGGCGAATAATTCAACTATGTCTGTAACGTATTCTGGAAACGTGGATGATCTAAGACGACAATTTGTTTTTTCATTTGAGATCAAGTCCTTTTCTCCATTTGTATAGATACGCCTGTTCTTTCTCCTTTGAAAATATCTCTCTACTTTTTATTCTTCTTATGGAATCATCTCTCCAGATTCTAATGAAATTTGATTTTCAACCTTTCAGATCGCGTACATTTTTCTCATTCTGCTGATTGTCCATTAAGTCAAATCTTTGATCAAATCACTCTGTTCCAATTGGTTGACCTGGTTCTTGTGTGAGAGCATATTCAATTCAAAATCTTTAAGTCTACGACTTCGAAATTCTCATAAAAGTTCTACCTTGTCTTTTGCGCAATTGTTTCGCTATCCTTTCCAACTGATCGTATCCCTTGGGGCAACTGGGTTATAACTGTATTTTCAAACCTTTCGGGCTACTGTAAATATATCTTTCGGCCCCACCTTTCTTTGAGTAGGTTTTCACAACAAATGGAGCAGGATTCTGGACTGTAAACCCAAGGTAGTAGTGTACTTCATTGCTGCAGTGTAATGTATCGGTGATACTGACCAAATTGGAATGCTCCGTACGTGAATCATGAGCAATATCAAATAACTATGTACGGCTAAGTAAATACAAATGTTTTTGAACTATAGCAATCAATTGAGAACACAGTGAAAATGTGAAGAATGGTAATGAATAATAGAAATAGAAATTACCCAGTACAGCTCTAAAGCATATATTTTAATATTTTATTTATTTAAAAAAATGAAGTGATCAAGCAAATGGTTATATATATATTTTTAGATGTCCATTTTGTAATTTTTTTTTTCAATATATATTTTTTTTAATATTAATTTAAAAATTGCTGCTATCAGTAGCCAGAGAGTGGATTTTAAAGCCTGGGGGAAAAAAGGGATATAAACAAAAGCACAACTATTTATTTTCAAATTTTTGTTTTATTGTGGGGATAAAAAGCTGATTTAGGCCCTTGGATGTGGTTACTCAAAACTCGTGTGCACAAAGAACAATTATGGAGACTGTCATTGGTTAATGTGTGCGGCAGGGCGTCCAGGCACTACACCCAAGGGGTCAAATATAAATATATATATATATACTAATTTAACTGTGATGTGTATTTATAATTATTCGTTTATTATTTTAGTTTGTAAATGTACATTTATATATTGGAGAAACCCTCTTAACTCTGGGTTAACAACCTATATACAGAGTTGCCATTGAGGTTCTTTAACCTCCTCTACTTTTTGTGTCTTTTCCTTTAACTGTGATGCTTGGCTTCCTATTGGCTGCTGTGGAAGCATTGGCAAGAATGTTGTTAAACATGACCTTCTTTACCGCTTTGTGTTTTTTTTGTGTGTTTTGTTTTGGTAATAACATGAGATGTCTGATTGCCATCTGGACCACAGGGACTGAATGTCCATGGTCACCTTGAAGTACATATCCTAGTCATCAAATGACAACCCTGAGAATTCTTTGAAACATTATCACTCTAACTTGAACATTTTTACTATTGCACAATCTTCGGTATGAAGTAAAAAAAAAAAAATCAAATGTGATTATTATTTGTCTTTTTTTTTTTTTTTTTAAATTAATATTTTTGTAACCTTTTTAAATTAAAGATGAAACCTGAATACAGATGAATGGTATTCAGCATTGATATTCCTTGTTCGTCCTTGTTGTTATTCAAAACTGTACTCATCGACGACATTATCTGATTCTTTTACCAGACATTTGCATTTTAACTGCTTAATGCTGATGTGGTGTTCTATGGATTTTTAAGAAGGAGGTTCAGTTAAAGGTCAAGACTGTGGTTTAAATAAAACTGTGCTCTCTATATTTATGTAGAATACAAAGAACAAGCTATACCAACGGGCATTGATGCCTGTACCCACCCCTACAGGTGGACTACTGCATATTCGAGGACTCATGGGCAAATTATCGAGAAAAAAAAATTCGAGTAAACCAGGGCTGGACACCCTTGACTTATACATTGAGATACCAAGAGTATAAGCAAATCCATACTTTTAGAGAAATATATCATTTAATAAATCACCATTACCCTATTTTAATATCATCATTTGCAATTCTCTTGTCAGTTCATAGCTATGTCTCAATCAGGCAGAAGCAAACCAGCTTCTGCGTATCTTTAAAAATTTGTGTGATGCACACTGGTAATTGTAATTGGATAAACATGCATAGGAGGTGCACATACATACAGCACGACTGGCATACCGATTTACACGTATGTTGATATTTACTATTATTACATGAATCTTCAAAATGTATTTAAAATCAAACCTATGCATTCACCAGTGTAATGTACATGTAACCTGTCATTCTTTACATGACAGCTGTGCTTTATATCAAGTGATATTGTTCTACAGCAGAACAATCACCGTCCGTGTCTTGAGAAGCCCTTTTAATATTGACCGTTCCGATGGCTGCTGAGGGACGACTTCGATAGGGCTGGTTCAGGAAGTACATCTGTACAGACAAGTAATAGAACCTGAAGCAATCACATTCAATCGACAGGGCTACGGCTGCTGCAAACTGTGACTCAAGAGAAGTCGATAATAGTCAGCAGCAACTGTAGTGCGAAAGGTTGATTAGATTCAACCAGTATGCTTTGCTTTAGCGTGGTGAAAATCTATAGGAGGGATTCAATGAAGTGCAGGGCGGCTGCCAGTGATTCCTTAATAAAGGTTATTGTAGAATTACTGGCATGTCCTGTCTTGTCAGACACTTCGGGAAAAACTGCAGATTATATATATATATATATATATATATATATATATATATATATATATATATATATATATATATATATATATTTTTTTTCTATACAAGTGACGCTTGAGATTTCATGTTTGATAGAGAATATGGTTTCTGCTCTTGTATTGTGCTTTGATTTTGTAACTCTTTTTGTTATATAGAAGCATTAAATAAGCAAAATGTTCATTTAAAAAAAAAAAAAAGGTTTACACTACCCACGTAATAAACATGTTATTTTTTTTTTTCGTTGTAAAAAAAAATTCTTATTTTGCCAACCTCTCAGACCAATCCTTCCACACGCCTCTTTAGTAGCAGAGCCCACAGCTGTGTGTGTGTGGGGTGACGTGAGATTGTTCCCTTTTGTTCAGGTATTACGTGCATCCTACGCTATGAAGATTGCACATATCTAGGCATATGAGTCACTTCTAGAATTTGTGTGTGTGTGTCTCTATATCACATATATTGCATGACATGTTTCACACGTTATTTAAAAAAAATGTTTTTTTGTTTTTTTTGTTTTGTTTTTTAAATGAATCCAGCACACTTTTAGCTTTTATCCCTGAAATCCTCATATGTAAGACAGTACCTGGCCAGGTGTCAAAATAGCCAGGGGAAGGGTAGACCTAAATGGGTGGAGGTAGGTGGGTAAATATACTTCTCACTTCCTTTGCTCAGTTTATGGGTATTTGCTCCCTCCTTTTGATTGGCTGTGGTGTTGAAAGTCACATTGTGCCCAGGACACATCACAATTTTACTTAAAAGGATTTAATGGCTCTGCACGTCAGCTGAGATTTGTGAATACAGTCCATATGTTCCAAGCTGTGACGGGAAGTTGTATATCTTGTGAGTTGTTGGAGTCAAGAGATGCATGATCAATACCTCTAAAAACTTTATTTAGCCAGGTTTGCTGATTAAATACATGCCGTTTTATTTGATTGGTATAGAAGAGTGAAAGAAGAGGACACGTGTTCGTTTCATTAATGTAAGTTGAACATACCTTGGGGTCAATCTTGTGTTGATCTTCGGATATCAGTAATGGCGTCTGTAGTCTCTCAATCACAATCAATTGTTTTAGAAACAAAATTGCTAAGCACACTGTTTGGCGTGAATAATAAATAGTGGTTCTGCATATACTAGCAAGGGAGGGGACTTGCGCTAAAAATGTCTATGAAATTGTCAAAAATTAGACAATTGTTTGAAAAAAAATTAACATCACATTTTCTTTACAAATGGGATGTTTTAATTTAAGGTTCCCATTTCTGGTGCATATCCCCATTCCCGCAAGTGTTAAAACGAATTATATAACAAAGTCCCTTGTAAGTAAAATCTGTGTAAATGATTAAATTTATGAAGGCCTGATCCCTTCATTTAAATTGTTTCGTGTGAATTATGACTACTGGCTTTAAAAAAAAATAAAAAAGGGGGGGAAGCTTGAAATGTGTCTTTATTTTTAAATCAAATCTCTTGTATTTGTGTCCTAGTTAAATGTTCTCTCAATACAATGTGTTTTTATTTCTCTCTCTCTTTTTTTTTTTTTTTTCCTTTCTCTATGACAATTTGGAAAACCTGCATCCCTCTAACTCCCTGGTGTCCAAAAACGAAGACCTGCAATAATTTAAAACTCATTATGCTTTTGCAAACAGCTGAGGGTCTAACTTTTTGGAACTTCCTGCTCAAACTACTGTAGAACCTTATCTTTGTAGTATCTCAATCAGGATTAACTACCATGAGAGCTGCAGGTGCTCCTTCACTGATGTCATATGCTATTTATATTTGATTATGTGTTTGGAAATGTCCCCTGTCCCCCCCAACTATTGACCCATTTGCGGTCTTTAATTTCCAGGCCCCGGCAGTGATTGAGTTAATGAATTTATTGAATGCATGAGTGATTTTTCATGTCTTGATTTACAGAACACTGCTGTAGACACATGGGCTACGTGTCAACCTCCCGATGAGTAAGGCTAAATTAATAATTTAATCATTTTCCAGATGCCGGGATGATTGACGGGAAAGAAAACCTGCAGTCTCCAAAGCAGCACGTATTGCAGGAACCATTGGTAAGTATGTATCCCATTACAATGCAGCTCCCGCTGTCTCTTCGCGTTCAGCGACTGTGCGCTGTTAATTCTCAGATCATTGAGATCATGCAGCTGATACATGACCTATACAAACACACATCGGGCATAAAATCATGTTGACCTCATCCAATGCATATTTTTCAATTTCTGCTCTTGGAATAATATTTCAGTCTTGTTCTCATTTTATTTATGTTTTCTTAAAGGGACACTATAGTCACCTGAACAACTTCAGCTTAATGAGGTTGTTTAGGTGAGTGCTACAGCTACCCGGAGCCTTTTTCTTGTAAGCACTGTATTTTCTGAGAAAATGCAGTGTTTACATTGGAAGCTTGGAACACCTCTTGTTGCAGTCAATCAGACGGCCACCAGAGGGACTTCCGAGTTCAGAGGCCCTAAAAAGGCCTCTCGTCCGATGCATTCTGGGTGAATGCATCAGACGGGCTATCAGCACACAAAGCACTGTGAACGCGCTTTGTGTGCTGACAGCCTGTCAGCACTGCTGTGGGCGTGGCTTCAGCTGACAGCTGAAGCCCGAACCCACAGGGATGCTGTCTGGCCACAATAGTGGTTGAAGGGGGGGGGGGACGGACCTACTCTCCTCCCCCCGGCCCCCACCCCTGAGCGGTGAGTGGGGGCCCTAAAAATAAGGGTGGCACATACTGCCCCCCCGGCCCCCACCCCTGTGCGGCCGGTGGGGGCACTAAAATTATCAATAAGGGGGGACCTATTGTCCCCCCCCGGCCCCCACCCCTGTGCGGTGGGTGGGGGCCTTAAAATAAAAAATAAGGGGGGGACATACTGGCCCCCCCCCCGGCCCCCACCCCTGTGCGGCGGGTGGGGGCCCTAAAATTCACAATAAGGGGGGGACCTACTGTCCCCCCCCCGGCCCCCACCCCTGTGCGGCGGGTGGGGGCCCTAAAATTCACAATAAGGGGGGGGACCTACTGCCCCCCCCCCCGGCCCCCACCCCTGAGCGGTGGGTGGGGGCCCTAAAATTCACAATAGGGGGGGGACCTACTGTCCCCCCCCGGCCCCCACCCCTGTGCGGCGGGTGGGGGCCCTAAAATTCACAATAAGGGGGGGACCTACTGTCCCCCCCCGGCCCCCACCCCTGTGCGGCGGGTGGGGGCCCTAAAATTCACAATAAGGGGGGGGACCTACTGCCCCCCCCCCCGGCCCCCACCCCTGAGCGGTGGGTGGGGGCCCTAAAATTCACAATAGGGGGGGGACCTACTGTCCCCCCCCGGCCCCCACCCCTGTGCGGCGGGTGGGGGCCCTAAATACAAAGGGGGTGGGGACCCTAGTTAACCCCCCCCCCCCCCCCACAAAAAAAAAAACTTATCTCCCTACCTACCCCCCTCACCCTAAAAATAATGAGGGGGGACCATTAACTAAAAACCTGTAAAAAAAATGAGATAAAATCAACTTACCATTTGATGTTTTCTTTCTTCTAAAATCTTCTTTCTTCAGCCCCAAAAAAGGCCAAATAAAAATCCATAATAACCGACGCAATAAAAAAAAAAAAAAAAAAAACCCGAGCGCAAAAAAAATAATCCATCTTCACCCATGGAGGGCTCCGCGCAGACTGAGCTCCGCAGGGCGGGGGAAGGCTTATAAAGCCTTGCCCCGCCCTGCAATTAGGCTAAGAACACTCTGATTGGTGGGTTTAAGCCAATCAGAGTGCTCTTTGTCATTTTACAAGCGTGGGAAAGTTCTTTGGAATTTTCCCACGCTTGTAAAATGACACAGAGCAATGTGATTGGATGGCTTGAAATCCATCCAATCACAGTGCTCTTTGTCATTTTACAAGCGTGGGAAAGTTCTTTGGAATTTTCCCACGCTTGTAAAATGACACAGAGCACTGTGATTGGATGGATTTCAAGCCATCCAATCACATTGCTCTGTGTCATTTTACAAGCGTGGGAAAATTCCAAAGAACTTTCCCACGCTTGTAAAATGACACAGAGCACTGTGATTGGATGGCTTGAAATCCATCCAATCACAGTGCTCTGTGTCATTTTACAAGCGTGGGAAAATTCCAAAGAACTTTCCCACGCTTGTAAAATGACAAAGAGCACTCTGATTGGCTTAAACCCACCAATCAGAGTGTTCTTAGCCTAATTGCAGGGCGGGGCAAGGCTTTATAAGCCTTCCCCCGCCCTGCGGAGCTCAGTCTGCGCGGAGCCCTCCATGGGTGAAGATGGATTATTATTTTTTGCGCTCGTTTTTTTTTTTTTTTTTTTTTAATTGCGTCGGTTATTATGGATTTTTATTTGGCCTTTTTTGGGGCTGAAGAAAGAAGATTTTAGAAGAAAGAAAACATCGAATGGTAAGTTGATTTTATCTCATTTTTTTTACAGGTTTTTAGTTAATGGTCCCCCCTCATTATTTTTAGGGTGAGGGGGGTAGGTAGGGAGATATTTTTTTTGGGGGGGGGGAGGGTTAACTAGGGTCCCCCCCCCCCCTTTGTATTTAGGGCCCCCACCCACCGCTCAGGGGTGGGGGCCGGGGGGGGACAATAGGTCCCCCCCCCTTATTGATAATTTTAGGGCCCCCACCCGCCGCTCAGGGGTGGGGGCCGGGGGGGGACAGTAGGTCCCCCCCCTTATTGATAATTGTAGGGCCCCCACCCGCCGCTCAGGGGTGGGGGCCGGGGGGGGACAGTAGGTCCCCCCCTCATTGATAATTTTAGGGCCCCCACCCGCCGCACAGGGGTGGGGGCCGGGGGGGGGACAGTAGGTCCCCCCCTCATTTATAATTTTAGGGCCCCCACCCGCCGCACAGGGCGGGTGGGGGCCCTAAATTATTATTGATAATTTTAGAAAGCGAGCTGAGCTGTCAGTCAGAGAGCTCAGCTCGCGAACGCGCATTCCGCGCACATGCGCGGTAAAGCGCTCAGGTTCTTCATAGGGCGGCATTCAATGCCGCTCTATGAAGAACGCGATTGGTCCAGCGCGAAGCCGTCCCATTGGGCCCCGCGATTTCGTCATTTTGACGAAAAAGGGGGCGCGGCCTAGCGGGGAGCTCGGCGCTGGAACGGAGGTAAGTTTTTAATATAAAAACACCGATTTTTTTTTTTTTAATGAATGAAAGTTCATATAAAAGCAAGAAGGAAGGCTGGGGGACCTGTCTTTCTTGCTTTTATATGGTGACTATAGAGTCCCTTTAATATCCTTGTATTAGTTGTAATTATTCAAATGTATTCATATATTGGGCTCCTATTCCTTTAAGTCTTATGTTTGCAGACAACTTGTTACTCCGCAGACAGACACACACAAATGGTTGTGCTGGCAAATCTATAGAAAATGTTTTATTAAATGTTGAAGATTCGTGTTTATAATTTTTGCAGTTGGTAGGAGTATAAAGTACCCGTGTGCAGGTGTACTTGGACGTGAGTACAGTGAGTCGAATGATCCCAGAATTCTTTGCATGTGCCTCTTGCGGCACAGACCCCTCCACCCCAAAAAATTACAAGTTTTCTAAATTTCATACTAGCACTATGTACAGAATAAATCACGTTATTTACCTGAAAAGATATCTTGTCCTACACATATTTTAAATATGGTCTGCTACTGATTGCATGGTAATGTGACCAAACCTCATCTGTGCCCATAGGTGCCAAAATCTATCAAATTGAGCATCAAAGTTTTTTTTGTTTTTTTTTGACATACCGTTAAAAAATTAACCTCACCCTATCAGCCACAAGTTCTGGTCCTACTTTAGAGCATATATTTTCTAGGGCTAAAACCCTGTGATTTTTGCCCAACAGCTAAATAGCTAACTTTCAACCATTCCTGTTGTAGAGCCCTTGTTTGTGAGGTTTTATGACTTTACCAGAAATAACTGATGCAACTAAAAAAAGTATAAAATAAAAAATATGAACCTGACTTAGATTTAGCAAAACTGAGAAATGGGCCTCGATTTAATAAACTTTTCAAATGATTTAAAACTGTTAGACACACTTTCTAAATGATTTATCTATACAAAATCCTGTATACTTTAATGGTGCCTTCCTTAGATAAATCATTTGATACATTTTTCTTACAGTATTGAATCAGTTTCAAGGTTATAAAATCAAGGCCATAGATTGTAAACTCACTCACATAAGGTCCTCGTTAACATCTTGTTCGTGTCAGCATGTGTAATCATTTGTCTCATTTGTTGTTAAATCCCCCTTTTTAAAATTGTAATGTGCTGCGGATTAAGCTGGCACTATATAAATGCCAATAATAATCTACAAATACAAACCTCTCTTTCAACTTCAGATCCCACAGGACGGTGCAGATCCTGCCAAAGATCCCAATAATCAGGGTGAAGACGAATTTGAGGAGGCCCAGATAGACGAGAGAGATTTTGAGGAGAAAACAGAAGGTTTAAAGAAAACGAATCCACAAATATCTGGAAAAAAAAATGAGGTACATATCCTGCATCCCACATTTCACCCGAATCTGGATTGTCCTATAGTACAGCACTTCTTATTGGATAAACATGGGGGAGATTTGATGACGTCTCTCAGGCAGAACAAAACAACTCGGCGTCCCTCATGGGGAAAAGTGGATTATCCGAGCGATCGCCATGTCCATTGAATAGTGTACTTTATTCTGAAATGAGAAACAAATAAAACAAAACTGGGACACTATAAAGTACAAAGAAAAAAAACTCCTATATGAACACTCCAGACACACATCGCCCTTTTTTTTTCTTCTTTTTTTTGCCAGTTTATAAAAGTGACGAATAATTCTGAGTGACAGCCATGGAGCCAATGTAAGTTGCAGGCGAGCTGGACTAGAGTGCGTGTTCAGAGGCGTACCTAGGTTATTTGCCAACCAGGGTGGAAATGTATTTTGGCACCCTTCCCCCAACTGAACTGTCAAACAATATATTTTTTTTTTCTTTCTGCAACTCCCAACCCTTTTATTTATAGTTACATTACACATGCTAACATACACACAGACCCATACACATACTAGCACACTAATACACGTTAATATATGCTCACAGACTCCTAGACACACACATTCATAAATACACACTTCATTTCTATTCTATCTTTTTTTTTTCACACCCTGACCCAGCCCTCCCCCAGCCCCGCTGTTCTTACCTTGAAAGGGAGAGCTGGAATGGAACCTCATCCCTGGGGTTCAGCATTTTTGCCGCTGGGATTAACTTGGCACTGGTGTTGGGACTGAGAATATCACATCCAGGTTCCCAGCTTGCGTACAGATCCCAGCAGCTACTGCCACAAGACCGCACCAGTGCAGGCAACTGCGGCGTGGCACCCGTGCCAGCAATGCTCCAGCTGCTGATCTAGATCATACCTTCCAGTTCAGTATGGAAGTGAGGGAGCAGCTCCTTGCAGATGGTCTCAAATCCAGGAGATGGTCAGTGGATATGTGGAGAGAAAAGAACCAAAATGAAAAACTTAGTATTTTCTGACATTTGGTGAAAGGACTATAAAAACACACTTATATAGATCAGCTCTAGATGGTAGTGCCTGGGCGGTACAATCCACGCCTTTGGATGTGGTGGTCCTGTAGGGCCTTCGCAGATGTTGAATCTGGATCTGATCGCAGTAGAAACTGTGAGTATCTCCAAACTTGAAAGCAGTGGGTCACCATTGTAAATTTGTATGCAAAAAAATAAAATTGTAAATAGTGCTCACTGGTATAAATCAAACTTAAAAATAAATAAAATAAGAGGTACTCACAAAAAAGGAGCAAAAAAGGTTTTTTGCTCAATCCCAATCACATAGGTGGGATAATCCCCACCTCTTGCTAAAATCTTCTTAAAAAAACTTCCAGGAGGGTCTAGAATAGTTTTAAAAGAGATTAATGTTTCACCAAGTTATACTCTTTTTTTCAAAATGTTTTAACTTTCCAGTTTTGGGAAAATAAAAATCAGGAGGGGTATCCGTGTCCGAGAGGGGGCAGATCGTGATGCAGATCGTGTCCCTGGTGATGCCTGTAATAGGCGAACTCGCATGCTAAAAGACTATAGGAGCTGATAAGCGACGGAAAGCTGCATCTGCGGAGGAAAAAAGCGACACCGCACGACAGCAAACACCCTGCAACAGTGGAAGGGCATGGGGAAGATGAGAGGCCCGCTAGAGGCCCGCTGACACCGGGACCGATAGTGAGGCCTAACATGCAACGGGCGGGTGAGACGGCCGCTCTCCCGACCTGGAGGCATCCCAACAAAGCACATAGCACAAGCAAGCCCCGTCACCCCCCCCTATGGACCGGTGGGGGAGATCCCGGTCCGTCCAGCAGAGGCTACCCCGGGCGAGCTGAGGGGCCACAGAGTGCCTTGAGGGAAGAAAATGAGCACGAGGCTTCAGCAAAGATGGCCGACGCTACAGATACCGAGCGTCCCATCAAAGAGGCAGACGACATACAAGCAAGGCTTGACAAACACTTTGAAAGGTTCTGGAGGGAGCTGGAGCGCAGGCTACACATACCTGCCCCACTACTCAGTGCCGTCGTCTCAGAGAGGAACCAGCGACTACCCAACCGCACTGCGACCCACCTCACTGACAGCCGGCCAGTGCCACAAACGAGGAAGAGGCCACTGGGGATGTCTAAGGCCCGACACCGGCGGAGACACCCGCTGGGTCCTCCACACAGTCCCCGGGCATCAAAGCTCCACCGGGCACCCACAATAGAACCGGCAGTGCGGGCCCCAAAACGGCGGAGACGCAAGCGGCGGAACTCACCTGCAATAACAGCAACACGGTGGTCACAGAGATCACAGTCCAAGCCTGAACCTAGCAACAAGCCGAGGGTGTCGTGGAGGGCCCTGCTCACGGTCTCTGATCCAACCTGCCGACTCTCACCTGGGTCCCAGAACCTGAAGTACCCCTGCATACTCATGCACTCTGATCTACAACAAGCCGGAGAGGGACCCACACCCTGGGAAGTTATGACCGCCTTACTGAACCCCCACTTTCAAGGTTTCTGTTTCCCATACTTGGGAATTGGCTGACTGGACACAGATCATTAATCAGTAAAGTCCCTACTAAGCCAGAGACTCCACTATACTTGTTTATAATATCGGTTTTTATGCAGTATCACTATTTCCCTTATGTATGATTTGTTCTCAAGCTTACTCTTTAATAATAGGTCACACATGCAAATTGCTAGTTGGTTCTATTCCTAAAGCTTACTCTCAAATAGTCAGCCAGCATAGCCTTTGTTTAATTATTTAGCTACACACAAACAAGCATCCACATACCAGCGAGACTTAATGCGACAGACGTACTTAATACAGCGAGATACTAATCTGCCATAACTTACAGAGCTGCGCATCTAACCATACCACCAAGCGTGAATATTTTTACTATGTATACATGTAACCTGGCGAGTTTATTGCAAACGGCAGATGTCCCATAGCCTGTTTATTCTTAGTTATTTTCATGCTAAAACAAAGCTCCTTACCCAGACCCAGCAGGAATATTTTATATTGCACGTTTATGCTTTATAATCCTCTGCAACACTCAGTAGGCATGGGTTCAGATCGCCTGTTCCCATTTAATCTTACTTAAACTAATGCGTTTGCCTAATACCTTACTCGTTTTTTTTTTTACTCTTGTGTTTCTTTAAACGGTTAGCTTACTATCTACCTACCTACCGGATCTTATGGTCCATAGCTTGTGTTTTCAACGAAAGTTTAACGACAAAAAATTTAAAAAATGAGGCATCGCAACTCTGGAAATGTAATCTAATTTTTGCATATATATGTATCAACCCTATACTGTAATTCACTCAAACGTTTCCTCCAATTTCTCTTCTGTACCCCATCTTACATGCCTTTAATAAAAGAAAGATTGACAAAAAAAAAAAAAGACTATAGGAGCTAATCTTGCTGACCCCCAGCCTGCAGGGACTTGCAGAGAGTCTATAAAGACGCACTTGTGCTTTGCTGCCCAATCACCGTTCCCTGATGTCCCCTAATGCAAAAAATCGGGACAGTAGGACAGAACTTCGAAATCAGGTCTGTCCCACCACAATCAGGACTGTGTTGTGGGGGCCTGATACACATCATTACCTCAGGAACATATCAAGAATGACAAATCCACTTCCTGGTTGAGTGAGCGCTTACCAAAGAAAGAAGCTGCAAAGCCTTGGGTTTGCAGTCAGTGTAAGATTTTTAGATGAGCAAACTTTTTATTTATTTATTATTATTTTTTTTTCTGTCAAATTTATTTCAAAACAATGTATTTTAACTCTTACTTGAGTCACTCTTAAATCACACAATTCACGTTTGGTGTATAGCATGCGCCAAATAACATGAATGCATGTTATACAGCAAGAACCGTGTATTTTATTTACACAGACTGATTTGTAAACACAATTATTGTAGTTTAAAACCTGTGAGTATTACTACTGTGAGACTCTGTTATACACTTACACACACCAACGAGCTTCTAGAAAAGCGGGGCAGGACATTAGGATAGAATGAGGGACAGAGGGATTTGTGTCCAAAATAGGGACTGTCCCTCCTAAACAGGGACACTTGGGAAGTATGCAGTAAATGTAGTTTTGTTGGTCTTTGTACAGATTAACAATAAATAATTGCTTTGATTTATTTTTATTTTTATTTGTTGGGTTTTTGTGTGTTTTGTTTGTGTTTTTTTGTTTGTTTGTTTTCTGTTCCAGGAAGCCTAGCAGAAGTTTTTATAATCCTGTTTCTCCTTGAATAGTTTTGGTGTCATTCATCAAATGATTCATATTTTAGACTATTCCAGAAATAGAGGTCGTGTGGCTATATATTAAATCATATGACTTTGGATAAATGCATAATCACTTCATACAACATGCTGGTTGAACAACAAGTTTGTAGCAGTTTTAAAAGAGCTTTATTAACGTCTCTGTACACATGCAACAGTCACAGCCCCTTCCACAAACACATGATCATGATAAATAGTTTTATGTGTTGCACAGTTTGAGGTTTGGGCTAATACTTAGCCAAACACCCACTATTCTAGTCCTTTAAATTACAAAATCCATATGGGTTGGGGGATCAAAATATATTTGATAAAAATAAATGAATGGGTAAGGGTTACTGAGAGATAGGTGTTATATATAATGTTCCTGCTATCTTTATTGGTTATACGCTTTTCCGTTCATTTTTTTTTAATCAAATCTATTTTGATCCTCCTATCCTTTTTTCCTTGTTCATTGTATATTGTCTTTACACATGAAAGAAAAATTAGGTTTGTCTTTGATTCGTCTTGTTGCAGGGTGAAGTGGTTGCAGCCATGTCCCAAGAAGAAGCAGAGGAACACTATCAAGACGACCAAGAGGAGGATATTGTAAGAGTCTTTGTTATATTGGAGCTTGCAACATTGCTTATGTAATGGCATATAGGAACTATCTGAATGATCTAACCTTCTCATTTAGAATGCTTATATGCATGTTCATTAAATTCTGTTAGCTTTCAAGGCTATGTCAGTTAGCGATTGACCTTTAATTAAAGAAACACTAGAAACACCTAAAGTAATAGCACTTTTATAAATTGACATAGTTTACGCCCCCTACCTGTCAACCAGACAGCTGGTCATGTTACTTCCTGGTTTGGTTAGCTCTGTAGAGATAAACTCAAGAGACAGCAATTGCCCAGAGCACCTGCCTTGCAAAAACTTCTCAATGAGCTGCATTGGGAAGTCTGTGATTGGACAGCCACGGAAAGTCTGGGCGGGGTTAGAAGGGAAGGGCTTGGAAAAACTTCAGAAAAGTGATGTGTAACCTTTGCAAACTGAAAGCTTTTTAGATATACCCACAATTAAAAATGAATAGTTAAATGCATGCATGTTTTCATTTCGGTGTATATCTACTAAATATTATACTTTTTTTTTTTTTTTTTTTTTGTACTTGGGAAGGGTCCCTTTAACCGCTTAAGGACACATGACATGTGTGACATGTCATGATTCCCTTTTATTCCAGAAGTTTGGTCCTTAAGGGGTTAAAGCAGCATTATCTCACAATACCTCTCCGTTTTCACCGTTCCAATTTTAAATCATGTCCTTTTTTCCCCTAGTACTTTTCTTGGTGGCCACTCTGAGCACATCGGTACTATAACCAGTACCACGAACTTCTGGGTTGTAGTTTTTTCTCATCTCTCTGTTCTGAATGTATTGATTTCACTTTTGATGGTATGTTCAGTAAGCAGAAGGTGTGATACAGAAGAGAGGAACTACACCCCAAACTCCCAAGGAAAGCCAACATGGTGAAATGGCACACTTCTTGCGGATAAAAAGAGATGTGACCATGTGCTTCTTTGTGGCCAGTGCTTACTCTGTTCCACTAAGCTAATATTGAAAATTGCAAAATTCCCACGTGTGATCTTTGAACGTGTGGAGCTATCGATCAGGCTTGCCGTCTTTTTGTAATTGTAGCTTTTATAAAATAATCCTGCCATCAGGGGAGTATTTTTCATTGTTTCAAAGGACTTGCAGCATTTTAGCAGTTTTTGAATTCGTTATTAAATTTCCTTCTAAGAACATGTTTTCCAGGACAATTATTTTCTTATCCTGCGATTGCTACCTGATTTACCATCTGCTGCTGTTTAAGGACAAACTGTAACATCTATGATTATTTCAAGAACTTTATTTTTAGTTGGGTTACACATTATCTGAAAAGGCTGTCAGGTCAGCCTGCCATTTGATTCAAACCACAATGCTCTTTTAATGTCTGGTTTCCTTTGTGAGCCAATGAAACACAGGTGCCCTGTAAATGCCTAATTAATTTGTATGACCCTGTCATCCCATTTCTGGGAGAGCTTGTGCAGCACCATCAGTAGCATCATTCGTTAAAAAAAAAGGTACTAAGCCAGGTGCATTTATTTGTTGGCCAAGTAGATTTGTTCTTTCATGTGTTTTCATGAATGAAACTACTCCTAACAGGAGTTTAAGGGAATACGAATAGTGCTCTGAATTAAACCTGTAAGGAAGAACGACTGACTGAAAATTATAACCCACGTCATGGTTCCTGAAGATTAAGAATATTTGCAGCAAAGAAAGGAAATTTGAAGTGGGAATCCACATTAAAAAGGGAAAATCGCCTCCAGGCTAAGGAGTCCCTTTTAGTATTTAAGTACACTAACCCTTTGCCACCACTCCATCATCCATTCAGTAAGCCAAAAATAAAATTGTAACTTAAAATATTTTGTTTTTAATATGAAAATGATAATAAAGACACATAAATAGTATTTGGTTTAATGGCACATGCATGCTAGCTGTCTATTCATGGGGTTGCTTATTGAATTATTCGCTCTTATACGTTTTGAACATAAATGCCATATGGAAAGAAGAAAAGAATGGGTAGTATACCGATATGGGGGTATTGGAAACGTATGGGAGGTATTGTGAATATTAATACCAATGGAGGCTAGAGATACCAATCAGAAAAAATGATTGAAAAATAAAGAATTTATTGAAAAAATATATATATGTTAAAAATTGCCAAACAACTTGGCAATCACCCAGAGTGTCACACACTAGCTAAATATAGTGAGAAAACCTAAAATAAATATAAGTGGAATAAATTAAAAGAAAAAGGCTTGATAACTGAAGATTCTAAAGTTGCACTCCAATTTGTGTCTGTGAAGCACACGTCTATGCTACAGAAAAATGATAAACGTGAAGTTTAAGATGCCTTAAAGTGTGGAAGATTAGCAGAACCTGTGTATATACAATTAGGGAAATTGCCTCAGTAGACAAAGAGCCTTGAAACAGAGTCTGCAAACAGGCTCAATAAGTTGGCATATGTGTTAAGGATGTAACAATTTATCAGTAAATGTTGCCAATATTTAGCACTGTCTGTTCGCTCTATGTGTAGACTGACAGCAAAATCTCAGTAAAAACACCAAGCACTGTGAGGCTATCGCAATTCCCAATTAATTGAAATCTACGCAAGGACAGTACAACAATACGCGTTGCCAATTATGCAGTCCGTTCATTAAATATATAGTTACATAGTTAGATAGCTGAAAAGAGACTTGCGTCCATCAAGTTCAGCCTTCCTCACACCTGTTTTTTGCTGTTGATCCAAAAGGCAAAAAAAAAAAACAAAAAACACCCCAGTTTGAAGCACAATTTTGCAACAAGCTAGGACAAAAAATTCCTTCTTGACCCCAGAATGGCAGTCAGATTTATCCTTGAATCAAGCAGTTATTACCCTACATTGAAAGATTATATCCTTGAATATTCTGTCTTTGCAAGTATGCATCTAGTAGCTGTTTGAACATCTGTATGGACTCTGATAAAACCACTTCTTCAGGCAGAGAATTCCACATCCTGATTGTTCTTACAGTAAAAAAACCTTTCCTTTGCCTTAGACGAAATCTTCTTTCTTCCAGTCTAAACGCATGGCCTCGTGTCCTATGTAAAGTCCGGTTTGTGAATAGATTTCCACACAATGGTTTGTATTGGCCCCGAATATATTTGTATAATGTTATCATATCCCCTCTCAGGCAACGTTTTTCTAAACTAAATAGGTTTAAATTTGTTAACCTTTCTTCATAGCTGATATGTTCCATTCCTTTTATTCATTTTGTAGCCCGCCTCTGCACTTTTTCTAGTGCCATGATATCCTTCTTTAGAACAGGTGCTCAAAATTGCACAGCATATTCAATATGTGGTCTTACCAGTGATTTATAGAGAGGCAAAATGATATTCTCGTCCCGAGAATGAATGCCCTTTTTCATGCATGACAATACCTTACTGGCCTTGGCCACTGCTGATTGACATTGCACATTGTTGCATAGTTTGTTGTCTATAACAATTCCCAAGTCCTTTTCGTGTGTTGTTATCCCTAATTCACTTCCATTAAGGGTATACGTTGCTTGTGTATTCTTTACGCCGAAGTGCATAACTTTGCATTTTTCAACATTAAATTTCATCTGCCATTTGAGTGCCCAGTCCTCCAGTCTATCTAAATCCTTCTGCAGCAAAGTAATATCTTGCTCACATTGTATTATTTTACAAAGTTTTGTGTCATCTGCAAACACTGAAACATGACTTTCAATGCTGTTTTCAAGATCATTTATAAAAATGTTATAGACTAGTAATGGATTATTATAAACCGCAGAGCAAGAAAGGCTGTCACATTACCCCATACGATTAGAATAATGCTGGATAGTGTGACATGGTATGTGTAGTCTCTTTGTAAACATGGAAAATCAAATCGATAGCCAAAGTTCTAGATGTAAACTAGATGTAGAACTGAGAAGGTTGCCGCTAAAACACAGGATTTGAAAAAAACACAAGTATACTAAATATTACAGAATGTAAGGGGGAGGAATAAATAGGAAATGCCGAACTAGCTAAATAAGCTATCCGTAGATAGCCCCCCCTCCCCCGTGCCTTCGAGGGCACCTAAATCCAACCCCATTAGTAAGATGTATAAAGAGAATGGAGTGCAAACGTAGAAACTAATGATTAGCTGGATACGATAAGCCAGATAGTAATTCCCTTGACGCGCGCGTTTCACCAGACCAGGCTCGCCATATGATTGCAACATAAGTTGAGACTATGGAAAGCTATATTTAAAAGTCAAGCCTTATTGTGTTTTGAGTACAGCAAACAAAACCATTTTGTTCTCGGTTTATTTTTTGCGCTATCGAGGGAGTGGGTGCCTGGTTTCCCAGTTTTTGCTGCCTAGGGTAATCTGCTGCCTGGTTCATTAGCACGTATCTGTCCGTTATATAATGTGTTTGAGTTCATTATGTTTTGTATACTTGGCTATTTCCCTTTAATGTTTTTGCTGGTTCTGTATTGGTGATTTGGAAATTAGCCATGCAGCAAACACATTTTATTACCTTGAATTTGTTTTTGATTTGTGTCACATCATTCACTGACATCCTTTTAAGCAAGGTGAACTCTCTGCACGTTCTTCTGCTTTCTGCCTACTTTGAGGTCTGTTAAATATTCCATTTTATTCGAAACACGTAGCCATCTGTGTGCGTTCTGAAATGTCATTATGTCTGTTTTCTGATTAATGCGAAATCATTTCTTTCTCTTTACTCTGGAAGCAGTCCTCTTAAAAAAAAAAAAAAAATATATATATATATATATATATATTTATTTTTTTAAGAGGTTTTTTACAAAATGTTGAATTGTAGGGAATTGAATACCAGATTGGAAAATTCAGGCCAAAATAGTCATGCAGTGACTATGCCAGAATTTAGGGGTCTGCTCCAGGTGCTGGGGTTGCACGGTGCATGCCCCTCTTAACAGAGCATGTTCAAGCACATTGCTGGCATGGGTGTTGTCTGAAAGGTGCCTGCTCCGCTGCTCTTCTGTAATTGTCTGCGAAACAGGAGGCAAGAGCGCAAGGAAAATCTCTGAACGGAATGTCCATCTTCCTCTCACATGCTGTACTAATTCACACACAGAGAACCCAGCTGCTCCCCATTGGACCCCAGCCCCCTTTCAAGTTATGAGAAACCATCATCTCACTGTGAAAATCAATAAATAAAATGAATTAAAAGTGTGTTTTATGAATGTGTTTGTGAGTCTGTGTGTGTGTGTGTGTATGGGTCAGTTTGTGTGGATATGAATGTAAATCTGTGAAGATGAATTTGTATTCATATGAATGCAAGTTTAATGTTATGTAACTAGCTTGTGATTGCTACAAGTGGGTGTAAGACTTGCATGGTCTGAGATTAAAGGAGTCTTCGGCATGATGGATAAACACACTTGATAGCTCATTTCTGGATTGTTGGGTTTCTAGTTTGCAGTAGGAGAGGAAGAGAAGTAATAAACAGTGATTGAACCAAAGAATTGAAAGTAGAAGAGGGAATATGTAAAAGAGACAAAGGCGTGCGCAGCCTATTGCATTAGGGTGTGCACCCTAAAGCACAAACACACACACCGCATATATATGTGTGTATATAAGGTATATATACATACGCATACTGCTGTGTGTGTGTGTGAGGGTGCTGGTAGTGCGTGTGTGTCTGTGCTGCTATGCCTGATCCCTGGTGGTCCTAGTGAGTGAACTCTAGCCTGCAGAGCTAGAGTTCACGCTCACGAGATCGGAGCGTGGTCGTGGCAATGCTCTGAATTCGCAAGAGAAACCCAGCGGAACTGCTGGATAGAGCTCCCCGGGTCCTCTCCTACGTGTGGGCCAGTGAACAGGGCTGGACTGGGACAAAAAGTAAGCCCAGGCAGAGCAGCCCACTAGGAAGGGTGGGCCAGAAATGTGGCACGTTATATTGCCACCATTGACAAGCACCCCCTCGCCCTCCCAATTGTTATGTTAGTGTGATACCCCACCAGAGCATTCACTGTTTGTGGTGTATAATATGTAGCTGGGGCCTGTAGTATATAGGTGTGTTTTTGGGCTGTATAATATATGTGTGTGTGTGTGTTTATAGGGTCTTTAGAGTGTGTGTGCCTAGTGGTGTGTTGCGTTTGCATGTAAGGACTGTATTTTGTGTATTTAGGAGTTGAAGGTGATGGCATTGTGTGTATGCGTATAGGTGTTGTGCACATGTGTGTATTGGTGTGGTAATAATAGGAGGTGTAGTGTGTATTTAGGGGAGTTGTGTGTGCATAGGGGTACAGTGGGTGCACAGGAGGTGTATGTCGGCATAGTATGAATGCAGTGGTGAGGTGTTTATAGGGGTATAGAGTGTGTAGTGCTTTTGTGTGTGTGTATGCAGTGTAATACGTGTGTTTATAGGGAGCATAGAGTTTGTGTAGTTGAGTGCAGTGTATAGGGGGTATAGAGTGTGAGTGCAGAGGGTGTAGTGTGTATATAAGGGGTATAGTATGTAGTGTGTAAATAGTGTATGTAGGTGCAGGGGGTGTAGTGTGTATATAGTGTGTGTAGGTGCAGGGGGTGTAGTGTTATGTATAGGGGGTATAGTGTGTAGGTGCAGGAGGTGTAGTGTGTATATAGTGTGTGTAGGTGCAGGGGGTGTAGTGTTATGTATAGGGGTATAGTGTGTAGGTGCAGGAGGTGTAGTGTTATGTATAGGGGTATAGTGTGTAGGGGGTGTATATAAGGTGTATAGTGTGTGTAGGTGCAGTGTGTATATAGTAGTGAGTAAGTGGTGGGGTATAGTTTATGTAATATAATATAGTTTATGTAGTATAATTATATAATTCTTTATGATTGTTTCATTATTTAAATAAAATAAAAAATAAAAAACTACACCACATTTACTCCACTTTCCCCTTATTACCTTTCTTTGCAGGGGGAAGAGGGAGCATGCTGCTGGTCATCCCTGGTGATCCAGTGGGCTAGTGATGTGGTCTGTACCTCCACAGGGCACAGAGCATGCCTTTGTCTCGCGAGAGCTGGAGTTTCAGAGCGTTGCCGCGGGTTACACAGCAACGCTCTGAAAATATCGGCGATCGCGAGAGGGCTGCCTGGAGGCTGTTTGCTCCATATCCAAACGGAACGGAGCTCTTCAGAGCCTCTGTCGGGCCAATCTGTTGTGCTTGAGCCGGCAGGGGAGATATTTTGATCTTCCCTGCCGGCCTCGATCCATGCACAGCGCACGGGGATTAGGGTGTGCCCAGGCACACCCGGCACACCCCGTGCGCACGCCTATGAAAAGAGAAGACAGGTGAAGAGCAGGGTGTATGTTAGAGATGTAGGTAGGTTTTGGTGTACAAGATATGGGCCCGATGTTGTGAACTGTGAATTTCTCTCTTTGTGTGTGTGTGTCTCTCCTGAACAGGCGATGAGTAAGACCATATTGAGTTAAGCTCCCCATTAATAAAAAAAAAAGAACCTGGTAGCTGGAATGTTTCAAAATCGAACTACTTTTGTACATGCAAACTGATAGTATAATTAATAATAGAGATACATGTGACACACAGACATATATATAATTTGTATCTTGTAATATCTTTTTTTATTGGACTAACAGAATTTTTTAATGACAAGCTTTCGGGAGAACCTCCCTTTCTCAAGCCTGAAGCATTTCTGAGCAAGACGACACATAGAATTCAAAGTTGAGTTGTGATACAGGGGTTAAAGCGACATGAGTGCAGATAAGACACAGGTTTGATAGAACATAGACACCATTTTTGCAGAGGGTCATAAATATCTTTCTAAAGATCAGAGTGAGGGGGGAGAGGGAGAAAAAAAAACCAAGCCGACAGTGCAGAAGATGGTACACTTTATAAATACATATACATACACGTCTAAAAAAATTTTTTGGAGTAATCAAAGAAAAAAACATAAAAATACCAACTTTCCGCCTATAGCGTGCGTGTATAAACTATTTTTCATTTTTTTTGTATCTTAGCCATTTTCAGATTGCTGTGTCATGAAACCAGCAAATGCCATCTGCGGCTACATGATGCATGAAGGTAGCTGAGATCACGTGAATTTCTGTTCATACAGTAAAACCGTTTCCATTTGACTACATCCAACCAAGTCCAAAAAGATTACGTTCATGCATTGATGTGCAGTGAAAAAGACAGCTGGGCAACCTTGTGTTACTGGAAGGATGTGAAAAGGACAGCTGCTCAATGCGTTTCGCACCTTAGTAACTGTCTCTGAATTTATTTAATGTATAAACAGCTCTAAGTGTGTAAATTGTACACTTAATAAAAATAGAATAATCTAGGAGATTATCCTCTAACACAGTGAATTGTTGTGAATTGAACTCTGGATCGCTAAAACTTGCAGCTGGTTTTTCAATTCATTGGAATTTGGTGTACGGTGAATAAGCCCCTAAAACAAACCAAAGAAGAATGAGTCTGAACATAAGTTTGATTTTTTGCGTAGGTAAAGGGTAGCACTGATGAGAAGCTTCAATCTTTTCTTTTTGCCAAAATATGTAATCACCCTTTGAATGCCAGAGGGTGGACAATATACCACCATAAAATACTTTTTGATTATGTTTAATATCTTACCTGCTTTTGTGACGAGGCATATCATTTATTTAATTAATTTTTTAGACTTTTTTTTATTTTAAAGGACCACTATAGTGCCAGAAAAACATACTCGTTTTCCTGGCACTATAGTGCCCTGAGGGTGCCCCTACCCTCAGGGCCCCCCTCCAGCCGGGCTCTAGGAAGTGGAATGGGTTAAATTTACCTCTTTCTCCAGCGCCGGGCGGGGGACTCTTCTCCTCCTTCTCGTCGTCATCAGCTGAATGTGCATGCGCGGCAAGAGCCACACGCGCATTCTGCCAGTCCACGCTGGCGTCTTCTCACTGTAAAAATCACAGTGAGAAGCGTGGAAGCGCCTCTAGCGGCTGTCAATGAGACAGCCACTAGAGGCTGGATTAACCCTATTATAAACATAGCAGTTTCTGTGAAAGTGCTATGTTTATAGAAGAAAGGGTTAATCCTAGCTGAACCTGGCACCCAGACCACTTCATTAAGCTGAAGTGGTCTGGGTGCCTATAGTGGTCCTTTAATGTCTGTTTTGAAGAATATACATTCAGTGGCCAAGAATTTTAAATACATGTCTGCCTTAACTCTCAGCTTACAAGCAGATAAAATGTTATTTGATATTATAGATCAAAGCGTTTACCTCTGCGCTGATGGCATTGGGGTTATAATCTACAGCTGTGATAGAGTGCACATCCCACAATGCATTGCAAACGTCCTTATCCCAGAATTGAACTTGAGACAAGTGCATTGCGGGTTCGTACATGATACCATGCCCACCTCACTGTACAAAAAAAAAAACCCGTAAGAGAATTTGGGGTGCATGTTTAAAAGTTCCAAGTGATGACTCTAGATTTAAACCACTTAAAAATAAATGATTACAATTTTAAAAAGCATTTGTGTTTTCTTAAACTTTAATGAATCATTTTTGTCTTTAACATCCAGATGAAGGTTTGGTCCTATAAATATTTTTTCAGAACATAAACAATTGCTATTGTTTAATGCATTTTGTATTTATTTTTTTGATGGATGTTTTTTTTCGGTAAGACGTTGTTGTTTAATTCCCTTTGCAGAGGAAATAGCAGCTTTATTACCAGCAAAATAATCAAGCAAAACAGACGAGAGCTCTGTCCATGTTTATATTTATAGAGTGTGCTTTATAAATGCAGGAGAAATGAGCAGAAAGGCAAGTTTGCTTACTGCCTTGGGCAGTTGTTTGTGTCCTTGGATCGTGAACCAAAGCTGGCTCCTTATGCTATTTGAGTGTGTCCATATTAATTGGAACATGCACATAATATTTATTGGCATACAAAAACAAGATTTTTTTTGAGGGATGAACCACTGCCAATCTATAGAGTGGAGCACCTCTAATGGTGTGTGTAAATACAGTAAAACACCTCGCCATAGTTGGTGAACAGCAGATATGTAATGGGTGTCCTAAAAAAAGAAAGATCTCTATTGTGCAGATCATTTAGATTTAAAAGACCCCTATATGCAGTAGCGATTGTTAAACTCACATGGTTCTGTGCCAGATATGACAGGCTCAGGTCATTCTTGCAGTAGTGTGTTTAGGTGACACTATCACCTTCTTAGATCCTGTGGTATATATTCTCCAGGAGACAAAAGAGAAATAGGAGATAATACTCCTAGTGTGATATAGTTAACTTATAGATGACTGGTATATACCATAAATAACTGCTCACATTTACTAGAGCCCAAGGGACCTGGCTCTAGGTATATTCGCCTGTGTGCCTATTAAGGTGGCACAACCCTTCTTTGAAAGCAGACAGATGGGAGGCTTCAGGATCCTTTACAAAAAAAATATTATGCACTAAAAACACAAATAAAATGGCAAATATTTAAAATCCGCAAAATGTTTGAAGGTGCTTGAAGATCCTCTGGCTTTCCTTCTCCCCAGACGCGTTTTGCCAGTCCACCAGGCTTTTTCAATCGGTACTGTGTTGCTTCCTCTTCCTGGTTTAGAAACCCTCCTACTTCTTCCTCATTGGATATTCATCCGTTCCTTTGTCCAATCGGACTGGGGGGGTGATGAAATCCTTCCTGCTGTCTATAATAGTGTAATTGTATACCTGGAGTGACGGAACGTATCTGCTTACGTCACTTACTTGTTCCATTTCGCCATTTCTATTGTTGTCAGTTGCCCTGTCTCTACATTAGACAATATACAAATGTTGTGCCGAGTGCCTCCCCATACGAGGAGGGTTCATATTTTGGCGAATAGTAACCGGCTAATCTCGTCTATATTGTAAGGATCAGTACTACATGAGAATTGTAGTTTTACCTCCATATTTGCCGTTTTTATACATATGAGGCATGGAGGGGGAAAAAATTAAAATGGAAAATAAAAAAGGTAAAACCGGTTACATTCCATTATTAAAGATAAATTACATTTTAATTCTGAGATATTAGTATAGGAAGGGATACATGACAGACCCTTATATAGGACTATTGAGCTTGTATTTGTTGACATTACAATAAAGTGGTAGGCTCCAAAGTTGTTAGTCATGATTCCCTCCTATGTTAAACATACTTTAGTGAAGAACTGCATATATAAAAACAGTATGTGTAAAACCATATCAAAGAACACTATAGAACATGGCAAATTTCAAAATCTCTATTGAGGCCAAATGGTGGTAATAATGAATTAAGATTGAATATCCATCTCATTTCTAGTTGGCCCTTTTTTTTTTATTTTTTAAATTAAATCCTCTCTCTCCAGTTGATATTCCCATAAATTTGTAGTCCTTAGGTCCCCCCACCCTCATGGCCCTCCTCCCGCTGGTCTTACCTTTCTCCAGTGCCGGGCTCCCTCGGGGCTGGTAACCTCTCCTCCTCCTGCCGACGTCAGTGCCGAATGCTCATGCATGGGAAAAGACGCACGCGCATTCAAACCGCCCATAGGAGAGCATTACTCAATGCTTTCCTATGGACGTCAGCGTCTTCTCACTGTGATTTTCACAGTGAGAATCGCGGAAGTGGCCTCTAGTGGCTGTCAGTGAGACAGCCACTAGAGGCTGGATTAACCTTCAGTGTAAACATAGCAGTTTCTCTGAGTCCGGAGTTCTTACATGCCCCACAATAGCCACATCCGAAAAAACCTTGTTCTAAAAATGGGTTTGTGAACATTCTCTGTGGTTTAATATGATTGCTCGTCAGACACGTCCTTAGACTTGGTACCCCCTTTAAGTAACTATAGGATGTTCTGGGAGGATTTGATTTAATATGGCATAATCCTTCAGTAATAGCCAATATTTTTTTTTTTAATTTAAGTTAAAAACTCTTACAGCTCAAGTCGCATATGAATGCGATGCTATTTGTGTCTTTAGTATCTTGTTTTTGCTTATATTTTAATAATTCTGTTTTATTCTTAATATCCACTTCTTTGAATGCTTTGTTCAAAAGAATATCATCATAACCTTTGTGTTTAAAATCGTCTTGGATCTTGAGTGCCTGCATTTTAAAAACCTTATTTGAACAATTTCTCTTAATCCTCAACATTTGAGCTTTAGGGGCCTTGAGTAACCATGGAGAAAAATGGCAGCTATTCTCTTTAATATAGCGGTCTACATCAACAGGTTTATAATGGGATAATATGTATTGGTCCCTGGGCAAATGCCAAAAAGAGATGCTTGCTATTACTGCTTTAGTGACCCATAGTTGAGGGGAGAAGTATGAGACCTAGAACTGAGTCTATGAAGAGGTTTTGCTAAACTTTTTTTTTATATGTAATATATAGCAGTTGAAGAAATGTACTCCATGCTAATTTTGGAAAGAGTGAGAGAGCTCAAACAGCCCGTGTTTGAAAGCAGACAATATTCTACCTGCCCCGTAAATAAAAAAAAAAAAAAAGAATATTAAAAACCCAAAAAAGTGTAACCTGGTTTTAATACAGGAACTTGACTCCAAACGTTCTGTGAATAGGTAAGGTAGAGCTGGTACGTTGGATACCTTATTGCATCAGGGGAGATGTATCTATATTTAGAGTGCCGAAAGGTTGCCTACCCTATAACCCTTAACACCAAAAGCGATGGACTTCTGCAGAAGCACCAAAAGTATTTACTGCTTAAGCCTCGGACCACACCAATAAATTGACTTTAAAATGCACTCGGCCTCTAGACTGGACACGGCAAAGAACCTCTGCAGCGAAGACTTCACTTAAAAGGATGCTTAAAGTACTATAAGCACTACACTGTTTTTTTGTTTTTCTCAAAATTCTTTATTTAGGGTTTTCACAAAAATTACAACAAAGGTAGCGGAGTAGAAAATAATAGAATTGTGGGATCCACATACTTTGACGGGGTAAACATGCTGTACTTAGTAAGGCTGTAGAATAGGCTGTACGCTCGTTTGAGCAGGGTCATCTTCAACCTATCGTTCAATTTATTGTTGAATCCCCCCCTCTCATAATATTGTAAAGTGCTACGGAATCTGTTGGCGCTATATAAATGGCAATAAGAATAATGGAAAAACGTTGTGAACAAGGTCTTGAATATCAAAACTACCCCAACTGTGGGGTTATCCACTGTTTTGGATTTAATCATACAGGTTGAACTTTTTTTTGGGAGGTGGGAAATGTTCTCCAACTGGCTGTTTTGGCCAACATTTTGAAAGCCTGATTTTTATCTTACGACAACACATTGTTTAGTGAATAATCTATTTTCTTTACTTTTCTCTTCTCTTTTTTTCTGGAGGGGAGATTGCCAACTTGTCAATAATCTGCTTTTTGTTGTTGTTTTTTTTACACGGCAGCAGGAACATGGCGGTGAGGAACTAGACAATGTTGAAGACTTGGAGCAAGATCAGAAGAAAGAGATGGAGAGAGACAATGCAAAAACTCGTAGACATGAATATTACGGACTTCTTACATGAACATAATTGCAACTCTGGGACCTCCACAAATAAAAACATGGGATAGGGCACGCAAGGAGAAAACTGGGACCGGCCCTAAAACTAACACCGTAAAGTATACTACAGGATTCCGAGAACTGAAGCCAACGTGCTACATGACCGGTTCTTATTTTGCTTCCGTTTCAAACACATTTTTTGTATCTGTAAACCGAGAGGATGTATATTTTCATTGTCTCTTTTGCCAGCAGACCATGACTGCTCATCCCTTGTCATGTATACTAGTTTTGGACTTCTATATAAGGAAGATCTTGCTTAAAGGGATTTAAGCACTAAGGATTAGCCTTCACATAAGCGCTTGTCCACTGTAAATCCAAATTCTTAGTGTGCAATACACATTAAAAAAAAAAAAAAAGTGTTTTATTTTAAGTGTTTTATTTCTGAAAGCCAACCTAAAAAAAAAAATGATCAATAAAAAAACGAATTGGTTAAATTACTAATGTAGCACTTGTGAATTTAAGGCATGCCTCTGGTATGAACAGAGAACACAGTAACAAATGAGTTTTTACATACATGTATATTTGTGTGTGTTTTATTCGGAGTTGTTTTCTCCTGTACCATTTTCGAAATCCTTGTTGAAATTGCTTGCTTGTTTTTTGTTTTTTTTCCCAATCATGTGCTGGTACGGAGTTGAAATTAGAAATTATCATCAACTTAAAATCGGGCTTAACTTTTGTCATTGCTAATAAAATAATCTTGAGATTAATATGCACAGATTAAGAAGTTAATGACAAATAAAATAGCACAGTAGTGGTGACGTGTGTCATTAACCCATTGTCTTCCAAGTAGACCTTGATTTGAGTGATGCTCCTTTTTTGAAGATGTAAGAATCCTAACCCCTGCAATTTACTGGAGAGGTGCTGCTATCGAGAGTCCTTTTGGTTTAATATCAAATCTTTTAGGAACAGATTGACATAAACAAAGTGTTGCTCTTGGCTGCATTGAGAATATAGAAATAACGCTTCTGCGTCATTAGTGTCTGTCTTGTCCAAATTGGACGACATTGGCTGAGACGTGGTGCCAGGGAGATAAAGCTGTAACAGTTATAATTGTATCTGTGTAATAGTGCTTATTTGTATTTTATTTGCATCAATCGAACAAGAAGTGTTTGTTTACTTTTTGTTGCCATACAGTGAGGGGGAAAAAGTATTTGATCCTCTGCTGATTTTGAACGTTTGCCCACTGACAAAGAAATGATCAATCTATAATTTTAATGGTAGGTGTATTTTAACAGTTAGAGACAGAATAACAAAAAAACAATCCAGAAAAATACATGTCAAAGTTATAAATTGATTTGCATATCAATAAGTGTAAAAAGTATTTGACTTATTCGTCTTGGTACTTGGTGGCAAAACCCTTGTTGGCAATCAGAGGTCAGACGTTTCTTGTAGTTGGCCACCAGGTTTGCACACATCTCAGGAGGGAGTTTGTCCCACTGCTCTTTGCAGATCCTCTCCAAGTCTTTAAGGTTTCAAGGCTGACGTTTGGCAACTCAAACCTTCAGCTCATTACACAGATTTTCTATGGAATAAAGGTCTGGAGAGTGGCTAGGCCACTCCAGGACCTTAATGTGCTTCTTCTTGAGACACTCCTTTGTTGCCTTGGCTGTGTGTTTTGGGTCATTGTCATGCTGGAATACCCATTTACAACTCATTTTCAATGCCCTAGGTGAGAGAAGGAGGTTCTCACCCAAGATTTGATAGTACATGGCCCCGTCCATCGTCCCTTTGATGCAGTGTAGTTGTCATGTCCCTCAAGCAGAAAACCACCCCCAAAGCATAATGTTTTCACCTCCATGTTTGATGGTGGGAATGTTGTTAAAGAGCTCGATTTTGGTCTCATCTGACCACAACACTTTCACCCAGTTCTCATCTGAATCATTTATATATTCATTGGCAAACCTCTTGGGGACCTTGCGGACGCTGCAGGATTTCAGCCCTTCACAGCGTAGTGTGTTACCAATTGTTTTCTTGGTGATTATGGTACCAGCTGCATTGAGATCATTAACAAGATCCTCCCGTATAGTTCTGGGCTGACTCTTCGCCGTTCTCATGATCATAGAAACTCCATGAGGTGAGATCTTGCATGGAGCACCAGAACGAGGGAGACTGACCGTTACTGTGTTTCTTCCATTTGCAATGAATCGCACCAACTTGCTAATTGATAGGGGAACAATTACTTCTTTTACACATTGACATGCAAATCAATTTATCACTTTTTTTGAAATGCATTTTTCTGGAATTCTTTTTTTGTTATTCTGTCTCTCTCTGTTAAAATACACCTACCATTAAAATTACAGACTGATCATTTCTTTGTCAGTGGGCAAACATTCAAAATCAGAAGGGGATCAAATACTTTTTTCCCTCACTGTATATGATAAGATGTATATTGTTTTTGTTTTGCCTATGTGCATTTTTAGAAGGACTCTCCAGTCGTACTGATGACACCAACATAAATTAAGTGAATTTTAAGTCTCATTCAGTCATTCATTTTTAAAAAAAAAATTTTTCACATTCAAATCATGTTTTTTATCTATGCTCCCTATTTTAACAAATCTGCTTCCTCAGATGTACTTTGAGTACGTGCCCTGCTGACATCATTCTGCCAAAGAGCCAACCCGAGTCCTCTTATGTTTACCCCTACCCTTCAGCAAGGTTTTGAAATACTACACAGGTACATAGAAACATGGACTGTGACGGCAGATAAGAACCATTCGGCCCATCTAGTCTGCCCAATTTTCTAAATACTTTCATTAGTCTTAGAAAATTGGCCTTATCTTATAGTTAGGATAGCCTTATGTCTATCCCACGCATGCTTAAACTCCTTTACTGTAGACTGTGATTTGGTTGTGGAGGTGAAGTCAAGCCAGGAGCTCAGCTCACCCTGATCTCTGTTTGGCTGAGCTATGTATGTACACAGGAAGTTATTTTCTGAAAGGAGGAAGCTGCATATTTCATACTTTTTAAATAAAGCTAAAGAGATTTGAACAGGGAGAAAACCACAGCGTGAGTATGTGGCCAAAAATGATCAAAGACAACTAACTTGTTGGCAGTTGTGTATTTTGGATTTGTGCTGCCCTAGGCACAACTAAATTTGGGCACCCCCAAAATCTAAATTTGCCCCTCCCCCCATTTGTGTCAAGGGCATTTTTTTGACTGACAGACACATGCCCTCATTGATACATGCACTGATATACACTCACTGAGTCATTGGCACACACTGTTTAACCAACACACACTTTCACTGACTGACACACCCACTCACTGACAGGCACACACTCTCAGATACACATAATATGACACACACTCACAGGCACACCCATTCACATTCACAGACACATACTGACAGCTACACCCACTCACTCACTCACAGTAAGGTGGACAGCCCCAGAACACGAGGCAAACAAGGCATTTGTATGGGAGCTTGGGGTGGCATTTTTTGGCGCCTCCCCTGAAAGTGCCGCCCTAGGCAAATGCCTTGTTTGCCTTGTGGTAAATACATCCCTGCTTGTTGGTTCTCAGAGTGTCCTTTAAGTTTGAACATTCTTGGAGTATTCGCTGATTTGTTGAAAATTGTTTACTGTAGTTTATCAAGTCTTTTTAGGTTCAATATGGAATGGCTCTCTATATATGTTGATAAATCCTATCTACAGTGATTGCTGACGCTGGCTGCAAGTTATAAGGCCCTTTTTCCGCAGAACAGATCACGCCTAAAGTGTTATCAAAAGACACTGAAATTATGTGATTGTGATTTCAATGACATAGACTTTAATGGCTGCCCCCAAGCAATTATCGAATAATAGAATGTGGTCAAAGGTTAAAACTCTACTGAAATAAGAACAGCACCTACCAACCACACAAGGGTACATGGAATCTGTTTTGCCCCAAAACCAGTGTATATTTAGGAAAGTATAAAATTAAATTCCAACTCTTCCTATTGAAAGCAGTGTCCCATTTTCAGGTGCCCAAAGTGTACGACAGCAATGTTTCAACCACCGCAACGCTCTTCATAAAGCCTGTATCAAGGTCAACATTCTTAGCATTGTGAACTCAGCTTGAGACTGGTAATATTATTTTGGCTGTTTTGGACTTCACTGACACAACAGCCCTTGCGTTAGGCATTTCTTGCAGGTTTTGCAGCCACAGGTTCAAACTTGGAACCTCCGATTCCCTTATCATGAAGCTGTTCTATTAGCTTGAGATCTGGAGAATATGCACCCATTTGACTTTAAGGAAACCTCCATAAGATGATGATGACTTTCTAACAGTTGCATAATTTTCCTGGGAAAAGCTAAATTTAAAATGTGCAGTTTGTGTTGCTTCTGGTCTACAATGTTTGTAGACAATGTAAGGACATTAGCATTGAGAAAGGGCTGCTGCTCGAAACGTTTGCTGCTTTAACTTTGTCCTCAAACAAATTGTGGTAGTACCTGGGTGTGCACACCTATACTGTACGCGCAGGACTTTTGTTTGTTTTTTGGTTCTACAATGTTTGTCAAGTGTTCCGTTCCTTTCTAATGATGCTCGTTTGGTATTCTGAGACCTTATATGTGTCACTCATACATTATTCACATCTTCAGAGCACCAGCTTGTATGGTTGACACCTTGTATCGCTGATCGATGCATTCATACGGAGAAATCTGATACAGTGGAGTGCGATCATCTACAGACCACAAGCCCCCTTAAGTGGTAACATGCATACAATACCACTGATTCTTATTCACAGAGCGATTCAGAACCAGTGATGATATATGCATGTTTCCACTTGGGGGAGAGGATGGGGGGCAGGGTTGTTTTCTGTAGATGAACGTGCTTCTCTGTGTCTTATATGTGTCTTGTTCCTTATTGGTGTATCACTAAGGGGGTGAAGTGCATAAATGAGAAGCAGCTGGATAATTTTATAATTTTTATTTTATTTGTTTATCTTAAGCGCCTATTTTATTCAGTTTGTATATTGACTATGCATGGATACAGTTTACACCATATACTGACCGTGCCAGCAATATATCCATATATAATATATCCATCTATCACAACAGGTGACAGGCTTCTACTCTTCAATTTACAGTTTTTGTGATCTAGAAACTGCTATAACCTTGTCCTCCTGGCTGTAGTTTTGAGAAGAGGTTTAAGAGATTACCACCAGTACACTTGTATGAATAGATTTATTAGAGGAGACTGCTCATGGCCCTGCGCATCATTTTGAGTCCAGGACCACTTCAAATGGCAAGGGTTTTAAATCAAACCAAAAGAATACAGGTCTCAAAGCACATAACCGCTTTGTTGTGTTGGATACTATGTATATAGTGTGATGCTGGGAGAGGATACATCATACATCAAGCTGTTTAGTTTACCGGACCCCACCTTAAGGGAGTACAAAGTGTAGTTTACTTACCTCTCCATACTGCCATCCAGCCTCTTTGGTAGACATTTGGAGGCTAGTGCACATGTGCAACAAAACACTGCCCTGCTCCAATCCGATGGTCTCTATAGAGTTTGACTCGGTGAGAGCCTCTAGAAGCATTTAAACCCTGCAATGGAAACCTTGCCTTTCCTGCTGAATGGGGGCGACATGGCGTCCAGACCAGTTAATTGAGATGAAGTGGTGGGTGCATATTTTGTCCCTTTAAACAGCACCCATGTCAAGACTGCACAACAGATGTACTTAAAAATGCAAATTTCACAGACACTTGGGAAACTAGCTGATTAGTTCTATGCAAAAAATCATTATTGTGTTCGGTTGCTAGGCGTGCAACTTATCTTCAATAAGACGAGGACTCTGGGAGTTGTAACTAGAGTTCTGTGCTTTCTAATCTAGTGCTGTCATTGATGTCAATGTCTTTTAGGCCAGTTAAGAGTTACTGATATGAAGCAAACATAAAATGAGGTCATCCAGTGCTGATTTAAAGGCACAATCACCAGTTTTCATGACCCTGTTCTATACTTGTGCCCAATAAACTAAAATGGCCAATGTTTCACTTTTGACGCCAGTAGTCGTGAATTCTCAGTAGACCAATTTTACTGCCCCATATAACAAAAGGATTGCTTTCTTTTTTGTGTGAGCTGGGAGGGTCACTTTGTCAGATCATAAAGCTACCTCTCTAGCCTGCAATCTTGCTTGTCACTGAACAGATGCATGTCCCCTGGAGAAATTCTCTTTATAGTACACAATGACATTTAACCACGTACATGAAGATCATCAGTCTAGTAAATATCCTACCATAAAACACCGGCGTTACTTTTTTTGGCTCCGTATCTGAAAATTGCAATTGACTTCTGTGACTTTGCAAATCTTTAACCATTTAGATGATCCAATAGAAGGCAATCAATTGTCTTTTCCAGATCCACTTGGCAGTCAGAGGGTTAGCAAAACCAGAAATGTTTGCTGAAGTCATGCTATATGTCCTGTGCAATAAGCTTTTAATTACTCTTCATCCATGACAGCTACACCATTATCTGAAAGGCTATATGCCTTATCTGATCTATTGAAAATCAAATTAAATAATAATTATAATGGTGTATGACATTGTTTCTCAAATTACACTATCAGGATCAGTACTAACAAAATCATTTCCTTCGTCCGGCCTAATGAGGCAATCAGATCTTCTGATAGTAACATAGTAACTTAGAATGAAAAAAGACAGAAATTCAAGGGCTACAAACTATCACATTTATATTAGGGACCCAAACTCTCCCCAAATTGCAACATGCTTCTTCTTGACTCTGCTCTGATTTCCTGCTGGATCAACAACCATGTATTGATTAAAGTAACCTGTTACTAACAACCAGTGTAAAAGTGATGAGAATTTTTTTTTTTACATTTGGATTGTAAAGCAAAATTAAATGTTATAAATAAAATATATTTAATTCTAATGTTGGAGTGTTCTATAATTTGCATAGTTTCCTGTTCTCTTTTTTTATAAAGTACAGTTAACAACTAAACCACTCCAGCTTGGGTTTAGCAAAATTCCTTTAAATTACTTAAAGGGTTATACCAACCCTGAAAATGTATTCATTCAGTAATGCCTCCCGCCCCCCCCCCCCCCCCTTAATAGGTAACATTAATTCTAATAAAAAACAATAGACTTACCTGGAATCCAGCACGAGGCAAAGCTCTCACATGGTTTCCATGTGTCATACTACCTCTTGCCCCTTGCCACTCCTCTTTCCTCAGCCAACGCCAAACATCTTCCATTAGATGCCCCTTCCGGCCATTCGGTCAATGTCGAATGCATGCACGCGCTACGGGGCATGCGCAGTGACATGGCAAAAACCATTGTTCCATCCTACTTTAAAGCCAAATCACTCGTTAGCTAAACACATTTATATGTAATAAATCACTAATTGTCATAATTGTTCCTCAACCAGTCATTTCACTCCTATGCTGGTGTAAACCCTTCTCTGACATCACTTACTTGCCCAGCCGTGGTATAAGTAGTCCAAGAGTGTTTGACTTGGCTCTGTTATTTCGACTATTATTACCTCTGGAATCCCTGACCTTGGCTTTGTGTACTTGATGATGATGATGATGATTATTATTCTACCATGTCCTATCCTTGACCTGTCTCCGTATTCTATATTAGAACTATATTCTTTGCTCCATACTTTAACCACTTAAGGACACATGACATGTGTGACATGTCATGATTCCCTTTTATTCCAGAAGTTTGGTCCTTAAAGGGATAAGCCCGGTCACACTAAGATCCAGTAATAGGTATTTATCTTTTAACTATTGCCTCTAGTTTGCATGTTAGTCCCTTGACGCCATGCCTCTTCTCCTGTCACAGCTCCCTTGCACAGTTCAATCAAATGCTTCTCACAGAGGAGATTCTGCTGAATCTTAAATCACCTCTCATGACAAACTGTTATATCCTCAAGGCCACACAATAAAAATCTTTTTTTTTTTTCTTCACTTCGAAAATACACAAGGGTTCACTGACCCGCAAATGAAAATGAGCTTTTAAAGATTTGTACAGGTACTGGAGTTGAACTGAGGGATTGGTGAGATAAATAGTGTACAACAGAGAGAAAGAATAGATTTCTCGTACCGATAATTACTCAGATGAGAATAGATTACATATAACCTTAGTCATAATTTGATCATCTTGCTTTTTTTTAGTGTCCTATCATGTGATTGAGACTGAGAGCCACAGATACCCTAAGTCCCAGGTAAAATCTATCGAATCAGAAGAAGGCCAGTAGGACGGTGAGAGACGTCACACTGCACGTCAGCTGGAGCCCGAAACTAGAGACTTTTCTCAGCATTTTTATTATTAATAAACAGAGACAGTGGGCACCAAGTTGGCAAGCCCACCAAGACCTCAAATATGCAGTTTCTATGTTTTATTTTCCAATACACTTTTTTTGGTACTGTACTATTTTTATTTTTTTGTTTGTTTTTGGTTCCCCTCCATTCAAGTTTTAAGCCCAAGATATTGCATGGCAGTCATTCCTTCCAGTATGGAATATTTCCCTCTCTAGTAGAACCATTCAAATCCAAAGCTAGGGTGACATCGCTCTGGTAAATGTGAGTTGAACCCCAGACATTTTACTATTGATTTTATTGATTAATATTGATTGTTACAGATAGTGTGCACTATTATCTATCTAATCTTATTATTTTTAGATTTGGATTAATAAGGAAAAATATTATTTTTCTGTTAAGTATTCCAATTTCCAAGCGTACTGCTTTTTGGTATATATTCTAAAAATCATTATACATTAGATCCCATTATAAGATCCCATTCAGGAAAATATTTAAATATTATTGTGTTGTATTTTTAATAACATAAAATACTATATCTGTTCACATTCTCTGCCCTGCTTACGTAATTTAAATCAGGCGAGCCCCTTCATTTAGTCTGGGCAAATAGTGGTTTAATGTGTTCTGTTCAGATTAGCAAGCCTTCTCTGGTGTGAGAATGGAACTCTGGGGAACTGTCCCTAAAAGTGGATTTGTGTTGATTCAGCGGATCACTATAAGATGCTTATTATGCTCTTTAATACTGTTTTTTTTATTTGAACTTACTGTGCAGTTTTAGATTATTTAGGTTCTTCTATTTACATATAAAGCAAATTAAATATTGTCTGAAGGGGTCAGCGATGCCTTAATTTAAACAACTTATAATTAATAGTCCAGTGCGAAAAATGTAGATGTTAACAGAAAGGTTATATAATTAATTCATAGCCGGATGCAAGAAAAAAAAAAAAAGTCATAAGTTGACTCTGTCACCTTCGGCAGTCATTGCTTTATTGTAAAGCAGTCCAGTAATAGCCCAGTACATGGTGTGTATCGAGCACAGGGACTGCCTGCAGCACAACTCTAGGACAACGTGACAAAGTGCTCCAACGCTGGACCGCCTCTACAAAGCTATTGCTGGATTCCTGGGTACCAGGCACTCCGGTTTACCACCCATGATTCTTTGCGGCAAAAGGTATCTGATTTATATGGCTTGGTGCCACACAGATTGGATTCTTTGGTCAGTGTGAGGGGCTGTTGCTGAAATTCACCACCAGTAAGAAATCTGGCAAAACTAGAGGTCATTGCACTGATTTGGGGAGGGGGGGATTAAATTGCATTAATGAGGGTGACATACAGCGTACTGTGCCTGTCATGAACAAACTCATTTATTAGCAATCTACTTAGATTTGATCATTCTAGTGTCCTGTTTCTGTGTTACCTTGAGAATTAGTCTCAGTATACAGGTGAAGACTGCCCAGGTCGCTGCGGAGGGTGGACATGTGGCTTCAGTTACTGCAACAGGGTGGAGAGGTGGCAATTATGGCCTTGCAGAAGGAAGGTGCAAAATATAGATTGTGATTCTGTATTCCTTTCCCACCGGGTCTGTACTCTCTTCTCTACCTGTCAATGAAGGTATGTAGGAGTATGGCCAAGAGATTTCTTCTTCTGGTTAAATGGACACACCGGACCACTAAAGCACTTTAGCTTGCTGAAATGCTTCATGTGTGAAGAGTGCGCCCTCTTTATTTGTTCATTGTAAAAAAAGGTGCAGATCTCAACAGAAATTGTCACTTTTATATATTAAATTTGCTACACCCAAGGAATAAAAGTACGATTAACCCTTTAAGTCCGGAGGACGTACTATTACGCCACGCAGAAACCGGCTCTAAACGCCGGCGGGCGTAATAGTACGTCCTCGCTTTTATTGCCACCCACGTGGCCGGCGGTATTCTCCCGCTGCAGATCGCGGTCGGGGGGGATGCCTGGCCCCCCGGGCAACCCCCCCTGTGGCCGGTGACCGCGATCTGCAGTCTCTGATCGCAGTGACAGGCTGTCACTGCGACCAGTATTCAGCATGTGTCAGCCGATTTCAAATCGGCTGACACATGCGGCCGGCGGCTTTCCCCTTGTGCAGATCGCGGTCGGGGGACTTACCTGGCCCCCCAGGCAGTCCCCCTGGGGTCAGTGACCGCGATCTGCTAAGTCTGATCGCAGTGACAGGCTGTCACTGCGATCTCAAAGCACTCTGATCACAGTGACAGCCTGTCACTGCGATCAGTGTTACATGTGTCAGCCTATTGGCTGACACATGTAACTGGCACAATGATCCCCCTGCAGATTGGAAGGGGGGAGTGCTTGTACCACCCAGGCACTCCCCCCTGTGGTCAATTACCCAATCTGCAGGAGGTGATCACAGTGACAGGCAGTCACTTTGATCACTGATCCTGTGTGTCAGCCAGTGATGTGAAATCACTGGCTGACACTGTCTCTGCCCCCTGTCCTGTAAAAAAAAAAAAATATTAGTTCAAAAAATAAATTAAAAAAATTACAGTTACAAATAAAATATACTTAGATCATATATATTATATATATATATATGATCTAAGTGTATATATATATATATACACATACACACACACACACATTTACACATACACGACGTGTATTTAAATATTAATAAATATATATATATATTAATATCAAATTACACGTAGACTGATACTGATTAAATATATATAATTATTGTTATATATATATTTATATATAATATAAAAAAAATATATATGTAAATACGTAAAAAAATAAAATTAAAAAAATATTTAAAAATAGAAGAACGGGAGGCGGGGCTTAGCACCCGAGGCGAGCGGTCGCACTGATCGAGAGCTCCGAGGCCCAAGCGAGGAAAACGGGCAAACACTCAGCCATCCTGCTACCAAACCACGGCAAAAGCCCTCGACACACACCCCAACACCATGGGGCGCAAAACCGGGAAAAAAAATCCAGGGAAAATCAACCCGGGACTCACCATAGGAGACATGTGGCGGCAGGCCCGAGGCACAACTGAAGCCAACATGGCGACACTCCACGGAGGCTGTTCGGATTTTTCCGATGACCTCTCAGGTGAGGAATACTTACCGACTCACACTGCCAGACGTCCCTCGCCACCGACCAACCCCCCACAAGACTCCATGCCAGTGACAGTGGCGATCCTTCAGCAAATGCTTGCCGATCACCACAAGGACTTCCACAAGGAGATCACTGCGCTAAGGGGAGACCTAAAGGGGGTGACGAACCGCCTAACCACCATAGAGAACCGAACCGAAACGCACGCTGAGGACATAAGGGACCTCCAACGCACCGTGCAGGAGCTGCAGCTGCGGCTACGCTCTCACGACCACCGCATGGCCGAGAACGAAGATACCAGGCGGCGTAATAACCTGAAACTCAGGGGGCTCCCAGAGAACGCCACAGATGCGGACCTGCCGCAAACCGTCAAAAGCCTACTCGCAAAGATAATGCCACAAGCACAGGCAGAACGCATCCGCCCAGAGCGTATTTTCCGGGTCCCCAAGTCACCAAAGGCGCCCACTGGATCGACTAGAGACACCATAATAGCATTCCGGAATAGTTCCGACAAGATGGCGATATTGGACGCCCTACGGGGTAAGGCGCCTCCACAACATGAGGGCAAAGATATACATTTCTACGCAGACCTCTCCAGCAACACCCTAGCTTGGAGACGGTCCCTCCAACCACTCACCGCCATCCTCCGCAAAAAAGGCCTCGGATACCGCTGGCGGCCATCTCACACCCTTGCGGTCCAACAGGGTCCTGAAATACACCGCATACGTGACATAAGTGACGCGACGCCACTCCTGCACTCCTTAGGCCTAACTTTGGACTCCCTCACACCACCGATCCAGCAGAACCAATCCTCCCCGCAACATCGATGGGACCCAGCCAGGACTGTCCCATTTGTCCCACAAGGCCTAACCCCGGACTCTTACGCTACCATCACCACCTGAACGGAGAAGGGTGACCACATGGACTGCCGGTCCCTACAACCAGCACGCATATGGAGGTCGACGTCTAACGGCTCAATCCAGCACTCTCGACCACTGACTGCCATCTTCAACGCACTCACCACCCCGGAGCCTTATACGGGGCTGGCACACAAGGAACAGTGACACTTGGACTGAACAGTACTGCACCCGTGGGGCACCTCCCTGACCCTAGACCCAACTATTGTTATGTTTTTGTTCTTATCAACCCTGCCTCCGACCCCGGCTTGCAAGCACAGCACATAGAGCCGGCATCGGCTGACTGAATAGAATTACACCTAAGACATTGCTCTCACCTTGTTGACACCACGTAGTTTACATTTATGCTTAAAGTATTTATTTTAATTTTCTATTTTACCTATACTGCTGTTGCCTCAGCCGAAACTTGCACCTAATATTTTGCAGTGCAAACAAGCATTGGTAAGGTTAAACAAGCCTGTATCTCTCACGTTATTACCAGTCCGACGGATGGACCCAGCCTGTTTACAGCGAAATTATACACGTTAAGTTGATGTTATACTGCTTTAAACGACCGTAATGATACACGTTAAGTTGATGTTATACTGCTTTAAACGACTGCCTATATTACATATTATAAAATTATGCCTGTTTAACAAGAACCCCGCTCGTTGAGCGAGAGCACCTCGAGCCTGCCTATAACATTTTATACACGGCAAACATAATACAATTTAAAAGGGCTACTTAATTAAGGGAATGCTCACAATAATTCCTAGCGTGAAGCCACTGTGTCATTACAACCTGTCGTCACTGCTAGTACTCAGGGTTCTATCTTAACTCTTTAATCTGAGCAAGTTCCTTATATTGAAAAATGTGCATTTGTTCTCTAGGCAATGACATCGGAAAACTGTGTTAAACTATCGGCTGGTGACCGCTGTTGTGGCGACACAGACCCTATTTGCATGCTTAATAATCGTACTGTACTACTACTTGCACTGCCACCATGTCACCCCTTGCAGAACTATTACAGTTGACCATATGTGACTCCTTAAACCGTAGTGACTACCCAAGTTAGCAATGTATATATATATCGCATGTAAAATTACAGCATAGTTCCACTAGCTGACGTATATGACACACAACGTTAATACCCAAAATCATGATGTCCGCAAGTGTAATGTTTCCCACTGTATGTCTTCTCTAACCTCTCCTACCTGCCGAGCTCATTTTGATTCTTCACTAAAGCAAGACTTAAAACAATTGTAATCCTGACACGTGTATGAATGTATGCACTCCGCAGGAATGCTTTGCCATATATTCCACACAAACTTCACACACAGAAATCGTCCATATACCTGTTTAGTTAAGCATGTTTAAACCACCATACAGCTGTTTAAAAGTCAATTACTTTCTTGTTCATAAAAAATTGTGCTGTTGTACCTGCCACACTGTCAAATACTATGAAAAAGCCTGCAGTTGCTGTTGTGGCTCTGCAAGCCTGTTGTTAATGCATGCACAGCAAAAATAAAGAATTGAAAAAAAAAAAAAAAAATATTTAAAAATAAATAATTAAAAAATATATAGATGTGTGTTATTTCGTTCTAACTGTATTGTGATAATAATATATATATATTTATATCAAAATACACGTAGAACAAAATAAAATATATATCATAATATATATATCTATATACATAAATATATACGTATATATCACTATATATACCTATATATAAATAAAAATATTTTTAAAAAAATTATATATATATATACGTATATATACACATATGTATATATATACATATATTAATTCTACACATATATTTATGTAATAATTTTACATAATTAGGTATCCTAATTAATTACAATTAGCGGGACCTGCCTGACAACCCATGCCGAAAGTATAGGGAATTTAATTTGCTAGCACTATATTTAACCCTATAACTTTCCAAGACACCATAAAACCTGTACATGGGGGGTACTGTTTTACTCGGGAGACTTTGCTGAACACAGATATTAGTGTTTCAAAACAGTAAAATGTATTACAACGATGATATCGCCAGTAAAAGTGACGTTTTCTGCATTTTTCACGCACAAACAGCACTTACACGGACGATATTATTGCTGCAATACTTTTTACTGTTTTGAAATACAAATATTTGTGTTGAGCGAAGTCTCCCGAGTACAACAGTACCCCACATGTACAGGTTTTATGGTGTTTTCAAAAGTTACAGCGTCAAATATAAGGCTTGTGTTTCATTTTTTTCACATTAAAATTCGCCAGATTGCTTACGTTGCCTTTGTGACCCTATGGTAGCCCAAGAATGAAAATTACCCCTATGATGGCATACCATTTGCAATAGTAGACAACCCAAGGCATTGCAAATGGGGTTTGTCCAGACTTTTTTAGTAGCCACTTAGTCACAAACACTGGCCAAAATTGGCGTTTTTTACATTTTTCACACACAAACAAATACTAACGCTAACTTTGGCCAGTGTTTGTGACCAAATGGCTACTAAAAAAGACTGGACATACCCCATTTGCAATACCTTGGGTTGTCTACTATTGCAAATGGTATGCCATTATGGGTGTAAATGTAATTCCTGGGCTACTATACAGTCTCAAAGGCAACGTAACCAATCTGGCGAATTTCAATTTCAAATGTAACACGCTATATTTGACCCTGTAACTTCCCAAAACACCATAAAACCTGTACATAGGGGGTACTGTTTTACACGTGAGACATCGCTGAATACAAATATGTGTATTGTATTGCAGTAAAAGCAAACAGTATTTTGACATCCACAGTTAAAATGTCACATAGAACTAAAAAAAATTTAAAAATTATTTTTTTCTCCCATTTTTTTAATATATTTTTTATATTAAATTATGTTCAATACCTAAATATTTGATGTTAAATGAAAGCCCTGTTTCCCCTGAATAAAATGATATATAATAAGGGGGGTGCATTTCATATGAAAGAGGTGAATTACGGTTGGACAGACATATAGCGAAAATGCCAGGTTTTGTTTATGTTTTGTTCTGTTCACAACTTGTACATTTGGCTGCGGTGTTAAGGGGTTAAATGCGTGCGTGTTTTTATTTTGAGTTTATTTACTAAACATCGTTTTTTTATTTTATTTGTAGTTGGGCAGCGACGTGTCCCTTTGATGCTGTAATGGAAACAATCCCCTCTCCTTTTCTGCTTGAAGGAGCTACTGTTGGAACTAGACTAGAGTAAATATAATGGACAGACATGCATGCTGTCTCCAGACTCATGAAGACTCCATCAAAATATAAAGTGTAAAACAAACATCTTTAAATCCAAGTGTTGATTTATTCCTTATAAACAGGCTTACAGTGTCGCAACCACGTAACAGACGAGAATAGAGAATTGTAGCTGTAATATCTCCTATATTCAAACGGCCACAACTGGGGAGGGGGCAAACAACAGCAAAAATGGGAAAAGAGACAAAGTGCTGATTTGGATTCCCTCCAATTCATAGTTTAACCACTTAACCCCTTAAGGACACATGACGTGTGTGACATGTCATGATTCCCTTTTATTCCAGAAGTTTGGTCCTTAAGGGGTTAAGGACCAAACTTCTGGAATAAAAGGGAATCATGACATGTCACACATGTCGTGTGTCCTTAAGGGGTTAATGGAGATATACACCAATGCAGGTTTATTCATTCCCTTAAATAAAATAAGTCACATGAACTAGGGCAATCAGTCACATCAGTCCCTTTCAGTTACTTTGTAAAACATTCGATTTAGATTAAATAAAGATGTCTGGAGCAACATATAGTGAGATATAACAAACCCACACATCTCTCCCACCAGCCCCCAGCCTACACTAACTGTTGAGCCTCCGGAGTCAGCATATGCAGCATATCTGTGTCTTGTTCACCGAGATTTGGAAATCGTGTTATTTATGTTTCAGCATCTGTCCATTTAGCCAAACTACAAGACTATTCTTTCTGGGTTACTTACTAAAGTTTGTAATAACTGTCGGAATGTGCTCAAAAGCACTATTGCAATCACATAAAGTATACAATACAGATTCAAAAAATATATTAAATATATCTAACTTTATTTCCTCCAGCCCGGGCTATTATACAGTAATGTGTGATTCCTAAAACACATTTTTTTTTTTGTATTATTTTTTTTTTTATATAGGGACAGGGGGAGAGGAATCCTGTCTTAGAACATAGCTCATATAATACACTGTACAGCAGTGTTCTATGTTTTATTATATGTGCATTATATGTTTTAAGTATATAAAGAAAGACAAAGAAATATTTACAAAATCTTTCAAATTAGAGCAACCTTTTGGAGCCTATGCTTTTCCAGTACAGCCCTAAATACTAATCTTCACTTGCATCCTTTCCTCAAAACCTGTTCTAGCAATCCTAAATTAACTTACTAGCGAGTGTGGATTAGATGGTATATTACAATGTCTATCATTATGTAATAGAAACATTTTAAATAGAAATAAGCATTGCAGAATAATCCATACAGCCATTGTAATGCATAATGTATTTTATTCAGCTATTATTGATGTCCCATATATTACGTTAAAGGGTCTACTCCAAACACCATGACCACTTCAGTGTTTTCTGAAGTGGTCCAAAACATTGTATTATGATGTGTTCCTGTCTTCATTAAAAAATTACTATGCATCCTTCCTGATGGACCTGTGGACTTTATAATGAACACTTCAGTGAGTTGAAGTGGTCATGGTGCCTGGACTCTGTATGTGTGGAATTTCTCTATGTAACGCTGCAAATACAGAGATGGACCTCTTAGCTGCTGGAGGTGTAAACTCTACTTTTGATTGCATCATTAGCCAGCCCAGAACAAGGTTCAAAACTGATTCTGTTCAAAACTGATATCTGATGCCAGCACGGACAGCATTCTGGCGCCAAAGAGTCAGTGGTGGTAGGCCCCACCATGCCACCTCTGTTTTTTCATTAGTCCATCCTCTCTGACCTGCTTTCCATCACCTGTGGGGGGGAGGGGGGATGATGTCAACCAAGTAAGATTTGACTGGGGGGACAAATTGGACTCGGTGATGGAACAGAGCCAAGTTTTAGTAAGAGAACTTCAGAAATTAATGTTTTATGAAAATACTATTTTTTTAATTGGAGTATTTCATTGAAGGTTGTGAATTTATAGGTGGTTGGAGAATTCATGCTTTTTTTTGCATCCAAAATGCCATCTTTAGTTGTGGTTCCCTTTGTGGTATGCCAACTAGAGATGTCGCAAACATAAAATTTTCCGTTTGCGAATGGCGAACGCGAATTTCCACAAATGTTCCACAAACGAACGGGCGAACCGCCATAGACTTCAATAGGCAGGCGAATTTTAAAACCCACAGGGACTCTTTCTGGCCACAATAGTGATGGAAAAGTTGTTTCAAGGGGACTAACACCTGGACTGTGGCATGCCGGAGGGGGATCCATGGCAAAACTCCCATGGAAAATTACATAGTTGATGCAGAGTCTGGTTTTAATCCATAAAGGGCATAAATAACCTAACATTCCTAAATTGTTTGGAATAACATGCTTTAAAACATCAGGTATGATGTTGTATCGATCAGTTATTATAGTACACAATGACATTTAACCACGTACATGAAGATCATCAGTCTAGTAAATATCCTACCATAAAACACCGGCGTTACTTTTTTTGGCTCCGTATCTGAAAATTGCAATTGACTTCTGTGACTTTGCAAATCTTTAACCATTTAGATGATCCAATAGAAGGCAATCAATTGTCTTTTCCAGATCCACTTGGCAGTCAGAGGGTTAGCAAAACCAGAAATGTTTGCTGAAGTCATGCTATATGTCCTGTGCAATAAGCTTTTAATTACTCTTCATCCATGACAGCTACACCATTATCTGAAAGGCTATATGCCTTATCTGATCTATTGAAAATCAAATTAAATAATAATTATAATGGTGTATGACATTGTTTCTCAAATTACACTATCAGGATCAGTACTAACAAAATCATTTCCTTCGTCCGGCCTAATGAGGCAATCAGATCTTCTGATAGTAACATAGTAACTTAGAATGAAAAAAGACAGAAATTCAAGGGCTACAAACTATCACATTTATATTAGGGACCCAAACTCTCCCCAAATTGCAACATGCTTCTTCTTGACTCTGCTCTGATTTCCTGCTGGATCAACAACCATGTATTGATTAAAGTAACCTGTTACTAACAACCAGTGTAAGAGTGATGAGAATTTTTTTTTTTTACATTTGGATTGTAAAGCAAAATTAAATGTTATAAATAAAATATATTTAATTCTAATGTTGGAGTGTTCTATAATTTGCATAGTTTCCTGTTCTCTTTTTTTATAAAGTACAGTTAACAACTAAACCACTCCAGCTTGGGTTTAGCAAAATTCCTTTAAATTACTTAAAGGGTTATACCAACCCTGAAAATGTATTCATTCAGTAATGCCTCCCGCCCCCCCCCCCCCCCCTTAATAGGTAACATTAATTCTAATAAAAAACAATAGACTTACCTGGAATCCAGCACGAGGCAAAGCTCTCACATGGTTTCCATGTGTCATACTACCTCTTGCCCCTTGCCACTCCTCTTTCCTCAGCCAACGCCAAACATCTTCCATTAGATGCCCCTTCCGGCCATTCGGTCAATGTCGAATGCATGCACGCGCTACGGGGCATGCGCAGTGACATGGCAAAAACCATTGTTCCATCCTACTTTAAAGCCAAATCACTCGTTAGCTAAACACATTTATATGTAATAAATCACTAATTGTCATAATTGTTCCTCAACCAGTCATTTCACTCCTATGCTGGTGTAAACCCTTCTCTGACATCACTTACTTGCCCAGCCGTGGTATAAGTAGTCCAAGAGTGTTTGACTTGGCTCTGTTATTTCGACTATTATTACCTCTGGAATCCCTGACCTTGGCTTTGTGTACTTGATGATGATGATGATGATTATTATTCTACCATGTCCTATCCTTGACCTGTCTCCGTATTCTATATTAGAACTATATTCTTTGCTCCATACTTTAACCACTTAAGGACACATGACATGTGTGACATGTCATGATTCCCTTTTATTCCAGAAGTTTGGTCCTTAAAGGGATAAGCCCGGTCACACTAAGATCCAGTAATAGGTATTTATCTTTTAACTATTGCCTCTAGTTTGCATGTTAGTCCCTTGACGCCATGCCTCTTCTCCTGTCACAGCTCCCTTGCACAGTTCAATCAAATGCTTCTCACAGAGGAGATTCTGCTGAATCTTAAATCACCTCTCATGACAAACTGTTATATCCTCAAGGCCACACAATAAAAATCTTTTTTTTTTTTCTTCACTTCGAAAATACACAAGGGTTCACTGACCCGCAAATGAAAATGAGCTTTTAAAGATTTGTACAGGTACTGGAGTTGAACTGAGGGATTGGTGAGATAAATAGTGTACAACAGAGAGAAAGAATAGATTTCTCGTACCGATAATTACTCAGATGAGAATAGATTACATATAACCTTAGTCATAATTTGATCATCTTGCTTTTTTTTAGTGTCCTATCATGTGATTGAGACTGAGAGCCACAGATACCCTAAGTCCCAGGTAAAATCTATCGAATCAGAAGAAGGCCAGTAGGACGGTGAGAGACGTCACACTGCACGTCAGCTGGAGCCCGAAACTAGAGACTTTTCTCAGCATTTTTATTATTAATAAACAGAGACAGTGGGCACCAAGTTGGCAAGCCCACCAAGACCTCAAATATGCAGTTTCTATGTTTTATTTTCCAATACACTTTTTTTGGTACTGTACTATTTTTATTTTTTTGTTTGTTTTTGGTTCCCCTCCATTCAAGTTTTAAGCCCAAGATATTGCATGGCAGTCATTCCTTCCAGTATGGAATATTTCCCTCTCTAGTAGAACCATTCAAATCCAAAGCTAGGGTGACATCGCTCTGGTAAATGTGAGTTGAACCCCAGACATTTTACTATTGATTTTATTGATTAATATTGATTGTTACAGATAGTGTGCACTATTATCTATCTAATCTTATTATTTTTAGATTTGGATTAATAAGGAAAAATATTATTTTTCTGTTAAGTATTCCAATTTCCAAGCGTACTGCTTTTTGGTATATATTCTAAAAATCATTATACATTAGATCCCATTATAAGATCCCATTCAGGAAAATATTTAAATATTATTGTGTTGTATTTTTAATAACATAAAATACTATATCTGTTCACATTCTCTGCCCTGCTTACGTAATTTAAATCAGGCGAGCCCCTTCATTTAGTCTGGGCAAATAGTGGTTTAATGTGTTCTGTTCAGATTAGCAAGCCTTCTCTGGTGTGAGAATGGAACTCTGGGGAACTGTCCCTAAAAGTGGATTTGTGTTGATTCAGCGGATCACTATAAGATGCTTATTATGCTCTTTAATACTGTTTTTTTTATTTGAACTTACTGTGCAGTTTTAGATTATTTAGGTTCTTCTATTTACATATAAAGCAAATTAAATATTGTCTGAAGGGGTCAGCGATGCCTTAATTTAAACAACTTATAATTAATAGTCCAGTGCGAAAAATGTAGATGTTAACAGAAAGGTTATATAATTAATTCATAGCCGGATGCAAGAAAAAAAAAAAAAGTCATAAGTTGACTCTGTCACCTTCGGCAGTCATTGCTTTATTGTAAAGCAGTCCAGTAATAGCCCAGTACATGGTGTGTATCGAGCACAGGGACTGCCTGCAGCACAACTCTAGGACAACGTGACAAAGTGCTCCAACGCTGGACCGCCTCTACAAAGCTATTGCTGGATTCCTGGGTACCAGGCACTCCGGTTTACCACCCATGATTCTTTGCGGCAAAAGGTATCTGATTTATATGGCTTGGTGCCACACAGATTGGATTCTTTGGTCAGTGTGAGGGGCTGTTGCTGAAATTCACCACCAGTAAGAAATCTGGCAAAACTAGAGGTCATTGCACTGATTTGGGGAGGGGGGGATTAAATTGCATTAATGAGGGTGACATACAGCGTACTGTGCCTGTCATGAACAAACTCATTTATTAGCAATCTACTTAGATTTGATCATTCTAGTGTCCTGTTTCTGTGTTACCTTGAGAATTAGTCTCAGTATACAGGTGAAGACTGCCCAGGTCGCTGCGGAGGGTGGACATGTGGCTTCAGTTACTGCAACAGGGTGGAGAGGTGGCAATTATGGCCTTGCAGAAGGAAGGTGCAAAATATAGATTGTGATTCTGTATTCCTTTCCCACCGGGTCTGTACTCTCTTCTCTACCTGTCAATGAAGGTATGTAGGAGTATGGCCAAGAGATTTCTTCTTCTGGTTAAATGGACACACCGGACCACTAAAGCACTTTAGCTTGCTGAAATGCTTCATGTGTGAAGAGTGCGCCCTCTTTATTTGTTCATTGTAAAAAAAGGTGCAGATCTCAACAGAAATTGTCACTTTTATATATTAAATTTGCTACACCCAAGGAATAAAAGTACGATTAACCCTTTAAGTCCGGAGGACGTACTATTACGCCACGCAGAAACCGGCTCTAAACGCCGGCGGGCGTAATAGTACGTCCTCGCTTTTATTGCCACCCACGTGGCCGGCGGTATTCTCCCGCTGCAGATCGCGGTCGGGGGGGATGCCTGGCCCCCCGGGCAACCCCCCCTGTGGCCGGTGACCGCGATCTGCAGTCTCTGATCGCAGTGACAGGCTGTCACTGCGACCAGTATTCAGCATGTGTCAGCCGATTTCAAATCGGCTGACACATGCGGCCGGCGGCTTTCCCCTTGTGCAGATCGCGGTCGGGGGACTTACCTGGCCCCCCAGGCAGTCCCCCTGGGGTCAGTGACCGCGATCTGCTAAGTCTGATCGCAGTGACAGGCTGTCACTGCGATCTCAAAGCACTCTGATCACAGTGACAGCCTGTCACTGCGATCAGTGTTACATGTGTCAGCCTATTGGCTGACACATGTAACTGGCACAATGATCCCCCTGCAGATTGGAAGGGGGGAGTGCTTGTACCACCCAGGCACTCCCCCCTGTGGTCAATTACCCAATCTGCAGGAGGTGATCACAGTGACAGGCAGTCACTTTGATCACTGATCCTGTGTGTCAGCCAGTGATGTGAAATCACTGGCTGACACTGTCTCTGCCCCCTGTCCTGTAAAAAAAAAAAAATATTAGTTCAAAAAATAAATTAAAAAAATTACAGTTACAAATAAAATATACTTAGATCATATATATTATATATATATATATGATCTAAGTGTATATATATATATACACATACACACACACACACATTTACACATACACGACGTGTATTTAAATATTAATAAATATATATATATATTAATATCAAATTACACGTAGACTGATACTGATTAAATATATATAATTATTGTTATATATATATTTATATATAATATAAAAAAAATATATATGTAAATACGTAAAAAAATAAAATTAAAAAAATATTTAAAAATAGAAGAACGGGAGGCGGGGCTTAGCACCCGAGGCGAGCGGTCGCACTGATCGAGAGCTCCGAGGCCCAAGCGAGGAAAACGGGCAAACACTCAGCCATCCTGCTACCAAACCACGGCAAAAGCCCTCGACACACACCCCAACACCATGGGGCGCAAAACCGGGAAAAAAAATCCAGGGAAAATCAACCCGGGACTCACCATAGGAGACATGTGGCGGCAGGCCCGAGGCACAACTGAAGCCAACATGGCGACACTCCACGGAGGCTGTTCGGATTTTTCCGATGACCTCTCAGGTGAGGAATACTTACCGACTCACACTGCCAGACGTCCCTCGCCACCGACCAACCCCCCACAAGACTCCATGCCAGTGACAGTGGCGATCCTTCAGCAAATGCTTGCCGATCACCACAAGGACTTCCACAAGGAGATCACTGCGCTAAGGGGAGACCTAAAGGGGGTGACGAACCGCCTAACCACCATAGAGAACCGAACCGAAACGCACGCTGAGGACATAAGGGACCTCCAACGCACCGTGCAGGAGCTGCAGCTGCGGCTACGCTCTCACGACCACCGCATGGCCGAGAACGAAGATACCAGGCGGCGTAATAACCTGAAACTCAGGGGGCTCCCAGAGAACGCCACAGATGCGGACCTGCCGCAAACCGTCAAAAGCCTACTCGCAAAGATAATGCCACAAGCACAGGCAGAACGCATCCGCCCAGAGCGTATTTTCCGGGTCCCCAAGTCACCAAAGGCGCCCACTGGATCGACTAGAGACACCATAATAGCATTCCGGAATAGTTCCGACAAGATGGCGATATTGGACGCCCTACGGGGTAAGGCGCCTCCACAACATGAGGGCAAAGATATACATTTCTACGCAGACCTCTCCAGCAACACCCTAGCTTGGAGACGGTCCCTCCAACCACTCACCGCCATCCTCCGCAAAAAAGGCCTCGGATACCGCTGGCGGCCATCTCACACCCTTGCGGTCCAACAGGGTCCTGAAATACACCGCATACGTGACATAAGTGACGCGACGCCACTCCTGCACTCCTTAGGCCTAACTTTGGACTCCCTCACACCACCGATCCAGCAGAACCAATCCTCCCCGCAACATCGATGGGACCCAGCCAGGACTGTCCCATTTGTCCCACAAGGCCTAACCCCGGACTCTTACGCTACCATCACCACCTGAACGGAGAAGGGTGACCACATGGACTGCCGGTCCCTACAACCAGCACGCATATGGAGGTCGACGTCTAACGGCTCAATCCAGCACTCTCGACCACTGACTGCCATCTTCAACGCACTCACCACCCCGGAGCCTTATACGGGGCTGGCACACAAGGAACAGTGACACTTGGACTGAACAGTACTGCACCCGTGGGGCACCTCCCTGACCCTAGACCCAACTATTGTTATGTTTTTGTTCTTATCAACCCTGCCTCCGACCCCGGCTTGCAAGCACAGCACATAGAGCCGGCATCGGCTGACTGAATAGAATTACACCTAAGACATTGCTCTCACCTTGTTGACACCACGTAGTTTACATTTATGCTTAAAGTATTTATTTTAATTTTCTATTTTACCTATACTGCTGTTGCCTCAGCCGAAACTTGCACCTAATATTTTGCAGTGCAAACAAGCATTGGTAAGGTTAAACAAGCCTGTATCTCTCACGTTATTACCAGTCCGACGGATGGACCCAGCCTGTTTACAGCGAAATTATACACGTTAAGTTGATGTTATACTGCTTTAAACGACCGTAATGATACACGTTAAGTTGATGTTATACTGCTTTAAACGACTGCCTATATTACATATTATAAAATTATGCCTGTTTAACAAGAACCCCGCTCGTTGAGCGAGAGCACCTCGAGCCTGCCTATAACATTTTATACACGGCAAACATAATACAATTTAAAAGGGCTACTTAATTAAGGGAATGCTCACAATAATTCCTAGCGTGAAGCCACTGTGTCATTACAACCTGTCGTCACTGCTAGTACTCAGGGTTCTATCTTAACTCTTTAATCTGAGCAAGTTCCTTATATTGAAAAATGTGCATTTGTTCTCTAGGCAATGACATCGGAAAACTGTGTTAAACTATCGGCTGGTGACCGCTGTTGTGGCGACACAGACCCTATTTGCATGCTTAATAATCGTACTGTACTACTACTTGCACTGCCACCATGTCACCCCTTGCAGAACTATTACAGTTGACCATATGTGACTCCTTAAACCGTAGTGACTACCCAAGTTAGCAATGTATATATATATCGCATGTAAAATTACAGCATAGTTCCACTAGCTGACGTATATGACACACAACGTTAATACCCAAAATCATGATGTCCGCAAGTGTAATGTTTCCCACTGTATGTCTTCTCTAACCTCTCCTACCTGCCGAGCTCATTTTGATTCTTCACTAAAGCAAGACTTAAAACAATTGTAATCCTGACACGTGTATGAATGTATGCACTCCGCAGGAATGCTTTGCCATATATTCCACACAAACTTCACACACAGAAATCGTCCATATACCTGTTTAGTTAAGCATGTTTAAACCACCATACAGCTGTTTAAAAGTCAATTACTTTCTTGTTCATAAAAAATTGTGCTGTTGTACCTGCCACACTGTCAAATACTATGAAAAAGCCTGCAGTTGCTGTTGTGGCTCTGCAAGCCTGTTGTTAATGCATGCACAGCAAAAATAAAGAATTGAAAAAAAAAAAAAAAAATATTTAAAAATAAATAATTAAAAAATATATAGATGTGTGTTATTTCGTTCTAACTGTATTGTGATAATAATATATATATATTTATATCAAAATACACGTAGAACAAAATAAAATATATATCATAATATATATATCTATATACATAAATATATACGTATATATCACTATATATACCTATATATAAATAAAAATATTTTTAAAAAAATTATATATATATATACGTATATATACACATATGTATATATATACATATATTAATTCTACACATATATTTATGTAATAATTTTACATAATTAGGTATCCTAATTAATTACAATTAGCGGGACCTGCCTGACAACCCATGCCGAAAGTATAGGGAATTTAATTTGCTAGCACTATATTTAACCCTATAACTTTCCAAGACACCATAAAACCTGTACATGGGGGGTACTGTTTTACTCGGGAGACTTTGCTGAACACAGATATTAGTGTTTCAAAACAGTAAAATGTATTACAACGATGATATCGCCAGTAAAAGTGACGTTTTCTGCATTTTTCACGCACAAACAGCACTTACACGGACGATATTATTGCTGCAATACTTTTTACTGTTTTGAAATACAAATATTTGTGTTGAGCGAAGTCTCCCGAGTACAACAGTACCCCACATGTACAGGTTTTATGGTGTTTTCAAAAGTTACAGCGTCAAATATAAGGCTTGTGTTTCATTTTTTTCACATTAAAATTCGCCAGATTGCTTACGTTGCCTTTGTGACCCTATGGTAGCCCAAGAATGAAAATTACCCCTATGATGGCATACCATTTGCAATAGTAGACAACCCAAGGCATTGCAAATGGGGTTTGTCCAGACTTTTTTAGTAGCCACTTAGTCACAAACACTGGCCAAAATTGGCGTTTTTTACATTTTTCACACACAAACAAATACTAACGCTAACTTTGGCCAGTGTTTGTGACCAAATGGCTACTAAAAAAGACTGGACATACCCCATTTGCAATACCTTGGGTTGTCTACTATTGCAAATGGTATGCCATTATGGGTGTAAATGTAATTCCTGGGCTACTATACAGTCTCAAAGGCAACGTAACCAATCTGGCGAATTTCAATTTCAAATGTAACACGCTATATTTGACCCTGTAACTTCCCAAAACACCATAAAACCTGTACATAGGGGGTACTGTTTTACACGTGAGACATCGCTGAATACAAATATGTGTATTGTATTGCAGTAAAAGCAAACAGTATTTTGACATCCACAGTTAAAATGTCACATAGAACTAAAAAAAATTTAAAAATTATTTTTTTCTCCCATTTTTTTAATATATTTTTTATATTAAATTATGTTCAATACCTAAATATTTGATGTTAAATGAAAGCCCTGTTTCCCCTGAATAAAATGATATATAATAAGGGGGGTGCATTTCATATGAAAGAGGTGAATTACGGTTGGACAGACATATAGCGAAAATGCCAGGTTTTGTTTATGTTTTGTTCTGTTCACAACTTGTACATTTGGCTGCGGTGTTAAGGGGTTAAATGCGTGCGTGTTTTTATTTTGAGTTTATTTACTAAACATCGTTTTTTTATTTTATTTGTAGTTGGGCAGCGACGTGTCCCTTTGATGCTGTAATGGAAACAATCCCCTCTCCTTTTCTGCTTGAAGGAGCTACTGTTGGAACTAGACTAGAGTAAATATAATGGACAGACATGCATGCTGTCTCCAGACTCATGAAGACTCCATCAAAATATAAAGTGTAAAACAAACATCTTTAAATCCAAGTGTTGATTTATTCCTTATAAACAGGCTTACAGTGTCGCAACCACGTAACAGACGAGAATAGAGAATTGTAGCTGTAATATCTCCTATATTCAAACGGCCACAACTGGGGAGGGGGCAAACAACAGCAAAAATGGGAAAAGAGACAAAGTGCTGATTTGGATTCCCTCCAATTCATAGTTTAACCACTTAACCCCTTAAGGACACATGACGTGTGTGACATGTCATGATTCCCTTTTATTCCAGAAGTTTGGTCCTTAAGGGGTTAAGGACCAAACTTCTGGAATAAAAGGGAATCATGACATGTCACACATGTCGTGTGTCCTTAAGGGGTTAATGGAGATATACACCAATGCAGGTTTATTCATTCCCTTAAATAAAATAAGTCACATGAACTAGGGCAATCAGTCACATCAGTCCCTTTCAGTTACTTTGTAAAACATTCGATTTAGATTAAATAAAGATGTCTGGAGCAACATATAGTGAGATATAACAAACCCACACATCTCTCCCACCAGCCCCCAGCCTACACTAACTGTTGAGCCTCCGGAGTCAGCATATGCAGCATATCTGTGTCTTGTTCACCGAGATTTGGAAATCGTGTTATTTATGTTTCAGCATCTGTCCATTTAGCCAAACTACAAGACTATTCTTTCTGGGTTACTTACTAAAGTTTGTAATAACTGTCGGAATGTGCTCAAAAGCACTATTGCAATCACATAAAGTATACAATACAGATTCAAAAAATATATTAAATATATCTAACTTTATTTCCTCCAGCCCGGGCTATTATACAGTAATGTGTGATTCCTAAAACACATTTTTTTTTTTGTATTATTTTTTTTTTTATATAGGGACAGGGGGAGAGGAATCCTGTCTTAGAACATAGCTCATATAATACACTGTACAGCAGTGTTCTATGTTTTATTATATGTGCATTATATGTTTTAAGTATATAAAGAAAGACAAAGAAATATTTACAAAATCTTTCAAATTAGAGCAACCTTTTGGAGCCTATGCTTTTCCAGTACAGCCCTAAATACTAATCTTCACTTGCATCCTTTCCTCAAAACCTGTTCTAGCAATCCTAAATTAACTTACTAGCGAGTGTGGATTAGATGGTATATTACAATGTCTATCATTATGTAATAGAAACATTTTAAATAGAAATAAGCATTGCAGAATAATCCATACAGCCATTGTAATGCATAATGTATTTTATTCAGCTATTATTGATGTCCCATATATTACGTTAAAGGGTCTACTCCAAACACCATGACCACTTCAGTGTTTTCTGAAGTGGTCCAAAACATTGTATTATGATGTGTTCCTGTCTTCATTAAAAAATTACTATGCATCCTTCCTGATGGACCTGTGGACTTTATAATGAACACTTCAGTGAGTTGAAGTGGTCATGGTGCCTGGACTCTGTATGTGTGGAATTTCTCTATGTAACGCTGCAAATACAGAGATGGACCTCTTAGCTGCTGGAGGTGTAAACTCTACTTTTGATTGCATCATTAGCCAGCCCAGAACAAGGTTCAAAACTGATTCTGTTCAAAACTGATATCTGATGCCAGCACGGACAGCATTCTGGCGCCAAAGAGTCAGTGGTGGTAGGCCCCACCATGCCACCTCTGTTTTTTCATTAGTCCATCCTCTCTGACCTGCTTTCCATCACCTGTGGGGGGGAGGGGGGATGATGTCAACCAAGTAAGATTTGACTGGGGGGACAAATTGGACTCGGTGATGGAACAGAGCCAAGTTTTAGTAAGAGAACTTCAGAAATTAATGTTTTATGAAAATACTATTTTTTTAATTGGAGTATTTCATTGAAGGTTGTGAATTTATAGGTGGTTGGAGAATTCATGCTTTTTTTTGCATCCAAAATGCCATCTTTAGTTGTGGTTCCCTTTGTGGTATGCCAACTAGAGATGTCGCAAACATAAAATTTTCCGTTTGCGAATGGCGAACGCGAATTTCCACAAATGTTCCACAAACGAACGGGCGAACCGCCATAGACTTCAATAGGCAGGCGAATTTTAAAACCCACAGGGACTCTTTCTGGCCACAATAGTGATGGAAAAGTTGTTTCAAGGGGACTAACACCTGGACTGTGGCATGCCGGAGGGGGATCCATGGCAAAACTCCCATGGAAAATTACATAGTTGATGCAGAGTCTGGTTTTAATCCATAAAGGGCATAAATAACCTAACATTCCTAAATTGTTTGGAATAACATGCTTTAAAACATCAGGTATGATGTTGTATCGATCAGGTAGTGTAAGGGTTACACCCGCTTCACAGTGACAGACCAAACTCCCAGTTTAACGCACCGCAAACAACTGCAAGCAGTCCATTTGCACAACTGCAAACTCTCCATTTGCACAAGGTTGGATACCAAGCTAGCCATGTCCCGTTCCTTGTCCTCACTGATGTCATTGAAGGTCTCTTCCTCCACCCAGCCACGTACAACACCAAGGGTCCCCGAAAGGTGACAACAAGCCCCCTGGGACGCCTGCTGTGTTTGGTCTTACGCCTCCTCAAAGCCACCTTCCTCCTCTGACTCCTCTTCTTCAGACTCCTCTCTCTGCGTTGCCTTTCTTTGCGTTATTATAAGGTGTGTTAAGTAGTACTATTCCTATCAGTTTAATCCCTGTTACGTCCCCTATCAGGGGACGTGTATATGGCATCAATTTTAGGAACCGGGAGATGGAAAAAGATGCTTGGTCGGCAGGGGCGTACCTAGAGCATTTGGCACCCAGGGCGGACCCTGAGTGTGGCACCCCCCCCCCCATAATAAAAATGTAAGAAAACACCCACAATGATTTGCTTTCCTATGGACTGTTTGAATGTGCGCGCAGCTCTTGCCGAGCTGACGTCGGCAGGGGAGAAGAGGTCACACCTTAAAACCCATTCAGCCACTTACCTTTATCCAACGTCGGGCTCCCTCTGCGCTGGTGACCTCTCCTCCCCATGCCGACGTTAGATCCGAATGCGCATGCGCGGCAAGAGCCGCATGTGCATTCAAACTGGCCATAGGAAAGCATTACTCAATGCTTTCCTATGGACGTCCAGCGTCTTCTCACGGTGAGTTTTACAGTGAGAATTGCGGAAGCGCCTCTAGCGGCTGTCAGTGAGACAGCCACTAGAGGCTGGATTAACCCTCAGTGAAACATATGTTTTCAGCTGCAGGGTTAAAACTAAAGGGACCTGGCACCCATACCACTTTATTGAGCGGATCCTTAGAAATAGCATAGGAAAGGGATTTGAGTTCAAAAGATGTAGCGGCTAGGGCAGAGGTTTTGTAGAAGGGGGCCAGGGCAGGGGTTTTGTATAAATGCACCATTTTTGTAGAAGGGGGAAGACCAGTGCTTTTGTAGAAAGGGGCTGGTGAAAAACTTCTAGAAAACTCCTCCCCTGCCCCTTTCTACAAAGCCCCTGGTCTCGCCCCTTCTAGAAAGCCCCTGCCCTTCGCCCTTCATATAAAAACCCTGCACACTGATCACATAAATTTCATACACTCCGTACACATAAAAACCCTGCACCCCGATCACATAAATTTCATACACTCCCTACACATAAAAAACCCTGCACATCCCCTTAATTAAAAAAAAAAAAAGCTGCACACCCCCTTAAAAAAACCAAAAACCTGCACAACCCCCCTTAATTAAAAAAAATCATGCAAACCCTTAATAAAAACCCTGCACACCCCCTTAATAAAAAACAAAAATCTGCAGTGCACATCCTCCCTTAATAAATAAAATACTGCAACCCCCTTAATAAAAAAAACAACCTGCACCCCCCTTTTAATTAAACATACCCCCTCTAAATAAACTTCCCCCGTGCTGCACCCCCTTTAATTAATCCACATCCCCTTTAATTAATCCACAGCCCCTTTAATTAATCCACAACCCCTCTTTAATTAATCCACAACCCCTCTTTAATTAATCCACCCCCTCTAATTAATCCACAACCCCTCTAATTAATCCACCCCCTCTAATTAATCCACCCCCCTTTAATTAATCCACCCCCCATCTAATTAATCCACCCCCTCTAATTAATCCACCCCTCTTATTAATACACCCCTCTTATTAATACACCCCCCTCTAATTAATACACCCCCCTCTAATTAATACACCCCCTCTAATTAATACACCCCCCTCTAATTAATACACCCCCTCTAATTAATACACCCCCTCTAATTAATACACCCCCTCTACATAATCCACACCCCTCTACATAATCCACCCCCCTCTAATTAATACACCCCCTCTAATTAATACACCCCCCTCTAATTAATCCACCCCATCTAATTAATACACCCCCATCTAATTAATTCACCCCCCTCTAATTAATACACCCCCTCTAATTAATACACCCCCTCTAATTAATCCACCCCCTCTAATTAATCCACCCCCTCTAATTAATACACTCCCCTCTAATTAATCCACCCCCCTCTAATTAATACACCCCCCTCTAATTAATCCACCCCCTTTAATTAATACACCCCTCTAATTAATCCACCCCCTCCAATTAATAAACCCCCTCTACATAATCCACCCCCTCTAATTAATACACCCCCTCTAATTAATACACCCCCTCTAATTAATCCACCCCATCTAATTAATACACCCCCCTCTAATTAATACACCCCCTCTAATTAATACACCCCCTCTAATTAATACACCCCCCTCTAATTAATCCACCCCCTTTAATTAATACACCCCTCTAATTAATCCACCCCCTCCAATTAATAAACCGCCTCTACATAATCCACCCCCTCTAATTAATACACCCCCTCTAATTAATACACCCCCTCTAATTAATCCACCCCCATCTAATTAATACACCCCCCTCTAATTAATACACCCCCTCTAATTAATACAACCCCTCTAATTAATACACCCCCCTTTAATTAATACACCCCTCTAATTAATCCACCCCCCTCTAATTAATCCACCCCCCTCTAATTCATACACCCCCTCTAATTCATACACCCACCTCTAATTAATAAACCCCCTCTAATTAATACACCCCCCTTTAATTAATCCACCCCCCTTTAATTAATACACCCCCCTTTAATTAATCCACCCCCTATAATCAATACACCCCTCTAATTAATACACCCCCTCTAATTAATACACCCTCTAATTAATACACCCCCCTCTAATTAATACACCCCCTCTACATAATCCACCCCCTCTAATTAATACACCCCCCTCTAATTAATACACCCCCATCTAATTAATACACCCCCATCTAATTAATTCACCCCCTTCTAATTAATACACCCCCTCTAATACACCCCCTCTAATTAATACACCCCCTCTAATTAATACACCCCCTCTAATTAATACACCCCCTCTAATTAATACACCCCCCTCTAATTAATCCACCCCCTCTAATTAATCCACCCCCTCTAATTAATCCACCCCCTCTAATTAATCCACCCCCCTCTAATTAATCCACCCCCCTCTAATTAATACACCCCCCTCTAATTAATACACCCCCCTTTAATTAATACACCCCCCCTTTAATTAATACACCCCCCCTTTAATTAATACACCCCCCCTTTAATTAATCCACCCCCCTATAATTAATACACACCTCTAATTAATACACCCCCTCTAATTAATACACCCCCTCTAATTAATACACCCCCCCCTTTAATTAATCCACCCCCCTTTAATTAATACACCCCTCTAATTAATACACCCCCTCTAATTAATACACCCCCCCTTTAATTAATCCACCCCCCTTTTATTAATACACCCCTCTAATTAATCCACCCCCTCTAATTAATCCACCCCCTCTAATTAATACACCCCCCTCTAATTAATACACCCCCCTCTAATTAATACACCCCCCTTTAATTAATACACCCCCCCCTCTAATTAATACTCCCCCCCAGGGGTCAAGTCCTGGGGAAAAAAGTGTGGGAACTCTCCCCCACCAAAAAAACCCCCACTCGTATGCATATATAAACGCGTGCACACACATACACTCACAGACACACACATGCACTCAGACACTCACAGACGCACACACATACTCAGACACTCACACAGTGGTGTATTTTAATTTTGTGCTGCCCTAGGCATGACTATACCTGAGCACCCCCTAATCTAAATTTACCACCCCTTCCTGTCAAGGGCGCACCGCTTCCTAATTAAGAACCCACCCCTTCCTCTTTATACTCCACCTTTTCCTGCTCCTTTTAAAGAAAGCTGTTTTCCTGGCACTATAATTCCCTGTAGTGCCCCCCCTCCCTCATTCGACACTGATGGGGTTAAAATCCTATGGGTATTTAGCAGATGCTGGATGTCCTCATGCACAGGGGTGAGGACGTCCAGCATTAGTTAGGCGACTTTTGGTCACCTAACCACCCGAAAGTCCCTCTAGTGTCTGATAGACAGCCACTAGAGGTGGAGTTACCCCTCAAGGTAATTATTGCAGTTTCTGAGAAACCGCAATAATTACACTTGCAGGTTTAAGGGGACTGGGACACTGCACCCAGACCACTTCAATGAGCTGAAATTGTCTGGGTGCCTATAGTGTCCCTCTAAGCACACTCTCTGTCAGACACCCACACTGGCAGATTCACACTGACAGTAACACACACACTACGTGACAAACACACAGACGTCACTGATTTTACACACACACACATTCACTGACACACACTCATTCATTGACAGAGAGACACACACAAACACACTGACAGACACACACTAATAGTCACACACACACTAAATGACAAACAGACTCTCACTGATTTGACAGACACTTACAAACATACACTAACAGAAGCACATACACACAAACATGTCCATACACTAACAGAAGCACATACACTCATACGCACACACACATGCATACACTAACAGAAGCACATACACGCAAACATGCATACACTAACAGAAGCACATACACTCATACACACACACACACGTACATATGCTAACAGACGTAAATACACTCATACACACACACACACTAACACAAACACACACATACACCAACAGACATGAACTAACATACACATACATACATAGACTAACAGACATACACACACACTAACAGACATACACACACAAACAGACATACACTCACAAACAGACTTACACACACACACGCACACACTAACAGACATACACACATACACTAACAGACATACACACACACATACATACACATACACTAACAGACATACACACATACATAGACTAACAGACATAGACTAACAGACATACACACATACACTAACAGACATACACACACACATACATACACATACACTAACAGACATACACACATACATAGACTAGCAGACATACACTAGCAGACATACACTAACAGACATACACTAACAGACATACACACACATACATAGACTAACACACATACACATACACTAACAGACATACACATACACTAACAGACATACACACACACATACACTAACAGACATACACACACACATACATACACATACACTAACAGACATACACACACATACACTAACAGACATACACACACATACACTAACAGACATACACACAGACATACACACACACACATACATACACATACACTAACAGACATACACACAGACATACATACACATACACTAACAGACATACATATATACAAATTATTCAAATAAACATTGCCCACCCACCCAGCCTCCCTACCTTTCAGGAAAGCTGGCATGGATGGGTCCCTGGGGTCCAGTGGGGCTGCAGTGAGGCTGGCATGGGGGGCCACCTGATTGCCTGCCCCTCCCCCCCCCCCCCCCCTGGCGGGCGGCTCTCTCCCTGTCACACGCGGCGAGGGAGCTGTGTCCTCTCTGCTCCCTCTCGCCGCGCGCCGTTTTCTGATGCAGGGAGCCGGAATATGACGTCATATTCCGGCTCCCTGCATCAGCAGACAACCCACGCGGCGAGAGGGAGCAGAGAGGACACAGCTCCCTCGCCGCGTGTGACAGGGAGAGAGCGGCCCGCCGGGGGGGGGGTGGCAGGCAATCAGGTGGCCCCCCCATGACAGGGGGAACAGAGGGCATTTGGGGGCTGCATTTTTTGCCGCCCCCTGAGTACCTGCAGGGGGAACGGCGTTCCTGCTGTGAAAAAAGTGCAGGAACGCCGTTCCCACGCGTTCCTGAAGGACTCGAGCCCTGCTCCCCCCCTTTAATGAATCCACCCCCCCCTCTAATTAATACACCCCCCCTTTAATTAATTCAGCCCCAGACATAAAATAACTACTTTATACTTACATTTTGATGATGCCTTGCTTGCCCGCCGAGTCCGACCACTGGGTGCCTCACCGCCCGGAAATGGATCCTTCCGCTGAAGATCCGTGAAGGCGGACTGACGGCGCTGCGCACGTCATCACGTTGCGCAATGCTGCGGCCCGCAACGCTCCTCCCCCTCCTCCTCATAAAGAAGGAAGTCCCGCCGGTGTTTGGCCGCAAAGGTGCTGCGGCTGTGCGCAGCGTAATGATGGGGGTGACACATGACACTGGAAGTCATGGCACCCCCCTAGTCAGTGGCACCCGGGGCGGGCCGCCCCCCCCGCCCCCCCCTTAGTACGCCACTGTTGGTCGGTCCTCCTACTTCAAATTTGGGGCACTGCGCGTGCAATCTAATGTGCCACCAGATAGGAGTGGTGTGTTAAGTAGTACTATTCTTATCAGTTTAATCCCTGTTACGTCCCCTATCAGGGGACGTGTATATGGCATCGATTTTAGCGAACGGGAGATGGAAAAAGATGCTTGGTTGGTCCTCCTACTTCAAATTTGGGGCACTGCGCGTGTAATCTAATGTGCCACCAGATAGGAGTGGTGTGTTAAGTAGTACTATTCTTATCAGTTTAATCCCTGTTACGTCCCCCTCATCAGGCCTTTTTTAGTCGAATATATCGCCCACTGTCAGTCCCTTCGGGATCCATCCCTCATTCATCTTAATAAAGGTGAGGTAATCTAGACTTTTTTGACCTAGGTGACTTCTCTTCTCAGTGACAATACCTCCTGCTGCACTGAAGGTCCTTTCTGACAGGACACTTGAAGCGGGGCAGGCCAGAAGTTCTATCGCAAATTGGGATAGCTCAGGCCACAGGTCAAGCCTGCACACCCAGTAGTCAAGGGGTTCATCGCTCCTCAGAGTGTCGATATCTGCAGTTAAGGCGAGGTAGTCTGCTACCTGTCGGTCGAGTCATTTTCTGAGGGTGGACCCCGAAGGGCTGTGGCGATGCGTAGGACTTAAAAAGCTCTGCATGTTCTCCATCAACAACACGTCTGTAAAGCGTCCTGTCCTTGCCGGCGTGGTCGTGGGAGGAGGAGGATTACTTTCACCTCTTCCCCTGTTAGATTACCGTTGTGCTGTGACATCACCCTTATACGCTGTGTAAAGCATAGTTTTTAATTTATTTTGGAACTGCTGCATCCTTTCCGACTTGCGGTAATTCGGTAGCATTTCAGGCACTTTCTGCTTATACCGGGGGTCTAGTAGCGTACCCAGGACACCCAGTACAGGTCGTTCTCCTTCATCCTTTTTAAACGAAGGTCCCTCAACAGGCACAACAGCATGAAAGACCCCATTTGCACAAGGTTGGATGCCGAGCTACTCACGTCCCGTTCCTCGTCTTCAGTGATCTCACTGAAGGTATGTTCTTCCCCCCCAGCCACGTACAACACCACGGGTACCAGATAGGTGACAACGAGCACCCTGTGATGCCTGTTGTGGTTGGTCTTCCTCCTCCTCCTCAAAGCCACATTCCTCCTCTGACTCCTCTTCCTCACAATCCTCTTCCAGCGTTGCCGCAGGTCCAGCAAGCGATGCTGATAAGGCTGTTTCTGGTGGTGATGGTGACCACAACTCTTCCTCTTCACGCTCATCTACGGCCTGATCCAGCACTCTTCGCAGGGCACGCTCCAGGAAGAAAACAAATGGTATGATGTCGCTGATGGTGCCTTCGGTGCAACTGACTAGGTTTGTCACCTCCTCAAAAGGACGCATGAGCCTACAGGCATTGCGCATGAGCATCCAGTAACGTGGCAAAAAAATTCCCAGCTCCGCAGAGGCTGTCCAAGCACCCCGGTCATACAAATAGTCGTTAACGGCTTTTTCTTGTTGGAGCAGGCGGTCGAACATTAGGAGTGTTGAATTCCAACGTGTCAGGCTGTCGCAAATCAAGCGCCTCACTGGCATGTTGTTTCGCCGCTGGATATCTGAAAAGTGCGCCATGGCCGTGTAGGAATGCCTGAAACGGCCACACACCTTCCTGGCCTGCTTCAGGACGTCCTGTAAGCCTGGGTTCTTATTCACAAAGCGTTGTACGATCAGATTACACACATGTGCTATGCACGGCACATGTGTCAACTTGCCCAAATTCAATGCCGCCAACAAATTTCTTCCATTGTCACAAACCACTTTGCCGATCTCCAGTTGGTGCGGAGTCAGCCACTGATCCACCTGTGCGTTCAGGGCGGACAGGAGTGCTGGTCCGGTGTGACTCTCTGCATTCAGGCAAGTCAACCCCAAGACGGCGTGACACTGCCGTATCCGGGATGTGGAATAGTACCTGGGGAGTTGGGGGGGTGCCGTTGATGTGGAGCAAGATTCAGCAGCAGAAGAGGACTCAGCCGAGGAGGTTATGGAAGAGGATGGAGTGGGAGGAGTAGAGGAGGTGGCAGCAGGCCTGCCTGCAAGTGGTGGTGGTGTCACCAACTCCTCTGCAGAGCCACGCATTCCATGCTTGGCAGCCGTCAGCAGGTTTACCCAATGCGTAGTGTAGGTGATATACCTGCCCTGACCATGCTTTGCAGACCAGGTATCAGTGGTCAGATGGACCCTTGCCCCAACACTGTGTGCCAGACATGCCATTACTTCCTTTTGCACAATCGAGTACAGGTTGGGGATTGCCTTTTGTGCAAAGAAATTTTGGCCGGGTACCTTCCACTGCAGTGTCCCAATAGCTACAAATTTTTGGAACGCCTCAGACTCCGCCAGCTTGTATGGTAAAAGCTGGTGGGCTAAGAGTCCAGACAAGCCAGCTGTCAGATGCCGGGCAAGGGGGTGACTTTGTGACATTGGCTTCTTACGCTCAAACATGTCCTTGACAGACACCTGACTGTGGGCAGATGTGCAGGAACTGCTCAAGGCGAGAGACGGAGTGGCAGATCGTTGAGAGGGGGCAAGGAGGACAGCAGTGGTTGACGTGGCTGAAGATGCTGGACCAGGAGGAGGATGGCATCTTTGAGTTTGTGTGCTGCTTGTACTCATGTGTTGATCCCATAGGTGTTTGTGATGTGCGATCATGTGCCTTCGCAAAGCAGTTGTACCTAGGTGGGTGTTGGACTTCCCACGACTCAGTTTCTTTTGGCACAGGTTGCAAATGGCATCGCTGTTGTCAGAGGCAGACACACAAAAAAAATGCCACACTGCTGAGCTCTGCAATGTCAGCATTCTGGTGGTGGCAACAGCATGCGTTGATTGGCGTGCTGTCTGGCTGACCCCGGGTGCCGATGCATGCTGTCTGACTGTGCCACTAGCTCCTTGCGACGACCTCCCCCTGCTTCCAACTCGTCTCCTCCTCCTCTCTGTCTCCCCCTCTGAACTTTCCCCCCGTTCTTCTTCTCTTCTAGCGGGCACCCACGTGACATCCACAGACGCATCGTCATCATCAACCGCTTCACTTGTATCTGACAACTCAGCAAAGGAAGCAGCAGTGGGTACAACATCATCATCATCACACCGTACGTCCATGTGTGTAATGCTGCCTGACTGAGACATATCCCTGTTTTCCCTGTTATCTACATCCTCAATAATGGCAATAATGGTTGCGCATCACTCATTTCTTCCAACTGATGTGTAAATAACTCCTCTGACAGATCAAGTGAAGCGGCTGTGGTGCTAGTGTTGGTGGAGTCGGCAGGCGGGCGAGTGGTAACTTGAGAGGTGCCCGAAGCTAAGCTGGAGGAGGATGGTGCGTCAAGGTTCCGAGCGGAAGCTGTAGAAGATTGGGTGTCCTGTGTTAGCCAGTCAACTATTTCCTCAGAACTTTTCGAGTTCAGGGTACCATGGCCTCTCAACACTGGGCATTAATCTAGGGCCAAAGGGATTCACAGCACCACGACCACGACGGCCCCTGCGGGGTGGCTTGCCTCTGCCTGTCATTTTTTTTTCGATTAGTGGTACTATGCGTGCAAGCTACTGTGACAACAGATATGAGTGTCACTGTGCACTGGCAGAAGTTGGCAGAGTGGACGCTGTAAGCCTGACACACACGCTTGCAGACAACTAACTGCTATTCAATCTTTTACAGTCAAAATTTTATTTATTTTTTTAAATGTACACTACTGTTACACCAGATATGAGTTGCACTGGTGTGACACTGTGCCCTGGCAGGCCCTGAAACGCACACGTGTGAAGGAAACTGACTGCTATTGTTTCACAGTCAAATTTCTATTTTTTTTTATGTACACTACTGTTACACCAGATATGAGTTGCACTGGTGTGACACTGTGCCCTGGCAGGCCCTGAAACGCACATGTGTGAAGGAAACTGACTGCTATTATTTCACAGTCAAATTTCTATTTTTTTTTTTTAATGTACACTACTGTTACACCAGATATGAGTTGCACTGGTGTGACACTGTGCCCTGGCAGGCCCTGGAACACACACGCGTGAAGGAAACTGACTGCTATTATTTCACAGTCAAAAAAAGTTTTTTTGTTTTTTTTTGTAATGTACACTACTGTTACACCAGATATGAGTTGCACTGGTGTGACACTGTGCCCTGGCAGGCCCTGAAACGCACACGTGTTTTTTTTAAATGCAAGCTATTGTGACACCAGATATGAGTGGTGGCACTGGGCAAGTGGGCACAGTATACGCTGTGAGCCTGACACACACGCTGGCAGGCAGGCAACTGCAATTAGATTACACAGGGAAAAAAAAGCAGACTGATGTTCTAGCCCTAAAAAGGGCTTTTTGGGGTGCTGTCCTTAGAGCAGAGATCAGATGAGTCCTTCAGAACTGTAGTGGACACTGAATACACTAGCCTAGCTATCGATTTCCCTATTAAATCAGCAGCAGCTACACTGTCCCTCCTCTCACTAAGAATGCAGCTTCCGGGGGGGGCGGGGCCTGGTTAGCATGGCGGACGGACGTGCATGAAGTGAGCTCCCTGCATACAGCCTGCAAAGTGAGACCCACAGAGGGAATAATACCTTTGGAGGTTGCTCACTGAACACTTACCTTTTCCTGAACACCAGGGAGCTTACCCGATCAAGTTTGTAGCAGCCTATGACTACGCACTGTCCTGCGGCCTATCTGCTCTGGGGGTTCTGTGGCAGGGAAAAGCGGCCGATGTCCCGGCCTGGAGCTCTCATCGTGTCTGTACCTCATATCGACAGCCCCGTTCCCCCCCACCCCCTCTGGACCGGTGGGGGTTATCCCGGTCCCCACCAGGGAAAGGCTAAAGTAACCCACAAGGCTAAATGGCCACTACTCACCCTGACAAAACGAGCCATCGTGTCACAGCTAAGATGGCCGACACTCCGACAGAGCAATCAAGCCCACACTGGGAAGCTAAGTTCCATGCAGCCTTTGATGCTCTCTGTGCAGCCTTCTGGAATCAGATTGAATCACAGCAGAGGGCTTTGCTACTCACCTCACCTAGGATGGAAGAGATCTCCAGAGGTGCCCCAGCATTGTGCTCTCCTTCGGAACAGAGAACCAGGGGGGATGGCACGCCAACCAGCCGCCCACGACTGAACAGGACCGATCCCAGAACCTCACAGGTTACTTATACTGAAGCTGGAGGGCTGGGGGGCGACTAGGCATCTTCTTCCACAGTGGACTGGGCTCGGGGAGCAAGGGTGCTGATGTGCCGATCTGCTGACCTTCGTGGTCTGAGCGATCTTCTGGTGCACCCGGCAGGCGGTGGAAGCACTACTAAGCGGCACATGGATGCGAGTAGAGACGACCACTCTCTGAAGCATGTCAGAGGAATTGGCTAAAACATCTCTGCTGCTGAGAATCTAAAATGCCCATGTTATGAGGAGTAGTCAGTTGTCTAGCATTTAACAGCACTAACTAAGAGGTTATTTAATCTACTTATTTCTAGTTTTGATATTCTGATTCACACATGTTGATCTATAACTGGTGGTGTTAATCCCCTTACCCCTCTTCAGTTCAAGCATGTGTATTCAAACTTACGAACACTCTCAACATGTCTGACGATTTCCCTATGCCATGCTTTTCACTTGTATCAAGACAAGTTTACCTAGCATGATTGTTTTATATTTTAAAAATGTGCAGTTCCTCTTGACATTTTGTTTCATAACTCTAAGTCTGTATTCCAGCGTTTTGCATTGCAACATTGTCAAAAAAAAAAAAAAAAAGAATGCAGCTTCAGAATGAATCTAAAATGGATGCTGTCGAGGAGGTGGGAGGGTCTGCTGCTGATTGGCTGGAATTTGTCTGCTGACTGTGAGGTACAGGGTCAAAGTTTACTCAATGATGACGAATAGGGGGCGGACCGAATATCGCATATGTTTGCCCGCCGTGGCGAACGCGAACAAGCTATGTTCACCAGGAACTATTCGCTGGTGAACTATTCGGGACATCTCTAATTCCAACCGCTGTTTTGGTATGGTACCATCACTTTCACATTGCGTTTATAAAACTCCCAACCAGGACTATATTGTCCAGCTTTTGTGCGAGTTCTAGTTAACTGAGAGCTGAAACCGTTACAAGTCAAATCATTACTAACCTCTTGTTACTAAAAATGGGAAAACGCTTCATGATCTGCGTTTTGTATTTTCGGCAAAGCGTTTTGTGTTTCCATTGACCACTTTACTGGCAGAGAGCTATAGAGTATACAATATGGAACAATTATCTGTACTCTGACATTACAGTAGATTCAATGGGAGGTAAGACCACTTTACGATCCCCTGCATGCATTTCATATTTAAAGGTTGACAGGTTTTACTTATCATTTTACTTTTCCATGTGAGATTTAACTATGGAGTGATTATCTGGAATTGCGGTTCTAGCTGGTTTGTTCCAGGTCATTTACTGAAAGACTTCACAGGGTATGTCGAATAAAGTTACCAGAGAAGAGATAGATAGAGAAGGATACAATATATATATATTGATGTGGTAATATTCACAATGTCCGCATTTACGATTTAATAATTATTATTAACTACATACTCCTGATATTTTTTCAAAATTTGACAACTGTATTCTCGGTGATCCTTAGTGCCTTGTCAAGCCAATTCATGAAACAGAACATGATTTTGTGAGGGTATTTGCTGTACCCCATCTCGGGTTGACAGACTCCTTTGTCCAGCCCTACTCCAAGCACCATGGTTTAAATAGTTCCTAAACCTTGAGTTATACTCTGTAGAATATTTATTGGACTCTAACACTCCTTACAAATGGCTGGGCTTAACATAACATACCTATGGAAAGGTATATTAAAAAAAATATACCTATGAAAAGGTTTAAATAATTAGAATTATAGCCAAGATCCAAAAAAGACCTCTCAGAGTGAATTTAACAAACCAGTTCCAGAACACAGAGGACAGGAATAGTAACAAGACAAGTTTGATCAATACCAAGATAAACTGAACAAAGACTGCACATTGTGGTTAAGCAAATTGGCGACCAGGCCATTATTATTCATTGCAATGGGATTATACAAGATGGAATGTGATATCACCTGGTCTGGGTCTTTCTGATATGCGCAGATGGTGCAAGATTTGTGGTGCATGAATAATCATTGGAATTTTCAGTCATCCAATGATACATAGATATGACGTGTTTGAAAAGACATTGGGGGCAGTGACTGGCATCCAAGTTAATGGCAAAATGATGCAGAGGATCAGTCTGTGGAACATCATAACAAACAAGAAGTCAGAGGTAATGTAACAATGTTACAATAACCGATAAAGAGAATATCATCCAATTCCAGACTGTGAGCATCAGAGGATGCCTGATGCCTAGGAGCCATCTTATTTCAGGAATCAGACTTGGAATCAGAATCATTCTTCTTCAGGGCCTGACCAATTCTTTTCCATCATTAGATGTTCAGATTTGAAGTGTGGGAAAGGTACAATTCAGTTTTCATAAACAATCAGAGCAGAGCTCTTGGGACCGGCATCCATCTCTACAGTATAAGGAGCCAACTCTGCCCCCCATTATCCAATACTTTATTAGGAATACCCTCTGCTGTCTTTTAACAGAGTGGCCAGGGATATAGAGGCTCACTTGACTCGTCTCACCAGTTCCAAGGAAACATATTCACCCAAATACTCACTCCCAGATAGAACCATACAGTAAATGTGTAATTCTAGGCGCATAAACGTAATCCCACGCACACAGAGAATATATTCCTAGATACACATAGTACAAGACACATGAACACACACAGGCGTATTCACTAAACTGTAACTTGCTAGCAATTCAAAGTGAATTTGTGTAAGTTTTGTAGTAAAACCTAAACACATTTAGATACATTAACTGGGCAAAGAGACTCTGGCGTTGGACATTTATATATACACAGATGTACCTGTTTAAAAAACAATTCCTTCTAAAACCATGATATTTCTATAGCAAAATATTGGTGCTTTGTAAACACTAACAAATAATCATAAGAATTAGTGAAAACTCTGGACTATGCAAATATTTTAGCTGCAGGCTTTGTAATTACATTGCAAATACATTGTCAAGCATCATAGACTTTGTTCCGTCACTTGTTGAAATATGCTTCAGCCCATGAATAATATTCTAATACTTTCAACATATTCTTATTGAATACATTCTAACCATGTACAGATGACACTTTCTATTCAAAGCAGAGCAAGGAGTAGAAGTGTTTTTGTTCGCAATCAGATAAAAGCAGACTTATTATACCAATTCCAAGAGCAGACAGAATGAGATTTGAATAAATTCTATTGTATAACTAAGTAAGCTGAAAGTGTAATGATATACATAGAGCCTTCACCTTGCTTAAAATCCAAAAGACATTGTCTCCAAAGGATCAAATTATAAAAATACCATGGAAAAAAATCTGAAGTCTGATTGTTCGGGGCTTAGTTTAAGAAGGAATCCATCTTTTACAAGGCACACTGTCTTGGATTCTTTATTTTAAGTGTAAATTTGTTGTATCCTGGCTGGGCCAACCAACCCAAAATGGGTCTGATGGGACCATGGAATTAAACTTTAAAGAGAGGGCATGTCCCACAAGGAGGTAGCAGATTCAACTACATACCCCCTACCAATCCCAATCAGTGACTTTCTGTACTGTTAGTTGACCTAATTCAGTTATTGCTAAAATACGGAGATCAGTTTGATCCCCCTACCCCCTGGTAGAGTTACTATGGATATTTAGACTGGATCAATTCTCAATCGGTTGCTTATGGCCAGAACATACAGGTTGTGACATTTTATCAGATGTCCCATGACTATGTTTAGAGAAGAAGACATGAAAGACCTAACTGCAGTTTTCCATATTGAGCTCCCAGGTATCATCAGTCCAATACAGAAATACAAAATTAGACCACCAGATGCAGTATATATACAATGAATGTAAAAATCGAATTACTTCCTTTCTATTTGGTATAACAAAGGATTCCTCTCAATCCTCAATATATATGGAAAAATAGGATGGACCTAAACACATAAACAGAGAAAGAAAAAAACTCATAGGGAAGTAACGTTAATTAACAATTAGCCCCTTATTTCAATGTTACACTTACAAAATTGGAGACATTTTCAAGCTCATCAATAATGTAATTGATGAGGCTGAAAATGTCTCCAATTTTGTGAGTGTAACATTGAAATAATGGGCTAATTGTTAATTAACGTTACTTCCCTATGAGTTTTTTTCTTTCTCTGTTTATGTGTTTAGGTACATCCTATTTTTCCATCATCAGTCCAATACCTGCCCTGAGGACACAAAGTAAAGACCTACCGGTAGATAAGAACTATGAATAAATAAAATTTTAAAAAATGAAGGGGTGCTGACAGGAAATTACAGACTTCCTGGTATGATATATAACAGGTTTGAGGTTTATGAGTGGATTTATGGGGGCAGCATTTTGTTCTTGGAACCAGGCACCTCAATGTCTTGGACCAGCCCTGATTCTGGATTCCTCTTCCCCAATTATATCTTCTGACTTTACTTCCACCTGTGAGCAATGTTGTCTGCTCCCACTTACCTGACTCTGTCTCCTGTTCTCTCGATTCTGTCAGAAATACCGAGATGAGCGATACCCTACAATTTCTAAAACATTGTACCACTATCGCTAATAATTCTGGAACGGATAAATAAATATTAAATACAAAATTGTGTAAATGTACATCATTTTTATGTTTTTCAGCGTACCTGAACTGCGATCTGCACAGGAAATAGTGCCGTATCATACATCATGTACTAACTATGCATTTCAAGTTTCAAATAAATGCGAAAACCATTTAAACAATCAAACGCAGCAGTGAACTGGTTAATCACACCTTCAATGAAAATGATTGTTTAGAAAATGTTGACCCATATTTTATCTAATTTTTTTTTCTTTTTCTCTTGAGTCCCTTAAAAAAAAAGAGATTACTGTTCATTTCTATAGCGTACACTATAAATAGTGATCCTTGGAAAATGATAACCATTTATAGATAAAATAAAAAATAAAATACCTTCTCAACAAATAATACAGTCTCAAAGATGTTCCATTTAGAAAAGAAAGAAAAAAAAAGACAAAACACCCCAACTCTCTCCAGTTGTGATCCGTGTTCCATTTTGTTGCTGATTGAAAAAGGTCTGCTATAATTTGAAAATGTTCTCAAGTGTCGGGTTTTTTTTGTTCCTTCTTGTTGTGTTTTCAGACCTGCGTCTCTGCATTCAGTACGCGAAATCTGAACATCATCTCTCCATCCATTATTCTGAAAACCATCATGTGGCTGAAACACTAAAACATGACATTTTAAAACCCAAGTATCGTATTGAGATGTCGGAATGGTCAGATGGGTTATTCTGTCATTATGATCTATAGGTGACAAGAATGTCAAGGTTGCAAAGTATGAAATTTGATTTTACAATTCAGGAACCTTGAACAATGCACACTCATGATAAAGGAAACACGATATAGAAAACTATAAACAAGCAATAAACAAAATCTGGCTTAATTTAAACACTTTTTCTATCTATTCTTTATTTCATAGAAACGCAAATAGAAAGTAATTTGTTCTATTTTTATTTATATTTTTGCCACTTCTAACAAAGATGATATTTGTGCATCTTTGCTATTCCCTAGCTAGAAATATTGCAAGACGTGCATGAATCCATTATCACCTTTGTTATTTATACAATATTCCTGCAAACAGATTCTACACTAGTACATACAGTGATTTTCAGGTTTGTATTGTGTCAGTTACAGAAACACAATAAGCACCAGCTAAATAATGGAAAAAGAGCCTCAAGTCTTGAGTGTTTTTTTTTTTTTTCTATACTTTAACAGGATAGTGGTTCATACAACATTTAGATTATGGGCCTCATCTTTTGTTTAAAAAAAAAAAAAAAAAAAAAAAACATTAAAAACCCGATCAACCTACTTTTGGATCATCTGATCGCTGTATAATTAGATAGATCTCATAGAGAAGCATTTCATAAAAAAGTACTGAATTTCGATGAAGCATAGGCTGCGTTTGGTATCAACCTGCTGTGTGTGACAATGCTGAACATGAAGTCCTTTGAAAATAAAAGAATCTCAATTAAGTGGCTTTAGTAGCTGTCTGGTCTAAAGCCATTAGGGGCACAATTGTTTTCTGCAAAATTGAAACATTTACTTTTTTCATAAACAGCAATGTTTTACATCAGGCTTCCCCAAACTCCGGCCCTCCAGATGTTCCTGAACTACAACTCCACTGATTCTATGAATGAAATAGGCTGAGAATCATGGGAGTTGTAGTTCAGCAACATCTGGATGGCCGGAGTTTGGGGAAGCCTGTTTTACATTGTCATACATAAGGGACGGAAGCAGGGCCGGATTAACATAGGGGCTGATGGAGCTGCATCTCCAGGCCCAGGCCCAGGCCCATGGAATAGGCCCATTTAAATTAACATTTTTTTTTTCACACACTACTCTTAGGTTTTCCACCTGACTGGTATTTTACTGGCACAGCTGATATTTGAGGCTGCCTGGCCAGTGCCAGTATTGCAGTAATACCGGCAATACAAATGCAGGTATTTTTCTCAGTATAAACGGAAATTACTCTGCAATACCAGCACCGGCCAGTAGGGGTCACTGTGTGTGGAGAGAGGCAGGGATAGGAAGTAACAGCATATCCCTCCCTGCCTCTCTCTACTCACTGATCCGTGGGGGAGCAGCTACACAGCACAGAGAGTCCACACAACAGCTCTACAGCTCAGGTAAGTGAAGGATGGGGGAAAGGCAGCAGGGAGACATGGGGACACTAAGACACTAGGGGACACTGAGAAACTAGGGGACACATGGGGACACAGACACTAAGGGACAAATGGGGACACAGACACTAGGGGATACTGGGAGACCTGGGGAAACAGACACTTGGGGACACTGGAAAACAGAGGGGACACTGAGACACTAGGGACACTGAGACACATGGGGACACTGAGACATAGGGACATTGGGAGACACTAAGTGTCCCCTAGTCTCTCAGTGTCCCCTAGTCTCCCAGTGTCTGTGTCCCCATGTCTGTGTCCCTAGTGTCTCAGTGTCCCCATGGCTCTCAGTTTCCCCATGTCTCCCAGTGTCCCTAGTGACTCAGTGTCTCCATGTCTCCCTGTGTCCCCAAGTGTCTCAGTGCCCCATGTCTCCCAGTGTCCCCAAGTGTCTCAGTGTCCCTGGGTCTCTCAGTGACATGGGGACACAGTGAAACATGGTGACACTGGGAGAAATGGTAACACGGAGACACTGGGAGACTAGGGGACTGGGCAACATGGGGACACTGACACTGTGATACATAGGGACACTGAGAGATTGGGTGACTTGCGAGACTGAGACACTGGGAGACAGGGAGACCCCACTGGGAGCAGTCCATCTATACAGCAGAATCAAACTGTGAGTAGTTTGTTGGTAATTTTACAGAATTTTCTCTTATGTCACTCCTTATGATTTACATCATGTTATGTCACGCATAACTAATTAATTATACAAATGTATAAGGCTGGTATTTTTTTTCCACGAAAGGTGGCAACCCTAACTACTCTTCACAAACTCTTGCCTTACTAAATATAGTAAACTCTTACTTGTATTCAAGTCTGTAGCTGCTGGCTCTGTCCCTGTCTGCCTCTGAACTGACTCTGTCTGCTGACATCATCAGAAGTGGTGGTCTGAGCAAATTACAATGCTTCCCCATAGAATTGGCTGAGACTGTCAACTAGGCAGATCAGGGGCAGAGCAAGCACAAGTCAAACATAGCCCTGGCCAATCAGCATCTCATCATGAAGATAAATTGATTCAATGCATCTCTATGAGGAAAGTTCTGCATGCAGAGGGTGGAGACACTGAATGGCCGTGCTGCACACTAGGCAGTACTGCCCCAGGAGGCACTTCTAGCAGCCATCTAAGGAGTGGATATCAGAGTTATTTTCTCTGAAAAGACAGTGTTTACTGCAAAAAACCTGGAGGGAATCATTCTACTTACCAGAACAAATACAATAAGCTGTAGTTGTTCTGGTGACTATAGTGTCCCTTTAAATTTGGAAGCTCAAGAGGGATGCATGGGAATAAAACCTGTGTGAACTGACTGACAATAAAATTAGTTTAGATAATGCAGACTTTGGTCTCTCTAACACTGTGGCATATCCCATTTCTTCTAAACTCACTACATACACATTTTCTCTGTATCAGACTATATACCAGGAATGTCTGCCTGCTAGTAAGATGATAAGGAGACAAGTGGACATGTGAGTGCTAGGGGACAGTCCTTAGAAAGCGTGGAGTAGGCACATCATTTGATGCACTTATGTCAAGCTCAGGGTGCTGTCTGCATAGTATGTCCTTAGTTGGACAGCCTGCATGATTGGCAGGCAGCCTGACATGCATTCATGCCAGGCTGGCCTTCCAATTCTTTGGACAAACATGCCCCTTTTTGGGCATGTTCACCCCCTTTTGGTAGGTCTGGTCGCGTGATTCGCACCAGTGGCACACTCTTTTACCCTGCACATTGACTTCCTGCTTCACTGGACACTGCTGTTAGGGGATATGGATTTACTTGAAAGATTAAATCATAAATTAGAGAGAGATTAGCATAGAGTATGTGTTTTCTCATAGCTGCATCCTTTGAGTTTCCTTCCAACACCATCTCCATCAGATACAGGATGCTTGGGAGGTATGACTGTTTGTGTTTTTGGTCTATAAGATTCTGTAAATAGGCCCATCATAATTGTCAGCACCAGGCCCACTGGGCTCTTAATCTGGCCCTGCACGGAAGATTATTCACTACAGTGAGAGTAAAGTGAATTTCACATTTATGGTTCACAAATCCCTTGTTGGTTTGGTTATCTATAATAATGTACTCATTCTGAAATAAAAATTTCAAATTAAAATAAAAAAGTCTCACCCACAGACCAAATACCATGCACCTACTGCCCACGACACAACATACACTGCACCACTGGGACACCTCTAAGCGCCACCTGGTTCACTGCTTCCCAGTACCCCTAGCCACACCAATAGAAGTCCTAACATCAGTGATTCCAACACTAGATGTTCACCCATGGAAACAAGGAGGGGATAGTAGTAATAGAGCAGCTATACAACGACGGAAAGCTTAACCCCTTAAGGACCAAACTTCTGGAATAAAAGGGAATCATGACGTGTCACACATGTCATGTGTCCTTAAGGGGTTAAACCATTCACAGACATTCAACAGACCATAACCTCCCTTCAAAGATGCTCTTCCCTTACCTACAACTCAAATCATACCTAACCCAGAACTGTCAGGGTACCTGTGGTCTCTACCTCCGAAAGAGGTAGAGACTTAGCTGTTACTCCATCCAGACGGTCTGATGGCTCCCTTCCCCGCGGTCTATCCGGTCATGCTAGGCCGGCCGCGAGGGAGTGACTGCCTTTTACAGCATCTAGGCAGGAAGTAGTCATCAGGACACTCCCCCGGAACAACCTGTCAGTCAATGGCTGCAGGACCAATCAGGACGCCTTGGAGGCGTGGTTACTGCTCTGAACAGGGTATTTAACAGAGCTTCTTTCATTAGCTCATTGCCCTGTCGTGGTTCTAGCTTGTTCTAGTCACTCAGTGCTTGTGTATTCTATTATCCCTTTTGGTTTTGACCCGGCTTGTTTACCTTACTCTGCTTATCTCTGTTACCCTTGATTCGGCTTGTCTCTCGCTTACCTGTCTTCTGTTACCCTCGACCTCGGCTTGTCTTTGACCATTCTATACTGTACTACTTACGTTAGTCCGGCCATTCTAAGGTCCGGTATACGTATCTGGCTACTGTTTGTACTCTGCGTGTTGGATCCCTGTCCCGATCCTGACATTACGACAGGGCCAATGGATCCTGCAAGTACAAACAGTCAGCTGGCTGCTCCTGATCCTAGGTTTGAAGCCATGGATCACAGAATGGATCAGATGGCGCTTGCGCTACAGGCTCTATTAGCTTGTGCCAATAACCCACCAGAGGAGATACGTAATACCCCTGTTTCTCCTGTCTGTTCAGGTCTAGAGGTAACCACAGTGGGTGCTTCTTCTCGCATTACCCCCCCAGTACGCTATGGTGGGGCTCCTGAGAAGTGTCGTGGTTTTTTAAACCAAATTAGTATCCACTTTGAATTGCAACCTCGCTCTTATCCTACAGATAGGGCAAAAGTAGGATTTATTATCACCCTACTCATTGAGAAAGCTCTGAGATGGGCCAACCCACTATGGGAGAACGATAACCCATTAGTTTATAACTATAACGCATTTGTAGCTGCTTTTAGAAGAACTTTTGACCCTCCAGGTAGAAAGGTTAATGCAGCCAGATTACTGTTGCGCCTGAGACAGGAGAACCGAACACTGGTGGATTATGCACTAGAGTTCAGGTCTCTGGCGGCAGAAATCAAGTGGAATGAGCAGGCGTATATGGATGTATTTTTGAATGGCCTATCTGATGTAATCCTTGATGAGGTTGCTACCAGAGAACTCCCTGTGAATTTAGAGGATTTAATTTCGTTCATCTCTCGTATAGATGAACGTCTAAGAGAGAGACAGAACACTCGAGAGAGGAACCAGAGACCTTCTTTTAGGTTAGCTCCTGCTTTTCCAAGTCCTGACTCCACGATATCTTTGCTTACTGAACCTATGCAGATAGGGTATACCCGCCTCTCTGAGGAGGAAAGACAGCACAGGAGAAGAGAGGGTTTGTGTATGTATTGTGGAGCCAAGGGTCATTTACTCTCGAACTGTTCTAACCGCCCGGGAAACGCTCGCACCTAAGTCCCTCTAGAGGACAGGCCTTGGGTGTTTCTATTTTGTCCTCTACTCCTAATTATAAGGATCACAGGCTTCTGCTACCAGTTTCCTTAACTTGGGGGAAGGAAGTAGTAAGGGCTATGGCATTGATAGATTCCGGTGCTGCTGAGAATTTTATCGACCAAGCCTTTGCTAGTAAGAACAATTTTCCATCCCAGCTAAGGGAGACACCTTTGGCCGTTGAGGCCATAGATGGTAGACCACTACTAGACCCTGTTATCTTTCGTGAGACCGTACCCATTGATTTAAATGTTGGTATCCTACACGTGGAGAATTTATCTCTTCTGCTCATTTCGTCTCCTTCCGTTCCCATAGTTCTGGGGTACCCATGGTTGAAAAAACATAACCCTATTATCGATTGGGAGTTAGGAGAGATACTCTCGTGGGGCCAGGGCTGCCAGGATCGGTGTTTGTGCAAGGTTTCTCCATTAGCTAATATTAACATACCGGAGAATCCTACTCAGTCCACAGAAAGACAAATACCAGACCTTTACCTAGACTTAAGGGCAGTGTTTGACAAGAAGAATGCCGATTCTTTGCCTCCACACAGGTCATTTGACTGTAAGATTAAGCTGCTACCCAGTACTATGCCTCCGAGGGGCCATGTATATCCTTTGTCTGTTCAGGAAAACTCGGTTCTAGAGGAGTATATTCGGGAGAATTTAGAAAAGGGATTCATCAGGAGGTCTTCTTCTCCGGCCGGGGCTGGGTTCTTTTTCATTAAGAAGAAGGATGGCACGCTGAGACCTTGTATCGATTACCGAGGCTTGAATAAAATAACTGTCAGAAATGCCTATCCTATCCCACTGATTACCGAGTTATTTGATCGTCTTAAGGGCTCCAAAATCTTCACCAAGTTAGATCTCAGAGGGGCTTACAATTTGGTGAGAATCCAGCAAGGTCACGAGTGGATGACGGCATTCAATACCCGGTATGGCCATTACGAATACACTGTTATGCCATTTGGACTATGCAATGCTCCTGCAGTATTTCAAGATTTGATTAATGAGGTACTTAGGGAGTTTCAGCATGATTGTGTTATTGTTTACCTGGACGACATACTAATACACTCTAAGGAGATTGAGACTCACCATAGACAGGTCAGAAAGGTATTACACAAGCTGCTGCAACATGGTCTATATTGCAAATTGGAAAAGTGCAGTTTTGATCAGTCTCAGGTAGACTTTCTTGGATACGTGATTTCTGGGGAGGGTTTTAAAATGGATCCTGTAAAACTCCAATCTATTTTAGACTGGCCCTTGCCCAAAGGACTCAAGGCTATCCAAAGGTTTATTGGTTTTTCCAACTACTATAGGCGCTTCATTAAAGGATACTCCTCTATCATTGCGCCTATTACCAATATGACCAAACAAGGGGCTGATACTAAGTTCTGGTCTAAGGAAGCTCTTGGTGCTTTCAAGACTCTCAAGGAACTTTTTGCCTCGGCTCCCATTCTAGTCCATCCTGATACGACTCTGCCTTTCTTGCTCGAGGTCGATGCCTCTGAGACAGCAGTTGGGGCTGTTCTGTCTCAAAGGTTAGGGGTGGATAAACCGTTACACCCTTGTGGTTTTTTCTCTAAGAAATTTTCTGGGCCTGAGAGCAGATATGACATCGGGGAGAGGGAACTGTTAGCAGTCATTAAAGCCTTAAAGGAGTGGAGACATTTGTTGGAGGGGACCCTACACCCTATTACGATTTTGACGGACCACAAAAACTTGTCCTATATTGGGGAGGCTAAGCGCTTATCCTCTAGACAAGCTCGTTGGTCCTTATTCCTGACTCACTTCAATTATGTACTGACTTACAGACCTGGTTCTAAAAACTCTAAAGCCGATGCATTATCTCGCCAATATGAACCTTCTACTGTACCTGAACCAGTTCTTTCTTCTATAGTTCCGAAATGCAATATCATTGCTAATACGAATCTCAGGATTCATTCTCCATTACTGGCCGAGATCATTAAGTTGCAACATCTAGCACCTAAACAGATTCCTGCGGGCCGTCATTTCGTTCCTCCTGCTCTTCAACTGGAACTTTTACAGTGTTTACATAATAGCAAGATGGCGGGACATCCTGGTATTCGCAAAACTTACGCGTTGATCTCTAAGGACTTCTGGTGGCCTGCTTTGCGGAGGGATATTGAGGAGTTCATCGCTGCATGTGAAGTTTGTACTAAAACCAAACAACCCCATACGCTTCCATGTGGATTCCTGCACCCCTTGGAGGTTCCAGAAAAACCATGGTCCTGTTTGGCCATGGACTTTATTGTCGATCTACCTATCTCTAAAAGACAGACTGTTATACTCACCGTGGTTGACAGGTTTACTAAGATGGCACACTTCATTCCCCTGCCTAAACTCCCGTCTTCTCCCGAATTGGCAGAGATATTCGCTAAGGAGATTTTTCGCCTACATGGGATACCCTCTCAAATTGTATCGGACAGAGGCTCCCAATTTGTTTCCCGCTTTTGGAGGTCCTTCTGCTCTCAACTTGGTATTAAATTAAACTTTTCTTCTGCCTATCATCCTAAGTCTAACGGAGCTGCTGAACGTACCAACCAGAAAATCGAACAATATTTACGATGCTTTGTTTCTGAACACCAGGATGATTGGGTCGGTTTGATTCCTTGGGCGGAGTTTGCACACAACAATCTTGTTTGCGATTCTACTCATTCAAGCCCCTTCTTCATGAATTATGGTTTTCATCCGTCTATTCTTCCTTCGGATTCCCCTTCCCAGGGGGTGCCGTCGGTTGATGTTCATGTTGCCAATTTGAGGAAGTTGTGGGATCAAACTCGACAAATCCTTGTGCACAACTCTATGTTGGTCAAGAAACACGCTGATAAACGTAGAAAGGCGGCTCCGGTCTTTGTTCCAGGTGATAGGGTATGGCTGAGCACGAGGAACATCCGTTTAAAAGTGCCCTCCATGAAGTTCGCTCCTCGTTATATTGGACCCTACAGGGTGCTGACCGTATCAATCCAGTTGCGTATCGTTTAGCTCTTCCTAATACCTTACGCATCCCGAACTCGTTTCACGTTTCATTGCTGAAACCACTCATATGTAACAGATTTTCCTCCACAATAGCCCCTCCTCGCCCCGTTCAGGTGGAGGGTCAGGAGGAGTATGAGGTTAACTCTATTATTGATTCTCGAATCTCCCGGGGGAGAGTACAATATCTGGTTGATTGGAAGGGATATGGTCCTGAGGAGAGGAGTTGGGTACCTCAGGAGGATGTTCATGCTCCCCGTCTCCGCAGGGCGTATCACTCTCGCTTCCCATCTCGTCCCGGTTCATTCCGCCCGGTGGGCGTATCTGAGAGGGGGGGTACTGTCAGGGTACCTGTGGTCTCTACCTCCGAAAGAGGTAGAGACTTAGCTGTTACTCCATCCAGACGGTCTGATGGCTCCCTTCCCCGCGGTCTATCCGGTCATGCTAGGCCGGCCGCGAGGGAGTGACTGCCTTTTACAGCATCTAGGCAGGAAGTAGTCATCAGGACACTCCCCCGGAACAAAATGTCAGTCAATGGCTGCAGGACCAATCAGGACGCCTTGGAGGCGTGGTTACTGCTCTGAACAGGGTATTTAACAGAGCTTCTTTCATTAGCTCATTGCCCTGTCGTGGTTCTAGCTTGTTCTAGTCACTCAGTGCTTGTGTATTCTATTATCCCTTTTGGTTTTGACCCGGCTTGTTTACCTTACTCTGCTTATCTCTGTTACCCTTGATTCGGCTTGTCTCTCGCTTACCTGTCTTCTGTTACCCTCGACCTCGGCTTGTCTTTGACCATTCTATACTGTACTACTTACGTTAGTCCGGCCATTCTAAGGTCCGGTATACGTATCTGGCTACTGTTTGTACTCTGCGTGTTGGATCCCTGTCCCGATCCTGACAAGAACAAACCAAACACCCACAATATCAACCCCCGTACACATCTATCAGAGTTTGAACTCATATGCATACATAAAAAAACAATGAAGAAATTGATCTCAGTTAGCTATAGACTAATCCTCCATGAACCAGACTCGCCAATTGACACACATTTACAATCGTGGCAAAAAGAAATAGGGAGAATCATAGACAAAGAAAAATGGGACAAGGCCTACACATCACACAAAGGGGTGACCTCATGCTCCACACACCTGGAACTACAGCGCAAACTGCTATATCGCTGGTACCTTGTTCCAACCAGACTCCACAATATCTGGCCGCGCTCAACGGACACATGTTGGAAATGCGGGCAACACAAAGGCACCATGTCCCACATATGGTGGACATGCGACATTCTACAACCCTTCTGGGAAACAGTACAAAACATAATCTCAGACGTAATACGCACACAAACAACTCTCACTCTAGAACTATGCATTCTATTCATACCCCCACACGAGACCTCCAAAACAATGGTCTGCCATGTACCACATACTCATATCAGCAGTAACACTTATTGCAAGGCTTTGGAAAAAAACAACGGCCCCCACCAGGGACCTCCTGATACAGCAAATATTGCTCAACTGGGTTTACAAAACCATCTTTGCCACCCAATTTGGCCCCAAAAAACATATGAAACAAGCCCATACAATGTGGGAAGACTATATGAAACAATCACAGGCAGGCCTACCCTAAAGGATTGTCAAACCAGAGACTAATCTATACTAGTCTGGAACAAGTTAGCATTAAAACACAGCAAATCGTTGCTGAAACGATTGGCCCCTATAACCTCTTGATTGGTCCCTCTCAGGGCTTCTCTTCTCCTGTGATGGGGTGTACTCTCTGTCGTGGGAATGGCTGTTAGGCCCAGTGTATGGAGCTATTTCTGCAGATGATCAAATGAGGACAGGGTGAATGTTTCAGCACCATGTGGAAGCACAAGGGATCCCTCTGCACCCCAATGGTATCTGATGGAGTGGTCCCTGCGCTTTCTGGCTAATGGTGTCAGCTGTCTGTTCTCGGTGAGGACAGGAAAAGGAAGTTCACTTTATATATACATATACTCACTGTACATCCTTCAAAGTTTACGCTCCCGAAGGATCTAGAATGATTCATGATTGTGGATCTCGCAGCTATTTCTCTGGTGGTTGCAATGGTGTCTCTGGGAGCTTGGGTGAGCGCTATGGCTGATCTTCGTACACATAAAGTTGACAGTGTGATAGGGTTGTCAGCACTGCATCTAATATCGAAGGAGGTCAGCATCTGAACAAATGGCAGTAGCTCTTCCCCGCTTACCTCTTCAGGTATGCCTTGTAAGCATATATTCCGGCACCTATGACCACCATCCGACTCAGCTGGCGAACCTTTCTGGTGAGTCCCTCCATCTGGATTATAGTTTCTAGTAATTGGTCGTACCTTGCTCTCTCCCTCTCTTCTACAGCTTGCACTTTCTGGTGCACAATGCCTATCTCATTCTTGACCTCTTGTAAATCAGCTTTCCAGACCTGCCCCAGGTCAATCAGCAACTGCTTGAAGTCACCCCTCATGAAAGGAAAACAGACATCATCTGAGTCGGATTTGTGGTAAATTATTTAAGGACGAGATCCCCCTCTTCACCATAGGTGTTGCAATGATCAAAAAGTGATCAGCTAAAGGTAACTCCTTCCTTTCTGATTCTGCATATGGGATATAGATTGGAGACCAATTCCCCTAGTATCTATTTAGAGACTTGTAACCCACTCTTCTGGTATCTTGTCTAACCGAGAGCCTGTACAGCAGTCCCTAATAACCTCCCAACACCTTCGGGCGGTTATTAGTCCAATCCCCTATGCAGAATCAGAAAGGAAGGAGTTACCTTTAGCTGATCACTTTTTGATCATTGCAACACTGTATTTAGTCAGTATTGTAACTTTTTATCCTATGATTTCTTTATTGCTGCCAATGTACCTTTATGGGGAATTCTTTGTTAGCTTTTTGGTAACCAGACCTTAGCCACCGACACTATTTATTTATTGGTCAGGCTACAGCTACAACAAAGGGAGACTGTCTACCGGCAAACTATGCTATTAAGGATTCAATAAAGACAGCAGTCAGTTTTTCTGTGCATTAGTACCGATTTCTAGACAGTAATGAGCCATTTATCTCCTATCTCCCAGGTTTACCCCTCACAACACATCACTGTAAGGCTTAGTAGGCACAGACCTCCAAGTTGTTCAAATATAACCATCTTGCCAGTTAATTTATACTTTCCAGCTTGTCTGTAGTTAGCTTCAGTTTGTATACCAATGAGTCTGCCTGTAATATTCTTCAGTGTATACAAGTGAGTTTGTCTGTAGTAAGCCTGTGTGTGTTTTCTCTGTACTAAGCTTATATGTGTGTACCAGTAAGCTTGTCTGTATGTGTCAGTGGGCCTATCTGTGTGCAGCAGTGAGCTTGTGTTTTTATGTCAGTGAGCTTATGTGTATCAATGACATTGTGTCAGTGAGATTGTCTGTGTTTGCATGGAAGTGTGCTTACTGTATAATTAAATGATTTACCCTGATAGGACCAATATTTTGAATTAGGAAAAAAAAACATATGTGGGCCTGGCAAACATTTTATTCCATGGCTGCTTTGTATCCCCAGTCCGGCCCTGAGTGCAGGTAGGTCAGGTCAACTTAGATGTCTGTAAAAATCAGGGCTACTTACCAGCTCCAAGCTATTTGATTCCTCTCTTGTAACTGTCATTAATCTAATATTATCCTTACCTTTTGAGTCACGTTACCCCACTCCCTCTAGCATGTAAGCTCATTGAGCAGGGCCCTCACCCCCTCTGTTCCTGTGTGTCCAACTTGTCTGGTTACAACTACATGTTTGTTCGTCCACCCATTGTAAAGCGCTGCGTAATTTGTTGGCGCCATATAAATATTAATATAATAACATAATAATTTGCTTAGCCATTTAACCCAGGGTGCAAAAATTGAAAGGTGATCTATTACCTCTCTGAAAATTACACCATAGAATAAAACATTGAAGATCACCTTTCTCCTAATCCAGTGACTATCCTTCTCAATGGTCAATGATAATCATGGCCTCTATGAAGATATTTGATGTAAGATTTAAGATAAAATAGTAACAATCTATGGTATTCAATATGCACTAACTTGTAGACTGATTTCTTCTACCAGTGAAAATGTGATCTCAAAGCAGAAAATCAAACAATGAACCTCTAGCAACATATGTATATTATTGGATAACACAAATAGAATTATAACTGAAAGCTTGCGTTGGTGGGATGCTTGCAATTGAATACCAAATCCATAACAACACAAGGCAGCGTAAACATAATGTGTAAACATCATGAAATACATTATAGACCAGTAGATTATAACATTCACAGTATTATATTATAGGAAGTGGAGATCCAACAGGGAACTCAATTATGATACGATCCAAGACTGTAATGGGAAACACGCAAGTGGGTTCTTTGTCCTCCCTCGCCTCCCAACACAGAAATTGAAGACATTAGAACAATCTCTTTATTGCAATCTAGTAACATTTCTCTTCTATGCAACAGCATAATAAACGTATTGCGATGGGATGCCAGCCTATACCTAGAGTAATTCTATATGTGGATTAATAAACAGCAAATATTCCACAGATTTCTACATACCCTATCCTATTGGTTACGGAGAGGGATGTACAGTTTGGCTTCTTCTAGTGTCCTTATCCTCTTAACGGTTATGTTAATCCTAAATGTAATGCAAACCATAACTTTCATAAATCAGGGTGTTTGAACTCTAAACAAAAGCAATCTAAAAATAAGCCCTTTCCTGTGTGTATTATATTTCTACTACAATGTCTAATGTCTTGGGGAAAAAATCTTTATCTCAGATTTTTTTTTTTTACAGTTCTGCATTTTTCATGCAAGATGTGCAATCCCCTTGTTAATTCACTATAATTCTTGTGAAAGTAAATAAAAGCAGAACAAGAAAATAGGTAGCGGGTAACAGACCAGATAGCACCAGATGGAACAGTCACTAGCCCTGAACCAAATGGGACAGTCACAGTCTGGCCCCGCTTATCCTATTTGTACCGCAAGGAGACTCCAGGGGTCTCCAGGGGCTTAACCCCTAAATTATATGAATACAAAAACAAACAGAAACAAATGCTCAAGGTCTCAAACTGAAAGGAGTAATGAGACCCTAGGCATACCTGGATATACGTATAGTAATGGAAAAATAATAAAGGATATATATACCCAAATACTGATAGCTGGATCCCCCCAGCCAGGGAGGAAAGTGCTACAAAAGTAGTGAATAGATAAATAAATCAAATAAAATAAAGTATGTACAACGCTACTGTCTGATGGATCTGGGATAAAGCCAAAATGTAGTAGGCTATTATGGGATAGAGGGAAAAATAAAAAATCCTTTAATGTTAGTAATCAATATATATATCCATATCCCTGCCCCTAGTGCTTACCCAGCCATATATATATAGAAGACCATTACCTGCTGCAAGCTGGGGCTTAGACCTAATTCATTGTAGTGTAGTATAGGTCCTCAGCTCTCCAGCAAAAATACAGTTAAATCAAACGAAAAATCAATGATAAAAGATTGAACTGTATCCCAAAGGTAATGCAAGCAGGAAATAAAGCGATATAGGGAGAGAGAAATGTAGAATAGATTAAGAGGTCAGTGCTAAATGTACTGACAAATGCTTTATAAAGCCTCTCTCCCTTTTCAGCTAACTAGACAGACATAGTAGAGAACGAGAAAAAACAAATCAAAAGTGGTGTTTTAGAGCATAATGCTCCACACCCAGAGTGTTAGTCAGTGCCCATGTGAGAAACAAAGAAAAGTTAATGCTAAGAAACGCCCGACGCGCGTTTCGGTGCCTATGTCATGCACCTTCGTCAGGGACCAAAAGAATGTGGTCACTAACCTCCCTTAAGTATATACTGTGCCCAAGTATTAGCCAATAGCCGGATCGGGAAAAGAACCCCTCAGATGTTACAAATTTACCTCGATTAGTCCACTTAATCTCAGCATTCCATGTCGGATGGGGAGTCACATGACCGCTGCCTCGAGGGAGCAGATTGGTGTAATGAAGGGCTCATATGATTGGTTTAACCCCACGTGGGGCTCCCTCAATCGGCAGGTAGTGTGTGGATGTGTACCACGCCCCCCTTCCGTTTCTTGAGAGGTCTGTCAGTCATGTTCACTTAATGGATATCGAAAAGAAAAAGAAAAAGAAAAAAAAGAAAAACTACCCTTCCTATAACTCCCAGGCAGTCGCCCACATAAATACTTTGTACATATTTTCGAACCACAGACCAACATATGGCATTCATGGCCGGCTGCTATATAAAGTCAAATATGACCATACTTCAAAAGGGGCCACCAACCCCTATCACTCTCAGCCAACCGTTTGATATAGGGTCTACCCTCTGTCTAGACACCTATAAAAGTTAGTAGAGTGTGTCAGTGGGCTCCCACCAAATAAGTGGTGATAGACAAATAAATAAATCACCGGGGTACAGTGATCCCTGATAGAACCTAGTCACATGTATATATGTACATCACCGGCTAAATATGCATTCCCAGTATCTGAGGTATGGATGGAGTGTATTTCATATAGGCTTCCCAGGTATAGATAGACCTCCAAATAAGCGTCTATTATATTAGAGGGGCAATATTGCCTGGGCAGCAATTATGACACCCTCCATAATACATCCTCTTGTATGTGTCTGCGGTTCCGATGTATTTAAAGGGACAGTATCCTGAAAAGAGGTATAATTATAGGATGGTGGAGGAAAACGGAGTTATTGAGTCAAACTGTATAAGGTAACTTGGGGCTTATGATATGAAATAGAGGTATGGGCTGTAGAGGGGGTCAGCAGCATCTAAATAATAAAGATAATAATAAAAAGATCCAAAATTACTATACAAGATATTAAGTGGGTATGAGGCATATCTTAAATATTTACATAATTACATTATTTACAAAAGGGACTAATGGACTTAGTCTGCGATAAATGAGGTGTATGAGAAACCCTCATTGAGACCAAGGGGTGAGAGTGTCTTGAGTTTATAGATCCAGAAACTCTCTCTTTGTAAGAGTTTTTTATCCAGATCTCCGCCCCTTGGTCCCAAAGTAACCTTTTCCAGGCCACAAAACCTGATCCCATCTGAGGACCCCCTATGATGTAGTTTGAGGTGTTTGGAGACTGGTGTGTCTATCAGTCTCCTGGGGTTCACTGAATTCACGTGTTCTCTTATTCTTAATTTGAGCATCCGAGAGGTTTTACCTACGTAAAGTTTTTTGCAGGAACATGTAAGTAGGTAGACTACTCCTTTTGTCTGACAATTAAAGAAGTGGCAAGCCTTGCACCTCCCGCATTGATAGGCACCTATCAATGCGGGAGGTGCAAGGCTTGCCACTTTATACGTCGTCCGTCTAAAACCTTTACAGACTCCTCCAACTCTCAGGAGTTTAAGGTGAAAACCTTCTTTAATTGTCAGACAAAAGGAGTAGTCTACCTACTTACATGTTCCTGCAAAAAACTTTACGTAGGTAAAACCTCTCGGATGCTCAAATTAAGAATAAGAGAACACGTGAATTCAGTGAACCCCAGGAGACTGATAGACACACCAGTCTCCAAACACCTCAAACTACATCATAGGGGGTCCTCAGATGGGATCAGGTTTTGTGGCCTGGAAAAGGTTTCTTTGGGACCAAGGGGCGGAGATCTGGATAAAAAACTCTTACAAAGAGAGAGTTTCTGGATCTATAAACTCAAGACACTCTCACCCCTTGGTCTCAATGAGGGTTTCTCATACACCTCATTTATCGCAGACTAAGTCCATTAGTCCCTTTTGTAAATAATGTAATTATGTAAATATTTAAGATATGCCTCATACCCACTTAATATCTTGTATAGTAATTTTGGATCTTTTTATTATTATCTTTATTATTTAGATGCTGCTGACCCCCTCTACAGCCCATACCTCTATTTCATATCATAAGCCCCAAGTTACCTTATACAGTTTGACTCAATAACTCCGTTTTCCTCCACCATCCTATAATTATACCTCTTTTCAGGATACTGTCCCTTTAAATACATCGGAACCGCAGACACATACAAGAGGATGTATTATGGAGGGTGTCATAATTGCTGCCCAGGCAATATTGCCCCTCTAATATAATAGACGCTTATTTGGAGGTCTATCTATACCTGGGAAGCCTATATGAAATACACTCCATCCATACCTCAGATACTGGGAATGCATATTTAGCCGGTGATGTACATATATACATGTGACTAGGTTCTATCAGGGATCACTGTACCCCGGTGATTTATTTATTTGTCTATCACCACTTATTTGGTGGGAGCCCACTGACACACTCTACTAACTTTTATAGGTGTCTAGACAGAGGGTAGACCCTATATCAAACGGTTGGCTGAGAGTGATAGGGGTTGGTGGCCCCTTTTGAAGTATGGTCATATTTGACTTTATATAGCAGCCGGCCATGAATGCCATATGTTGGTCTGTGGTTCGGAAATATGTACAAAGTATTTATGTGGGCGACTGCCTGGGAGTTATAGGAAGGGTAGTTTTTCTTTTTTTTCTTTTTCTTTTTCTTTTTCTTTTTCTTTTCGATATCCATTAAGTGAACATGACTGGCAGACCTCTCAAGAAACGGAAGGGGGGCGTGGTACACATCCACACACTACCTGCCGATTGAGGGAGCCCCACGAGGGGTTAAACCAATCATATGAGCCCTTCATTACACCAATCTGCTCCCTCGAGGCAGCGAGCATGTGACTCCCCATCCGACATGGAATGCTGAGATTAAGTGGACTAATCGAGGTAAATTTGTAACATCTGAGGGGTTCTTTTCCCGATCCGGCTATTGGCTAATACTTGGGCACAGTATATACTTAAGGGAGGTTAGTGACCACATTCTTTTGGTCCCTGACGAAGGTGCATGACATAGGCACCGAAACGCGCGTCGGGCGTTTCTTAGCATTAACTTTTCTTTGTTTCTCACATGGGCACTGACTAACACTCTGGGTGTGGAGCATTATGCTCTAAAACACCACTTTTGATTTGTTTTTTCTCGTTCTCTACTATGTCTGTCTAGTTATCTGAAAAGGGAGAGAGGCTTTATAAAGCATTTGTCAGTACATTTAGCACTGACCTCTTAATCTATTCTACATTTCTCTCTCCCTATATCGCTTTATTTCCTGCTTGCATTACCTTTGGGATACAGTTCAATCTTTTATCATTGATTTTTCGTTTGATTTAACTGTATTTTTGCTGGAGAGCTGAGGACCTATACTACACTACAACGAATTAGGTCTAAGCCCCAGCTTGCAGCAGGTAATGGTCTTCTATATATATATGGCTGGGTAAGCACTAGGGGCAGGGATATGGATATATATATTGATTACTAACATTAAAGGATTTTTTATTTTTCCCTCTATCCCATAATAGCCTACTACATTTTGGCTTTATCCCAGATCCATCAGACAGTAGAGTTGTACATACTTTATTTTATTTGATTTATTTATCTATTCACTACTTTTGTAGCACTTTCCTCCCTGGCTGGGGGGATCCAGCTATCAGTATTTGGGTATATATATCCTTTATTATTTTTCCATTACTATACGTATATCCAGGTATGCCTAGGGTCTCATTACTCCTTTCAGTTTGAGACCTTGAGCATTTGTTTCTGTTTGTTTTTGTATGAAAGTAAATAAATGTTTATAATGGTGTTTGCATCCTGATAGGTTAGCAGCTACATCTGACTGTCAGTAAACAGAAAAATTACGACCAGATCTCATGTATATGATGAGCGAGACTTTCAACATTCCACGAAAAGAGAGTTGAATAATGTCTGTTAACAGCAGTTATTCCTTTATATGACGTGTCTCCATATACATAATGCTTCACATTTATTTATATGAATACATGCAATTGATCGTTTCTATATTTCACACCTAGAATTTGCATCTTTTGTGTGTCAGAAAGGTGGGCAACCGCATACGTCCCTCTTGCAATGCATCTCAGAACCTCCGTGACTTTTAATTAATCAGTGCAGGGGCTGAAAATCAATTTCGAAGGTACTTGAATGCATTCCCTGACGTGCATACTGCATTCATCTTCTCTTAAAGACTGAGCTCCCAGAATATAAATGAACCCAGCGAAATCTATATGCTATTCTTGAATGAAAGATGTAAAGAATAACTTATTCAAACAAGAAAAATTAAGACAGAAAGAAATGGTGCAGTATAGACTAACGTGCGTTTATGTATGCCAGCATATATGTGTACGTGTGTTCTTTTTTTTTTTTTGTCTTCTGCTAATGGCTGATTCAGAGGCCTCTGGTAGGAGTCAGACAAAGCGGGGGTATGTTTTTCTAGGAAGCGGTGAGTAATCGAGACAGCGTGCTTGTAAGACACTATAGCAACCAAACTCTGCATCATTCTGAAGCCTGCAGCGATGTCGACGTACTAGTGACTCCGTGTGGATCATGGATGTGCAGGAAATCATGAATAACACACGCAATTAATTCTCCATAGGAGTGTCTAATGAATCGCTATACAAAAACTATATAATTCTTACTGCACTTTCGAAATGGCACAGCCCATTCAACAGTGACAGCTTTAAGTAGTATTATTTTCTGGAGTAATAAAGGCAGGAGATCCCATTTTAACTATCGCTTGAAATTACACAGAAAGCAGCATTTCTTTATTTTCTAAGAAACTCTGACAAGGTTTAGACAAAAGTCAAAAGTGAAGCGGGCTAATAAACATGACTTTACTTTGGCTGAACATCTGGAGACCGTCCCCTGAGAGGCGAACTAGGGAGAGTCTACACAGATGTCAAGTGGAGAGAGGTTCCCCCGAGAAGGAATTCCAGGACCCCAAGGTGGACAGCTGGAAGGGGACTCAGCTGTATTGTCGCCTCAGGGCTAGTAGAGGCAAAGAGGAGTTTTTTTTTTTAATTTGTAAAGTAATACACTATGTTGGTTTTATTTATTTTTTTCTTTGAAGAGGTTTGTATTAAAGAGGGACTGTTACTTTACTGGAAGTGAGAGCTCATTGTTCCCTCTTCCCACTATTACAGTGTTTACTGGGGTGAACAAAGCAATGGATGTAGGTTAAAAATTCCCTTACCTCCACAGCATTTCCGCATTGTGAGGCTGTGGACATATATACCTTAACATCTACACAGAAATGCATTACAAGAGCTCAGGCATTGCTTAAGTAGGGCCATATTCACACTATCTTGATATCATATTGTCATCTCTAGGCGATGAAGACAGGTTCCCATCCTGACTGGCTAACACAATGCAGAACAATACTGATCGTGAAGGACCCTCACGGTTCTGTGTAATATAGGACAGCGATGCAGGTCGTAAGAAGCCCAGGAAGGCAGGCGAAACGCGTCACACAGACGTCAGTAGAGAGGCGGATCCGGAAGTGATCACATGATCGAGACGTACGAAACCAGTAGTGACTGTTATCGAGTGGCTACAGCCGTTGTTTGTTTATGTACACACGCTTTTATGTGGGTAGCTTTGTTAGCCAGACCCACCATTTGCAAAGTAAGAGCTTTTAACCCTTTTTTATAATAAATTGTTGAAGATGCTGTTCAATTAGGGGTTTCTGCCTCTCTGTCCTATATTACACAGAACCGTCTGACTACAGAGAACACACCATACAGATCTTATCTACACAGTGTGGGATTTTCCCCACTCGAATGGAGCCTTGCAAACCCAGAGCCAGGGGTTTTAGGGCTCTGATACATGTAAGTTCTTTCCCTTCTTCCCCATAGCACATTACATCATTCAGATAGTCTGCACTAAATCATTTTTTATTTTTCGTTTATTTGCAAATTTGTTGTTATCAGTTTTTTTTTTAATTCTTTATTTTTGTTGTGCGGGTAGGTACAGAGTTTTCACAAACGCCACAACAGCGTATATCAATATATAGAAACATATAAAGTGTATGACAGTGGCTTGCGTGATCGCACATTTTTTTTTCCTATACGTAAGCAGGGTTACAATTATTGCCTGTAGTCGGTTCATCATTTAGCATTAGCAGTTTAGCTAAGCAGTGACTGTTTATGTATTAAGGTATTGTGGTTGCATGCATAAGTATCATCACATGGTAGGTGCTAGTTATGGCAAGCTAAGCAGTATTACATAGTATGAGGCTTTCCCTATGCTTAGCACACTTTAGTAGATATTAAACTTAAAGGGGACACGCTTAGTCTAGTGATTAGACTCATAAAACGGAGATACAGTTTAGTTCATGCTTAAACTATTTGGGTAGAGTACCTTAACGTAGCGATCATTAGATATTATAGCATTGTGAGTCAGCATGAAGATAACGGTTAAGCGTCATTGCAGGATATATTAACTGTCGGCATAGAGTTATAGCAATCACATAAGTCTCATATTTTTATATTCCGTCGGAGTGTCAGGTGTTTGGCATCTTGGTATCAGGCAATTTCTCTGTCGTAGGTACTTCACCCGATTCCTGTGTTGGGCGCAGCTCGTATGTTGTCGCTGAGTCCATCAGGCTGGGCCCCGTGGCAGCCCCCATGAGGAGTACTCCTCTGCCCTCTGCTGGAGTCCCTCGGCTCGTTCCCGTCGTGATCGCCTGTCGGCGGGATGTTCTCTCGTTTAGCATCGCGGCTTTCAGTATGAGCCCTCAAGTGCGGGGTTGTGCTTCGCTGGTCAGGGGTCTCTGGTGCCGCTGAGTGGTATGCAGGTCGGGCATGCTCGATGGTCCCGCTCTGGTGTGTGTGGGAGCGAGTGCTTGCGCCCAAGGAACGTTGCGCTGTTTCCCGCCATAAAGATCTTCGGCGTCTTTTTCGTCTGGTGGCCGCTCAGGAGGTTCGAGGCGGGTACCCACACAGGAGGCGCCGGGTTGCAGGGCGAATCCATGCTGCCACCTCTCTGATTGCCAGCTGGAAGGACTGATCCCGAGTACGGAGCTGTGTCCAGAGGCTTGCACAGATCTGGTCTAAAAACTCTACGGTATGCTTGGGTGGTTGGGCATGGGTGCTCGTTGTCGCAGGCTGCGCCTGTGCCACCCTCTTGATTGGGCCTCGGCAGTTCAGTTTGGTTGCAGGCTGTGTCGCTTGTCTAGGGGAGTCCTTTGGCAGTCCCATGGGGGCTGGGATATCCCCCACCGGCCCAGAGGGGGGTGGGGGTTGGAGCCCCAAGCCGACCGGCAGGCCCCACTTTGAGGCTGGGAATCGTCCGTCTCCCCTACCTCATGTGTTGTTGCGGGCATCGTGTATATCCAGTGCCGGCGGGAGCCGTGAGTTGCAGGCTTGCCCTGCTGCGGGGGGCAGTGTGGGTGTTCCCTGGGCTGAGATGCAAGATTTGGCTCAATTTGGAGTCTCGTTTGGCCCATTAGCGGCATTAAAAGTGAGTTCCTCTTGAGGAGCTCCGGTTCTAAGCAACCATCTTGGTCGGCTGTCAGGCCCCGCCCCCACGTTATCAGTTTTAGCGCGCTTTTTTTGGTAATATCTATATCTGTGTATACTTCTTTGTGTCACTGTGGTTCGGTGCAGGTATACTGAGTGCTTTATCATCTTTGTAGCGCTTACACTTTGTTGTTGTTTTATTTTATTTTGCTACTAGTTCAACTCTTTTATTAGTTAGGTAGGTCAGTGGGTGTGAAGAAACTGGGATCCGGATCAATAAACTGGGATTTGTGAAAAAAATGTCATAAGAATTGCACATTTTTGTCTAATCTAGACAAGTTGGAAAAAATGTCGGATTTAGCTATTTTTTTCAGCTTTGCGATTTTGGCCCTTGTCAATTTTTCCCAATTCCCAGTTTAGTAAATATGGTGATCCTTTACAACCACGTCCCTTGCTACAGTCCTCAGGATTACAGCATCTCCCATTTACTAACAGGACTGTAAAACAGAAATATATTTGTCCTGGAACGGTTTACTGGATCTTTCATATAGAGAGATGCAGAATTTCCTAATACAGGGATATTTAACATTTGTATTAAGGCTTCATGAGAATCATGGAAAATAAATTCCTATAACATATGGGATGCCTAGATTAGCGATCATTGTCCTAGAGTCAAGGAGATAAAAGTATTCCTTGGTAAGTTATAAAGTATATTCAGTAGCCAAAATACTACCTGTACAATCCAAAAAATAGGATGAGGACTAGTTTCGAAGAAATGGAGATCCTATTCATGGGGTTTAACAGATACCATACAGCCAAATATACAAATTTCATCTCAACAATGCTGCTGTAAAAATGAAAGGAGAATGTTAAAGGCATGAGCAAAGATCAAAGTATTTCTGCAGAGGAGCTCATTTCAGCCAATTATGTAGCGTGGATCTTTATAAGAGGATTTCCTTTTTAAGAGGATTCATGCTTTGCATTTTTCTGCAAAGCTGATACAGATATACAACTGGATATTGTCTTCTTGAAGGAGTTCTGTCTTAATTACTTTGATGCAGCCATTTTTCTTTGAGCAGTTCCAATGTTTTGGGTTACATAGTTACATAGCTGAAGAGACTTGCGTCCATCAAGTTCAGCCTTCCTCACATGTCTTTTGTCTGTTGATCCAAAAGAAGGCAAAAGACCCAGTTTGAAGCACTTCCAATTTTGCAACAAGCTAGGAAAAAAAATTCTTCTTGACCCCAGAATGGAAGTCAGATTAATCATTGGATCAAGAAGCTATTACCCTACATTGAAAAAGTATATCCTTAATTTTTCTGTTTTTGCAAGTATGCATCTAGTTGCTGTTTGAACATCTGTACGGACTCTGATAAAAACACTTCCTCAGGCAGAGGAATTTCACATCCTTATAGTTCTTACATGTAAATCCTTTTCTTTCTTCCAGTCTAAACGCATGACCTCATGTACTATGTAAAGTCCGGTTTGTGAATAGATTTCCACACAATGGTTTGTACTGGCCCCAGATATATTTGTTTAAAGGGACACTATAGTCACCTGAACAACTACAGCTTAATGTATTTGTTCAGGTGAGATCTATAGCTCCCTGCAGGCAATCTAATGTAAACACTGTATTTTCAGAGAAAATACAGTGTTTACATTGATTGATAGGAATACCTCCAGTGGCCATCACTCAGACGGCCACTAGAGGCACTTCCTATCATGCAGGGCCCTAAAAAGGCCCTGTACACATCAGACGTTTGAAAATACGTCTGACGTGTGCAGGAGAGAGAAGGCACTGTGTGCGCGCCTTCTCTCTCCAGCCTGTCAGCAGAGGAGGGGGGCAGGGCAAAGACCTATAATTTCCAGGCAATAATTTTGAACACTTTCTAAATATAGGAGCTACCTCTGACTTCCTCCAATCCTCCGGAACGCTTCCTGAAAGAAAAGAATCTTGAATGGGTTTGTTAATGAGTAACAATAATAAATAAAACTTTCAACGAGAAGCCAGTTTGATTTTCAAGCAGACTCAAAATTTAATAGTTTGAATACTATTCCAAAGGAACACTCCAAGTATCATAATAAGTACAGCCCGCTGTCATGGTGCCCTTGGAACCTTCCAGAATAAGTAGTCAAACTGTTCAAGAAAGGTTTGGCAATTTACCTGGTTCAACTCGGCCCCCGCTTCCCACTTCCCTGCTGCTGGAAGCTGTTGCCACAAATCTAAGCCTGGCCTTGCAGGGTCGAGCTCATTGGCTGAGAACCAATGAGAGTGACTCGGCAAGACTTACCTCGGTAGAGGTAACCGGAAGGTCTTTGCAAGAACATCCGGCAGCAGGGAAGGCAGCGGTGGATGCCTGCCGGGACTCAAGAAAGTTTAAAACTGTTTAACTGCTTACTCAGAGGGAGGCATTAGAGTTGTAGTGCTTATGGTGCTTTTGAATGTTTTATTTTAAAAATAGACTAGGTCTTTGTTTTCTAAGAAGCATAGCATAAAGTTGATATTTGTAGGTGGTTTATACTGTGAATTGGGTGGTTTGTGACTGTATAAAAAATGCACTGTTCAGGACAAATAACATAGTGTCAATTCATAAGTAATACAATAAAATGTATTAATTTTTCTATCCAAACATGCACCTGTAGATTAAAAGTAGCCATATTCATGTGTGCTTGTTTTGTCATGTTTGTACTTTTGTATGTACTTTTTTTTGTACTGTAATCACTGTTTTGTACTGTAATCACTCAATAAAACTTGGATACTTTGAGAAAAAAAGATATAGATATATTTTGATATATTTGATATTTTGGGTCGCAACAAACTGAAACTGTGGATTTGCCAAAGCTAGAATGTACTCTTTCCCATCCATTCTCAGACACCATCTTGGTTGTGGAAGAAGTGATTTTCAGGTATGTTGTCTATGTTATTTAAAAAAGACTTTAATAAAACGTATCCTTCAGTAACCAAGCTTCAAAAAAAAAAAAAATTGAAACGTGGTTGCTTTGGCTGTTTTGGTATTTTTTTACATTTAGGATAAACCACAATTCATTGTTCATTAACCCAGTCTCAACAGTATTAAATTGTTCGTTAATTTAGTATTTTAGAAATAATTGAGTCACTCTAGTTCTATAATGCACATTATTCTTAGCTAAACATTTATAAGCCAATTTGACATCCACCTTGCTTTTGTAAATTTGGCAAAGGATTGTAAATAAGAGATGGATAACCAAATCCATTTACAGTCCTTTGGCAAATTTACAAAAGCAGAGATCTCTGGGCATTCCAAATTTGGCAAATTTCCCAAAGCAGAGATCTCTGGGCATTCCAAATTTGGCAAATTTCCCAAAGCAGAGATCTCTGGGCATTCCAAATTTGGCAAATTTCCCAAAGCAGAGATCTCTGGGCATTCCAAATTTGGCAAATTTCCCAAAGCAGAGATCTCTGGGCATTCCAAATTTGGCAAATTTCCCAAAGCAGAGATCTCTGGACATTTCACACAAAACTCATGAATTATAAACCTGCAGTCACAAGATAACTGATTGCTTTTCATTTTGATTGTAAATAAATAATTTTTATATAAAAGAAAATAAACAGTACATATGCTATTGGATAGTGTCTTATGGAAAATGTTTTCCACTTAAATCTGCGAGATGTCAAGATTATTAATTACAGCTTTACATTTTGCTCTTGGTTGTAAATATACAACCTGCACATACCCTTTGTTAGTGCTTAATTTGTTGTTAGGCAGATAATGTCACTATGTCAGACACAGAGATGTACTATATATTAGACTTGTGCACAGTGAGAGGTTGAGCAGAATAACTTTTTTCACAGATAGAACATTTTTCAAGACACCCGAAATACGTACATTTTGACTCGCCGAATCAGAAGAATAAACGTAAAAGGCCCGAAAATGGGAAAATCTGTGTGCTGTAAACTTTAGTGTATAGAATTATTATTAGTATTTATAATATAAACAGCACACTGATAAGAGCATTTTCCCACCATCTAGCCAACAGATCAGGACACAAATTCTCAATTTATATACTATAAATATATAATATACGGCTACTCAATGGATTTGTGAATAAAATCAACATTTAGTTACCCCTCTAACCATCAATCATCTCTTTTTATTTGGCGCTGTGGGCAGAATTCAGAATATTGAACCCACCCCCTGAACATGTTTGGCATTGAGCGTTTCAGTTAGTCCGTAATGCGGCCTAAAATTGCAGTTAGGTCCGAAATGAATCTCCATGTCTACTATATATATATATATATATATAAGTGAAGTATATGAAGTGTATTAGTGGTTGCCTAAGCACATTCACAGCACAAACTTGCAGAACGAGTTCATTAAAATGGCAGAGAGTTGCACATTTTTGGGCCCGAATGATAGAACCTTGAAAAATTCTCTAAAAAATTCTCTGAAAAAATATCTATGTCTCATGGAAACATAAAAAAGTTTATTTCATAATGAGATTTCAAAGTAAATTAAAATTTTAGACAACAATAGACAAACTGAGAACATTTCCATATCTTCTATTTTGACTAAAAATTTAAAATCTGCTTTGAATTTTCAACAATTCAAATTTTAGTGAAAACCTCTTAAAGTGTCACACCAGATACGAGCCTATGGGTTACATTAGTCTATTAGTATTTATATCAATTATTCATATGTTATTATCTGTATCTAGCCTGGTGTCTATGATTCATTTCAGTTTGAGCTGATCTGGCAGTGAGTGCTTGGTTGGTATATTAATCTGTGGGTAGTCTGTAGTTTTATCAGTTTGTAGACACATAATTCATTGTATTTGGCACTGATGACTGAGCTGAGTTACCCTGGCAAGATGAGCCACTCTTTATTTGGCCAATTTAGAAGATAATTATTGGCATTTTATCAACGTTGTTCATTCACAGTTTTTGTTTCAACAATTATCACATCATTTCCAATACATTGGAGTCCATGTGCTCCTTAAAGGGACACACCAGTCACCAAAACAACTTTAGCTTAATTAAGCAGTTTTGGTGTATAGATCATCCCTCTGTAGTTTCACTTCTCAATTCTCTGCCATTTAGGAGTTAAATCACTTTTTGTTTCTGTTTATGAAGCCCTAGCCATACCTCCCCTGGCTGTGACTCACACAACCTGCATTAAAAAAAGGTTACATTTTCAATCTGATGTTGCTTACTTTATAAGTTTTTATCTCCTGCTCTGTAAATTAAACTTTAATTACATGCAACGGGCTCCTGCAGGGTCTCGCAAGCCATTAACAGAGCAGGAGATAAGAAATTCTAAATTAAACAGAATGTACAATTAAGGAAGTATAAACATTAGATGACTCTTTACAGGAAGGGTTTAGGAAGGCTGTGCAGGTCACATGCAGGGAGGTGTGCCTAGGGCTTCGTAAACTAATCAATTTAACTCATAAATGGTAGAGAATTTGACCAGTGAGATTGCAGGGGCATGATCTATACACCAAAATTGCTTTAGTAAGCTATTTTGTTGACTATAGTGTCCCTTCAATTAATAAACATGTATTTATTTTAGTACTGTGCTACCCATATCCTTTTTTTTGTTTGTTTAAATTCTGTTTAACTGTGCTTTTCTTTTCCAGAATACAGAGCCAAAAAGTAGTCGAATCATGTTCCAAAGGAATAGCGCAAAGGCATAGCATGTTCACTTTAATTCGTGATTCTGAATTTCACTAAAAATAGATGAATGACTATAGTACACATCAGCCCCCAACATACAATAAAAACCAAAAGAAAAGAGTTACTTGCACACTAACCCAAATCCAGTGGTATATTTTGGATTTGTGCTGCCCTAGGCACGACTAAATTCGGGCACCCCCAAAACCTAAATTTGCTTCCCCCCAATTAGTGTCAAGGCCACTTTTTTGACTGACAGACACATGCCGTCATTGATACATGCACTGATACACATTCACTGACAGATACAGAGTCATTGGCACACACTGTTTAACCAACACACACTTTCGCTGACAGACACACACTGACACACCCACTCACTGACAGGCACACACTCACATAAAATTACATACACACACTGACACACACTCACAGGCACACCCATTCTCTCTGAAAGACACACACACTTTCACTCACTCACAGACACACACTGACAGCTACACTCACTCACTCACAATAAGGTGGACAGCCCCAGAACATGAGGCAGACAAGGCATTTGCCTGGGAGCTTGAGGTGGCATTTTTTTGCGCTCCCCCCCCCCCCCCCTGAAAGTGCCGCCCTAGGCAAATACCTTGTTTGCCTTGTGGCAAATACATCTCTGCCCAAATCTCTATGCACATTTCTAATAACGGAGGTTTTTAGTATTACTACAGTGGCCATTTAAGTGTAAGCTCACCTGCCACATCCAAGGTGAGTCCTACACTTATAATTCCCTTTGCTACTTTCAGATTCAGGTAAAACAAAATCTCAGATCAGACAGAGAGGGGTATTGTTCTAAATTCCTACATACTTACTAACCCTTAATGGGAAAAACATGGCTCTGTGATACAAAAGCAAATACAAAAATGCAGAATTAAGCCTGGCGCCCCCACTACTCCTGGGCGGCAGCAATGACTATAGTGCACATCAGCCAAACATTAAAGGAACACTATAGTCACCTAAATTACTTCAGCTAAATAAAGCAGTTTTAGTGTATAGATCATTCCCCTGCAATTTCACTGCTCAATTCACTGTCCATTTAGGAGTTAAATCACTTTGTTTCTGTTTATGCAGCCCTAGCCACACCTCCCCTGGCTGTGATTGACACAGCCTGCATGAAAAAAAAAACTGGTTTCTCTTTCAATCAGATGTAATTTACCTTAAATAATTGTATCTCAATCTCTAAATTGAACTTTGATCACATACAAGAGGCTCTTGAAGGGCCAAGCAAGCTATTAACATAGCAGGGGATAAGAAAATCTTAATTAAACAGAACTTGCAATAAAGAAAGCCTAAATAGGGCTCTCCTTACAGGAAGTGTTTATGGAAGGCTGTGCAAGTCACATGCAGGGAGGTGTGACTAGGGTTCATAAACAAAGGGATTTAACTCCTAAATGGCAGAGGATTGAACAGTGAGGCTGCAGGGGCATGTTCTATACACCAAAACTGCTTCATTAAGCTAAAGTTGTTCAGGTGACTATAGTGTCCCTTTAAAAGAGTGTACACTCAAATTGCCACTGGAGAGATACTAAAACTACCATTTTTTTTTTTTAAATGTGCATAGTGATTTGGGATAGTGCAACTTTTCTTTGCTTTTTATTGTACTTATCTTATTAACCTAACCCTAGTTTATACCTACATATACAAGATAAAACTTTCAATTTACAACGTTAAATAATGTGATCGTATCTCCTGTATAAAAAAAGGTTTCAATGTTTTGCCATTATCAAAATGCTCCCCAAACTATTATATATCCATGTTAATTAGTCTTAAAGGAACACAGCACACACATGGGCTGCAACTTTCCCTTTAATATAGTATCCATGAAAAATAAGCATTGCTTTCTAATGACTGAATAAACATTTCCAGCCACAGTGTGCATGCACCCAGTCTTTGAATATCTATGAAGCCTTATATGTGCATATAATTATTTACATCCTCAGTCATCCCACAGGAATGTGTGCAAGACAAGATCATAGCTGAAAGAAACCACCTTCTAGGTTGTGATCTAAAGATTAGCAGAATTAAATCCCTGCAAAAGAGAGACAATCATTTCATTTTTTTATTTTTATTTTTATTTGAATGAATATTTGTATAGACCACCTGTCTAATTCTTTACAAGAAAGAAACCCACCTAATATCTATGTAAAGCCACATGTATTTTTGTTTAGGGACACTCATCCAATCTCAGCTCACTGGCAGTGTCAATTCTTCTACAAACAGAATAGAAGAGTCCTGGGAAACCAGTTCCACCCAGCAAAGCACTGGTTAATTCTGTGCCCTCCCAGCATCACAGTGTATACATGGCTTCATCTCGTGAGAAGCAAAGGTTACATGCTGCAGATGGGCAAGCTATGGGTTAATTGCTGCTGCCTTCCCATTGGCTGCGAGGAGGAGCTGTACTGCTGGGAACTGCCACACAGAGCAAGTTAGAATGTCGAAAACGTGGCTGCAACAGTATCTGTTCCAGGGCTCAGATCAGCTCTCACAGTCTCACATCCCAGGAGTGAAGGCAACCTGCAGCAGCCACTGCTGGCCCTGGCTTCTAGTCCATGGCATCAACTGCATCATCACAGGGGAACAAGATACATGACAGCTGGCAAGACAAGCAGCAGCAGCCCATTAGCCAAGCTAGAGCCCTGACAGCCCAAGATGCTTCCTGTCCCTGCAATGCTAAATGACCTTCATTGTACAGAAGAGGCTGGAGAGCAGCTCCCCTTCCTTGCCAACCACTGAAACCCCTTTCAGAGATCTGGTCCTGTTCCACATGGATTTCTTTCCTGCAATCTGCTGAGCTTCATGTCTTCCCTGTCTGATTATTTATCATTGAGCCAATATGACCAGTGTGCATGGAGGACGTCTTAGGACATTTTTACTGCTCTGCCTCTTTGGATGCAGACCTATTGAAGGCTGGATGAACATGCATGGGGACCAGGTCAAGACAGGGACCCCAATATTTTCTGAGGTGCAAGCTTCTGCTGCAGGTGGGAGCATGGAGGTGGAAGCTACAACCACACAACGTTACGTCCAGCGTTTGAGAAGAGGCACCCCTTCAGCAAATGTATCCAGGCAGAAGGTCCAGGCTAATGCCTTGCCAAAGGGGTTTGTCTGCCCATATAAAGTAATCAGTGAGGACAGGGCGAGCCATAGAAGCATCTGTTTCAGGACCCTGGACAGCAACTTCCATTGTGACCAAAGAAACTGCAAAGCCTTCAAATCCAGGGGGTCCTTGGTGGCCAATGTCTTGAGGAACAGCAGTGTGCTCTTGCAGTGGCTGCCCCCAGCCCCCCAGCTCAAGGATTTAAAGGGCTTCAACATGAACTGCTCATGGAATGGCACGTTCACACGCTTCCTGTGTGACAGTGTCCAGCTGGGTATCAGCTGCAGGGATTACCTATTCTCGAATGTCCATGAGAATGTCAAGTACACAGTGTGTGTGCAGACACTTTACACAAACAGGACGTCATTGGAAGAATGTGTAGAGTTCACTGTGGAGCCATTGGGGATGCAGGATATAGTGATTGCAATGACAGCAGTAGGGGGCTCTATATGTGTGATGCTGGTCATCATATGCCTTTTAGTGGCCTATATCACAGAAAATCTTATGCACCCCAATTTTAGCCACCCTTCTGCCAAAAGGGGACCCTGATCTCCTGGGTTTAATATAGCTGAGGATCACTGGCAGAACTCTTTCAATGCTCAATATTTTTTTTTTAAATGTAGAATAAGTTTGGATATGACATGATCAGTTTCTCAAACCTGGAATAGTGGGGGGTTAACTTGCTTCTGATTCCAAAGTAGAGTTGGGTTGACCTTCACCTAAGAGAGGGCATCACTGTGAAACTAGTGACAGGGGTTGAATTGGGTCCTATTTTGTATTTAGCTATTTATAAGTGTGTGTATTGGTTGTGTCCGTGTTTAATGGGGGCTCTGAGCCTCATAGGAATGAAAACTTGGATGTTAAAGTCAATAATAGGTCCATATCTGATGAACTGATTCAATTACTTCATTCCTCGCCATTGCCTTTGTTTCATTTCAATGCGGGCTTTTTAAATTAACAATAGAGTGCCAAAGTAGTATAGGATCAAATCTAGCCTGTCAATAGCCATAAATGGGAGAAGGGATAGAAAATGTACTGTGTGGTTGTTAAGAGTCACTTAGGTACAAAAGACGAACACATGGTTTGCAATACTGTGACATTTAGCTGTTCCTGACTGCAACTCCCATCATTTCCAGGCAGACTAGAGATGCTAGGTGGATGATGGGAGTTGCATTCAGATTGGAGATGCAGGGCTGCATTTTGCCAACCCTGATGTTAACACAAGTAATATTGGCAGTGTGTGTTGTATGTATTATGTATGTAGAGTTTTGTATTTAAAATAATGTCTCCTGGAAGTAGTAGCCTTAGCATGGGGATTACAGTTTATTGTCTGTCTGTTTGGCTATCTGTCAGTGCCAGTATTAATGGTATATATGAATTTTGACAAAGTCTAGCAGTGTATATAGCACAGAACAAAGCCCTCACATTATGTCATTTCTGTTGTTTTTTCATAATAAATGTTACACATAGCAATAATACTTACTTAAAATAAGGCAAATATGATCATTGCTAAAGGAATCTTGACAGCTCTTTTCATTTGGTTTATAAACCAAAAATGTCTGCTGTTGCAGTAGACATTTGTACCTGGCTGACTAATGCAGCATTCTGTTCTCTATTCTAGTCTGACTGCTGGCTAAATCTTGCCTTTCTTATCACTTTACTATCATTCCTCCCTTACTGCCTCAGTAATGGATTTTAATATTACACTGCTTCAAGGTTCATTTAAGCAGCCTAATTTTAATTAGGAACAGAAGGCAAGCTTGGGAATTAAGTTCTGCAATACAATGATGGCTCCCGGATGCATTACATATTAAAAAACTGAATTATATATTATCATTGTCATCATAAAATAATATAATAGCACGTGTTCTGTATCTCTTGTAGGGTATTATTTGCACAGACACATTAGTTCTGTACAGACAGAACATTGAAATAATTTAGACTCAAGGTTTCGGAGCTTGACCCTTTATCTCTTGTAGGACTAAGCTGACCCTACATTGAATGTTGTTCTATGTTGACCCCCTTTACCCTGTTTTGCCATTGGTTGGAGGGCATGTAGTCCAACAGTCCCTGCAGGGCCAAGTTTGGACAGCTATGATCCAGAGAATATCACACTATACTCTGCTACAATATGCAATAACTAAGAATTAACATGATAATGCTAATAATTGTAAAGTTTGAAAAATGGCAGATATACATATAGTAAGTTTAAACCTCAAGAAATGGAAATAAACAACAGAAAGTGAATTTGATAATTAAGTACTGGATAATACTGTGCAGGTTATTAACAATAAGCCCTTATATGTCATGGCTTATAGTGGGCTATATAGAAATGCTTGTGATTTCAGTAGAATGCCTTGGATAGAGGAACGGACTGTTCCTGCTTTAATGAGATCAAATGGCATTATTTGAGAAGTGCAATGGAAACCGATGTATCTGTGCCTCAAGAGGTTAACTCTTGATTCCCCATGTGGGAACGCAGAGATTCACAATGCAGAGAAAAAAACCTAGAACAGAATAATAAAAATAATGCAAGGTTTAATGCCATTGAATTGAGTCCTCTCTGTAATTAGATAATAGACTTCAGAGAAGAATCTTTGAGTTTTCACTTTTTTCAATTTACTGCTAGTAAATTTCTTCCGACGCGTTTCGTGCTGTGAAGAGTTAATGTACAGTACATGAATTCAGGCCACATGGTCTATTGAGAGTTTTGAGGCCTACTTATTTATAGTGTGGCTGAAAACGGCAAGATTAAATTAGTAAAATATTATATACTTGATTTGATCAGTTCTCAAAATTCCCATCTCTGCTAGTATAATGAAAGAAACTCGTAACCTCACTTAAACGTATACTAAAGGTTGGTGTTGAGCCATTCTTTTTATAACATTTAGAACATGCATTGAAAATAAATGCAGATACAATACATTTCAAATAATAAAAAGTATATATTTGCATTTGAACTGATTGTGTTTGTTTAAAATCCCCAGGCTTTATAACATTTGGAGTGAGTGCTCACCAAATCAAGAAGTGGCTCAACTAAACATTGTTCCAAAGTACATTTGGTTTTATCCCCATAAACAGTACGTTATGGGTCCAGGTAAGGATTTGGGAGTTGTAGTTCAATTGTCGGTTGTTTAGTGTATCTGACTTAAGGCAGAGCATTATTTTTGGTGTTAAATGAGGTATCACTGCAAGTTGGGGGAAGAGGCTTAAAGGATGGTTATGGAAGAAAATTAAGCATGAAAAAATTAAGCACAGCAAGAAGATTGTCCGAACCACTTTTCCCGAACGTAGAACATGTTTTGGGACTCCCGAATTTCTGCCAAATTTTTGTTCGGCTTGGTAGAATTTCAGTAACCAAAAACTGGCTTTGGAAACCAAATCAGCTGAAACAAACGGGCACGAAAAAGGGCAAAACAGTTGCCATATACTGACAGGAGCATTTTGCCGTCATTTGGTTCCCATTTGAAAAAAAGTAACCAATAGAGGGAAAATCATATTTATTAAATATATAATAAATATAGATTCCCCCCACCCCTTATTGGTCATTTCTCACTTGATTTGTAAATAAAATCAACATTTGGTGACATCAATCATCTTTTTTTCCCATCAATCATTTCATTTTTTTGGCAGAATTCAGAACCACAATCTGAAACTAACACGCTCCGCCATTGCAAATTTCGGTGTGCGTGACTTCCTGTAACCTAACCTGCACATTGCACATAGCATCTATGGGTGCCTGAAGTGCCCAATTTAATGTGTTAACATCTCCCTATCATGTGAAAAATAAGTCAAAGTTTTGATCGTACCAAAAAACCTTAAAGGGTTAATGCCACATGAAAAAAAGTAAGTGTTAATTGTTACACCTGAAATACACATAGTCAGCACAATAGCAGCATGTCCAGCTGTGGCCCTCCAAGTGTTACAATATATTTCAAATCATTTTCTATCAGTGTTGGTGAAGTCACAGCCAAAAGCTGTTTTAGTAAAGGGGACTAATTTGCAAAGTAACTTATCTAGTGATCCGAGTCCTGGTGTAGCCAGGCTTTATATTACAGGTAACCCAGACAGCACATAAACCCTAATAGTTATTTATCAGTATTTTAAAAGTACGGTGAATAGGATTGTAAGCAATTGGTCAATAATTATATTATTATTGTCTGATTGGCATTTCTGGCGACTGGATACTGGCGTTAAGGGTTTTGCTTGATGTACCTAAGTATTATTTAATTAATTTAATAATATCGTATTGATGTGTTTAATATGGAGCCTTTCATTTAAAAAAAAAAGAACAATATTCATCTGCAATAAAAATAATGTAAACCACTCTACTTCATATTTCATCAAGGGCCACACCAATAGGCAACTTGCCATAAAGCTTGACCCTTCTATATCATCCACCACAAACCAAAACCAATTCACCAATCACATTAACTCATACATTGGCAAAGTCTTGTCTTTCTATTTTCAACAATCCTGCATTATAGCTAAGTAATCTTATGGTATAGTGATCCTGATGTTAAACTATCTTTCACCTCTCTTAACAAGAACGGAGATTGATTATATTTTTTTAAACCCTTTTTTGGGGGTGTTACAACTTTTAAGTGGTGTTTTTCCTGATAAGTATACTTATTCAGGATAAGCAGTTCTTTTTTTTTTTTTTTTTTTTAAAGAAAAAAAAATTTGATTTTATTTAGGTGACAATGTGCCATTTATTGGTTCTCAAAATGGGCCTTAAAGCGTCCCTGACGGGAATGCCCTATGGGGGTAATATGATAGTCGTAATGCTACAACTGTTTCAGAACTTCTGTAATTAACATATACACAAAAAAGATCACGTTGTCCATCACTCAGTGTGTTGTGTGTCATTCACAAACATCTGTCCCATTCAGGATCTTTTGAGAATGTAATTGTACTCCTGTCTTGCAGGGTTTCTTTCATTAAAGATAAATACTCAATTTTAAAAAAGGTGTTACTTAATATTGACATACGGAAAGTGGTATGTGACTTCACCTTTAAATTTGTTGAATATCATCTAAGAAAATGTTATCGCTTAATAGCAATATGGGAGTAACAACGCATTTAATGTAGTTTTTTCTTCTTCAGACTTTGAAATTAGAGATTATATTTCTTGAAGGAGAAAATGACAAACAAATAATGACAAAGAATTTTTCATTTGTAAAATCAGGTTTGCAATTTAAGATGTGTCAATAGAAAACGAAGTATAATAGTAAAAGAAGTAATGAAATGCTGTATCCAGGTCGTATATTCATGAGTCTTATTGAAGAAGACTCAAACAGAGCTTAATAGAGACAGATGGAGGAATCATTGTGCCTATATAGACACTGGGCTGTGTAACCTGCAGCCATGATAATCATAACAAATCATGAGATGGTGTCCAATTTACTTTTACAAATTGTTCCATTCTCTGGAGCCAATTGTGTAATCCAGTTATATGTGATTTCACGCTATGCTCCGATATTTATGTAGCTATCAGGACATTATCCTCAGAAAAAAATGATATTTATTAATAAACCGAGTTTACAAATGACAAGAAAGAAAACCTTAAAGAACAAAAGAAACATTCGATAAAAAGTGTGCCCTGCTTGTTGTGTAATGTTATTGCCTCAGTTTGGTCTCGAGAAATGATTGCTAGTTTGTTGTTTAACAGTATTGAATTATACGATCTGCAATCTAGACCCTAAGGCATTTAAGTCCCTGGGCCCTCTGATGCCTGGGTCGTTTGAGGGTGGGGGAACCCTGCAATTTATCTAATAGAGGGAGACAGGAGGAACCGCACAAAGGGTACATTTTTCTGTAAGGTAGAATATTGTTCCATCTGTCACCAGCACGCAATGCATGATGACGACAGACATAGATTTGACATTTGTCCATCCAAAACAGAGTTCTAGGCTGCCAGAGTCCCTTGTCCGAGGGTGTAATTAGCCCCTGGAACACAAGAACAGATATCTTTGAATGCGTAGTGTTACATGCATACAGACTCTTAGAAATTTCAAATCACTGAAGTGGTTATAGTGGTTAGAATAACCCTTTAATGTTTTATACATGTAGCATATGTTAGGGTAGACTTTGTAAAACTCCTACAAGCATGACCCTTTTTTTTCACATTGGAGGGAAGAGAATATTCAACTAACAAAGTTCTGAATATCTCTTAAACTGAACAGCTATGACTATTGCAACTTTGCAAAAGAGCGTTTGTTACAGAATCTGAAATAGCATTTTTCGATTTTAGCTCCTCTTTAGGAAAAGGTCTACCTGTCATTTGACAAGACAAAAAAAAAGAGTATTACTGATTATTTACTGTTATGAGATTTATTAACTAAACAAATAATTTTAATGAATTCAAAACTGAATTGTAAAATTTGGCAAACGCAGATAATTTAGTATTGTCTATGTCAACCCTAGTCACAACTCTGCTATTTCAGCCTAAACGGTGTAGTTATGATTGCAATTCAGTGCTTAGTGAAGGGACCCCACCATCCTAATGATTTGTGAGACTGATAGTCCGCAATGACCTTTGTAAAATAAAGCGATCGATAAGGGTATTGATTAGAACCATTACTGTAGAAAAGCACAACGATGTCTTCACAAGGAGTGCACTACGAAAACACGATTTTCGTTTCAGAATAGTTAGACCTATGGGATTTACCTTTGCCCTTGACCTGGTTGAGTTAAGAAGAGATCGTCTTTACACTAGCAAATAGGTGTTGTCTATTCTCTTTACCGATGAAAACCTGGTTGTGGAAACTGCTACGTGTGATTCTGTTTTGACATCCGTAATTCAATGTGTCGTAAGTTAATTAGGAAAAACAAACGTGTAAAAGTAATGAAAGGCAATAAAATTAAAGAAAATTATTATTTGTCAGAAAGGCAACACTGGGTAATTTATCATGAAGTCTTTCATCGTGAAATGTGCAGATTGTGTAGAAAACAACTCAGCGACAAACACATGAATCCAGGTATTTTTGTCCTTACATCTGCCGAATACCACATGTCTGGAAAAACTGAATATAACACATACTGAAAACAAGAGTGGGTAGAAAATGTCAGGGATATTGATGGACTTAAAACACTTGTGTTTTATTTTTTATAAGATTTTATCCCTGTGGAATATTATACCTCAAAATAAACGTGATCTTTTGTTATGTGAATGTCTATGTTTATTTTATTATTGTGAATACATTGTTTGATATTATGTTGGAAATTTGTTGCACACAATAGAATTCTTCTGTACTGCGAGACTCATTACACAACATTGAGTGTGGATTTATGGACAATGTTCCCAATGATACATCATCTATTGCTAGAATATAGACCTTCTTACAATCATGGAGAGCACTTCCAGAGAGTTACGATGAACCAGGCACCCACACATGTACGCACGTTATACATAATTGTTTTTATTTATTGACATTCATGCAATGTTTTTGTTTATAGAGAGCATTTAGGGGGTAGATATATGGAAAATGAAGATCCAAAGAACCACCATGTGGAAGTAGTACAGTTATTGACATGGGTGTAGAAAGCAGAGGTGATGGGGGGGGGGACAAATCCCTCCTAGAAAATCAAGTGGCCGGCCAGAGCAGTAAGATTACCCCCAGCCGTGATATCAGATCTTTGACTTTTTAAAAGGGATACAAAATAGTGCTAGGAATACAAAGTTGTATTCCGAGCACTAAAGTTCCTCCCTTCCCCCCTCCCCACGCACTGTAAGTGTTAATAAACCTGAACTGTACTAAACTGATTCCAGCAATAATCTCCCTCAGCGCTGGGTCAGCGTTCCGCCTCCTCTTATGTCATCCGACGGGCCCTCTTTATAGGAAAGCATTGCTGCAATGCTTTCCTATGGAGATTTCACTGGCGCTGGATGTCCTCATGCAGAGAGTGAGGCTGTCCAATGTCAGTTAGGCCAACAAACTCAATTACCAGGAATAGCCTCTAGTGGCTGTCTGATTGACAGCCACTAGAGGCAGTCTTAGTCCTGCAATGTAATTATTGCAGTTTCTCAGAAACTGCAATAATTAACATTGCATAGTTAAGGGGACATGGACATTGCACCCAGACCACTTCAATGAAATGAAGTGGTCTGAGTGCCAATACTGTCCCTTTAAGAAGATGAGACATAACTTTTAAAGGAGTTTATTAGTTTCTCCACACAGCTTTGAATACAATTACATGCACACAAAGAATATACACAACTATCAGTGGGAAAAAAAAACATTTACTGAATAATCTAGAATTTGTGTATTTATTACACATTAAAAGGCAAACCAGCTGGATTAAACAGGTCTATACACCTCATACTAATAGCCTCCCCATTACATAGTTACATAGTTAGATAGCTGAAAAGAGACTTGCGTCCATCAAGTTCAGCCTTCCTCACACCTGTTTTTTGCTGTTGATCCAAAAGGCAAAAAAACAAAACAAAAACAAAAAAAAAACCCCAGTTTGAAGCACAATTTTGCAACAAGCTAGGACAAAAAATTCCTTCTTGACCCCAGAATGGCAGTCAGATTTATCCTTGAATCAAGCACATATTACCCTACATTGAAAGATTATATCCTTGAATATTCTGTCTTTGCAAGTATGCATTGATACTATAATACCAGTGGTATTATTTATTATAAGTATTATTTTGCCTACCGAAAACTGCATGGTTGTGGCACAAATCTGTTTTGAAAATGTGTCCTCCCAGATTTTCTTTGCTTTCTACGAGCAATGGAATGGTCAAATAAAGTTAAAGGGATTCCAGTGAATGGGATATACATAAAACAGCCCAGAATAACAAATATTTTTTTTTGCAGCAATGACAATGGTCAATTTTCATAAGTCAATTGATTCTTAATTGTTCTCAAATTATCTTGTTATATCCAGAACATAGCTTGAAAGTCAGTCCGAAGGTCATATTGCCAGATATTTTTGCTTGAAGAAACACTCCAGCCCGCATAAAAACATCTTTTGAATGAAGTCGCTATGGTGGTCTTGAGCACTCTCATACCTAGTGGGCTTTAACGGTTTAACCACTAAGATGTCCTCCTTGTGCCCATCTGCTCCATCACTTTTATTACTCCAGTCCCGACACTACCAAGCAAGATCGTCTTGGGCACTGGTGATAGGTTGAAAGCATCAGGTGACACTCTCAGTCCATCACTGGCATGGTATGAGATGCTAGCTGTGGATCTTCTACACATTTATACAATCTCATCAACATGTTAAAATGGACATTGTCTTGCAGAGTCAGTTGGATAATTTCTTCTTTTTTCTTTTTACAATTTGAATTTTTATTCATTTTTCCATTTTTTTTAAAAAGGGGGTACAAAAAAGAAAAGGGAAAGGGTTACAGTCCACAATTATTTAGAGATACCAAACAGAATTCCAATATTGATAAATATCACATAAATCTGTAAACACAGTTACATGTAAATATAAAAGAGCTCTAAGTCACTTATACAGTATAAATAAGTAAATCTACATATCATAAAATCTAAGGATACAAGGGAAAATAGGGAATAATCTTTATATAATCAGATACTCCCTACTAATTATTTTCTAAAGACTGCCTTGTAAAAATAATTAATATGAAAGCACAACTTGCTTTCCTCTCTACTGTAAATTCATTTATAGAACATAATAGTAATACATTTATAGCTCTACCTGTGGACATCACAATAATCTTCCCTGATGAAAGAGCAGGAAAGGGGATATAAACTTTAAATTATAAATTCCCTATCTCACTGTTCTATATTCTTTATAGATGTCAATAATTTAGAATGAGTGTGGGGTGATTGTTAGTAAGTAACTCCGCCATCTATCAGCTACATCCGGGCTCAGTCTCCCTATTTTTGTCTGATTCCACATAATAAGTTCGTAATCTACCGTTGAAGTCATCAAAATCCTGATTTCTTGTAATGAAGGCAACTCCGAAGATTTCCAATTCTTAGCAATTAAAGTTAATACTGTAGATAGAAGTAGAAAAATCAATTTCCGTGTAGACTTAGTGATATTGTCTGGAAGAACTTTAAGAAATATCGACTTTGGTGTATGTTCTAGCTTACATGCTGTAATCGAGACATTATCTCAATGTCTTTCCACAGCTTGTTTACTTTATCCCATGTCCACCATATATGCAGCATAGTACCCTTGTATAGGCGACATCTCCAACATGTATCCTCCGCATCCGGATATATTGATCGGAGGCGGGTCGGTACCATATACCACATATACAGAATTTTGCGTGATGTTTCGAAATGTGAGTTGGATAATTTCACGCATCAGAATGGACAACAAAGACTGACACAATTTAATCTCCTTTAGCCCCAAATATGGTTCCAGCTGTCTATAGCAGTGTGCTCATTGCAATTCTTGACTGTCTTTCGGTTTTGAAATTGGCTAGGTTTCACAATTTCAAAAATGCTATACCTGCTTAATTCTTCCATGTTGTTCTCTGTTATCCTGACTAGCGGTTATTTAGGTTACACTTTGCCTGTTTTTATTCAAATATTGTTGATTGTGGTCCTTTTTTAGACGTTAATATATTTTGTATTAACGGTATATTCCGAATGTGACCTCCTCTAGGGGAAAAAGAGCCAATCTTAAAAAGGCCAGACACTCAAACAAAGGTGGAATAATAGGAAGAAAATATAACAGAAGTGAAGAAGAAAATGGGGACAAACATGAGTAGTGATGCATAAGATAAAAAGGGTGTGGGGGGGACAGAGTTCGCACACTATCGTATACACAGACACCAACCAAAGAGCTTGAAAGGGGTTATTCAAAAATTTATTAAATATTCACTATTGATTTCTTTTAAGGTAGGGGATAAATACAAGCTACGTAGGTACAATTAATCAGTCATTAAAATCCAAACCTGTGTGTCCTTACATAATACATATGAATAGGGACCTTCAACTCAGAAATGTCTGACGTTTTGTGCTTCTGGCTTTCTCCCCTTGTTATGCCTTGTCTCCATAGCGAAAACGAATAAAGTTTATTTTAATGGCAGTTTTCTTTTTTACTTTGAATAATTTTCGAGTGGGATTTCCTTGCCCTAGTAATTACTGGAATTTTTCATTTATTTAGAATTTCTGGAAATTTGTATTTATCGCCCAGACTGTTTGTAGGCCTGATCTTCTGATAACTTGTTGTCCCTCTTATAAAGCAGTGCAACAATGGCTGTCTCTGCGTGTTCTAGCAGCAGACATCGCTCTTAGCTCTCCTTGCACTCCGAAAAGACACCCTGATTGACAGCACTGGGAGGAAGAGATATGATCTCACATCCTCACATTGTACTGAAAGAAAACAGGAGGGGACTAGTGATGTCGCGAACATAACATTTTCGGTTCGCGAACGGCAAACGCGAACATCCTCAAACGACTCTTTCTGGCCACAATAGTGATGGAAAAGTTGTTTCAAGGGGACTAACACCTGGACTGTGGCATGCCGGAGGGGGATCCATGGCAAAACTCCCATGGAAAATTACACAGTTGATGTAGAGTCTGGTTTTAATTCATAAAGGGCATAAATCACCTAACATTCCTAAATCACAATGGATATGGATTGACACCTGACATATTGACACCTTGACATATGGATTGACACCTGTCCTCAGAGACCCTGATACACACTGACACAGAGCAGAATAGGGACTGTTCCCCCTACATAGGGTCACTTGGCAAATATGGATTGACACCTGTCCTCAGGGACCCTGATACACACTGACACAGAGCAGAATATAGACTGTTCCCCCTACATAGGGTCACTTGGCAGATATGGATTGACACCTGTCCTCAGGGACCCTGATACACACTGACACAGAGCAGAATAGGGACTGTTCCTCCTACATAGGGTCACTTGGCAGATATGGATTGACACTGGTGATTTGGAGACCAACCTCTGAATATTAACTGGTAACCGAAATTCGACCTTGAGGAGCTCTGGCTTTAAACCATCCGCAAAGCCCATCCGAAGGAAAAAAAAAGAAGTGGCTAAAACATTTAAGCGGATGCCTGTTTATCTAAGAACCAATATCTTAAAAAACAACACCTTCCATACTTGGAATAAATCTCGGAACAAGATCCATTTAAAGTAAAAGAAATTGTCAATAATTTCCTGAGACAAACCTTATCCTTCAGTATCTGGTATACATAAACCAGGTCGTCAGCTTGAATTACAACAATTATGAGAAGCGGTACCCTTGAGAATTCCAGGATGCCTATTTCCAGATAAGGTCCCCAAAGATTCCTGCGGAACATTTTTGATGAATGGTGAAACAGCTACTTGCCACCAAGGGAGGAAGACTATCATTCTCACCTTTCCCATCCTATAGGATCTTGGGGAATAGGGAACCAGGAGGAAACTATAGGTTAGACTGGAATTCCCAAGAAAGAAAAGGAAACCAACGCTTACGGCTCTATCCAAGCTTGTCCAATGAAACACTTCATGCTGTTTGATCTAGAAGTCCCAGTTCCATAACTGGAAAATCAAATTCTTACTCTCGTTTGAGTGAAGATCAAGGAGTATGAAACAATCTGCTTGTATTAATGTTGACTACTCAATACTACAGCTAAATAGAGGAATATTAAGTTCTATGCATCAGTGAAAAAGATCTAAGAAAAACTAACCCAAGCAAATCCTGGAACAAGATTTTTCAAACAAGATGACCTAGTTTGTACATAATTTCTACCGATGTAGAACTATCTGACCAGATCTGGATAAGAGAATACCTGGTCTTTATCTGAAAGGCAAAGAGCTATCCAGATAGCCTTCGGTCCTATGAAGTCGGATAAGTTTTTACAAATTATCTCAGCTAATTTCCCATCATCCCTATGAGAACCTAGCTGAGACCTGAAGCATCAGTCGTAAAATTCTGAACGATCGCTTTGAGAACTAGAACAAAAAGTAAGAACCGTACCGGAAGGTACCCGGACTAAATTTCTTTTCACAAAATCCCCAACCTGTACTCGATTGTGCAAAAGGAAGTAATGGCATGTCTGGCACACAGTGTTGGGGCAAGGGTCCATCTGACCACTGATACCTGGTCTGCAAAGCATGGTCAGGGCAGGTATATCACCTACACTGCGCATTGGGTAAACCTGCTGACGGCTGCCAAGCATGGAATGCGTGGCTCTGCAAAGGAGTTGGTGACACCGCCACGACTTGCAGGCAGGCCTGCTGCAACCTCCTCTACTCCTCCTACTCCATCCTCTTCCATAACCTCCTCGGCTGAGTCCTCTTCTGCTGCTGCGTCTTGCTCCACATCAACAGCACCACCCCAGCTCCCCAGGTACTATTCCACATCCCGGATACGGCAGTGTCACGCCGTCTTGGGTTTGACTTGCCTGAAAGCAGAGAGTCACACCGGACAAGCACTCCTGTCCGCCCTGAACGCACAGGTGGAAAAGTGGCTGACTCCACAGCAACTGGATATCGGCAAAGTGGTTTGTGACAACAGAACAAATTTGTTGGCGGCATTGAAGTTGGGCAAGTTGAGACATGTGCCGTGCATGGCACATGTGTGTAATCTGATTGTACAACGCTTTGTGCATAAGTACACAGGCTTACAGGACGTCCTGAAGCAGGCCAGGAAGGTGTGTGGCCATTTCAGGTGTTCCTACACGGCCATGGTGCACTTTGCAGATATCCAGCGGCGAAACAACATGCCAGTGAGGCGCTTGATTTGCGACAGCTCGACACGTTGGAATTCAACACTCCTAATGTTCGACCACCTGCTCCATCAAGAAAAAGCCGTTAATGAATATTTGTATGACCGGGGTGCTATGACAGCCTCTGGGGAGCTGGGATTTTTTTTGCCACGTTACTGGACGCTCATGCGCAATGCCTGTAGGTTCATGCGTCCTTTTGAGGAGGTGACAAACCTAGTCAGTCGAACCGAAGGCACCATCAGCGACATCATACCATTTGTTTTCTTCCTGGAGCGTGCCCTGCGAAGAGTGCTGGATCAGGCCGTAGATCAGCGTGAAGAGGAAGAGTTGTGGTCACCATCACCACCAGAAACAGCCTTATCAGCATCGCTTGCTGGACCTGCGGCAACGCTGGAAGAGGATTGTGAGGAAGAGGAGTCAGAGGAGGAATACCAACCACAACAGGCATCCCAGGGTGCTCGTTGTCACCTATCTGGTACCCGTGGTGTTGTACGTGGCTGGGGGGGAAGAACATACCTTCATTGAGATCACTGAGGAGCAGGAACGGGAAATGAGTAGCTCGGCATCCAACCTTGTGCAAATGGGGTCTTTCATGCTGTCGTGCCTGTTGAGGGACCCTCGTATAAAAAGGCTGAAGGAGAACAACCTGTACTGGGTGTCCACGCTACTAGACCACCGGCATAAGCAGAAAGTGGCGGAAATGTTACCAAATTAAAACAAGTCGGAAAGGATGCAGCATTTGCAAAATAAATTAAAAAGTATGCTTTACACAGCGTATAAGGGTGATGTCACAGCACAATGGGAATCTAACAGGCGAAGAGGTGAAAGTCATCCTCCTCCTCCCACGACGGCAAAGACAGGACGCTTTAAAGACGTGTTGTTGATGGAGGACATGCAGAGCTTTTTAAGTCCTACGCATCGCCACAGCCCTTCGGGATCCACCCTCAGAGAACGACTCGACCGACAGGTAGCAGACTACCTCGCCTTAACTGCAGATATCGACACTCTGAGGAGCGATGAACCCCTTGACTACTGGGTGTGCAGGCTTGACCTGTGGCCTGAGCTATCCCAATTTGCGATAGAACTTCTGGCCTGCCCCGCTTCAAGTGTCCTGTCAGAAAGGACCTTCAGTGCAGCAGGAGGTATTGTCACTGAGAAGAGAAGTCGCCTAGGTCAAAAAAGTCTAGATTACCTCACCTTTATTAAGATGAATGAGGGATGGATCCCGAAGGGACTGACAGTGGGCGATATATTTGACTAAAAAAGGCCTGATGAGATGAGCTGCCTTGGGCTAAAAATGGTCCACACGCTACTGTATTTTAGCTCTGAATGCCGGTTGACTTGCGTGACTTATCCGCCACCAACTAGGGTTCAAGCCACAATGTTTTAGGGCACTTTCTGCCTGGGAAACAAACATCAATTTTTATGGCCGCAGCGGCTGCAACAATACCTAATTTTTCAGGCATGTGTACATGCCTAATTTTTTGGCCCTCTGGTGCTGCACTGTGGCTTCAAAAACCAAACCAAAAAAAAAGGCACATAACAGGGATTAAACTGATAGGAATAGTACTACTTAACACACCACTCCTATCTGGTGGCACATTAGATTGCACGCGCAGTGCCCCAAATTTGAAGTAGGAGGACCGACCAAGCATCTTTTTCCATCTTCCGGTTCCTAAAATCGATGCCATATACACGTCCCCTGATAGGGCACCAGCTCGTTATTCTCTTGGGTGCCAGCTCGTTATTCTCTTTTTCACTTCACTAGGGACACTTTACTGCACTATGGGCACTTAGACCCACTCTTTGTCTTGCACACTGTTATTCCTAGCCAGCATCTGTGATGGGAAATCAGGCAGTCATCTAAAACGTTTAGATTGAGCTTTAGCTTAGAACACCCTTGAAGGTGTTTAAGGAGATTAGGGCTAGTTTAGAGGATTCTTCTTAGACCTCTCTGAGTCTTTATAGCCCTTCTACCTATCCGGCATTTCTGGAAACTAGCTAAGAGAAAGGGTGGCTGTGTGTCTGTGATACATTTAACTTTATATCACCTTATTGACACTTTATCACTCCGGTCTCCATACTCTCTGCCTATACCCATCTATTTAGAGGGAATTTCCTTGCCCCTGCCAATATTATATAATAGGTAATAGTATTACCATTATTACACAATTAGGTCTCTGAGGACAGGTGTCAATCCATATCTGCCAAGTGACCCTATGTAGGGGAAACAGTCCCTATTCTGCTCTGTGTCAGTGTGTATCAGGGATCCTTAGGATAGGTGTCAATCCATACCTGCCAAGTGATCCTATGTAGGGGGAACAGTCCCTATTCTGCTCTGTGTCAGTGTGTATCAGGGTCCCAGAGGACAGGTGTCAATCTATATCTGCCAAGTGACCCTATGTAGGGGGAACAGTCCCTATTCTGCTCTGTGTCAGTGTGTATCAGGGATCCTTAGGATAGGTGTCAATCCATACCTGCCAAGTGACCCTATGTAGGGGGAACAGTCCCTATTCTGCTCTGTGTCAGTGTGTATCAGGGGCTCTGAGGACAGGTGTCAATCCATATCTGCCAAGTGACCCTATGTAGGGGGAACAGTCCCTATTCTGCTCTGTGTCAGTGTGTATCAGGGTCTCTGAGGACAGGTGTCAATCCATATGTCAAGGTGTCAATATGTCATATGTCAGGTGTCAATCCATATCCATTGTGATTTAGGAATGTTAGGTGATTTCTGCCCTTTATGGATTAAAACCAGACTCTGCATCAACTGTGTAATTTTCCATGGGAGTTTTGCCATGGATCCCCCTCCGGCATGCCACAGTCCAGGTGTTAGTCCCCTTGAAACAACTTTTCCATCACTTTTGTGGCCAGAAAGAGTCCCTGTGGGTTTGAAAATTCGCCTGCCCATTGAAGTCTATGGCGGTTCGCGAACGTTTGCGGCAGTTCGCGTTCGCCTTTTGCGAACCAAAAATGTGGTGTTCGCGACATCACTATTGAGCAATTGCTGCCCAGTCACTAATCTATTACTGCTGGGGCATATAGTAGATATGACCCCACCCATGGCATGGTGGATAGGGGCAACAAAGAGGAAATATTCCTCTCTATAGTATGCACCCATCTTATTGATCACCTTATGCATTGCATATATTTATTGATTTTGTTTCTATTTCATTTTTGTTGCTATTTTGGCTGGTTATCAAGTGCTGGTCAGCTGCAACGTACTTGAAGGGACACTATAGTCACCAAAACAACTTTATCTTAATGAAGCAGTTTTGGTGTATAGATGCAGTCTCACTGCTCAATTCTCTGCCATTTATGCAGTCCTGGTCACAGCTCACTGCATGTGACTTGCACGGCCTTCCAAAACACTTCCTGTAAAGAGTCATCTTATATTTATCTTTATTGCAAATGCTGTTTAATTTAGAACCATCTCCTGCTCTTTTAGTAGCTTGCAAGACCATGCAGGAGCCTCCTGTATGTAATTAGGGATCTGTACTTGAACTCATTCTCTTTAATATTTTTATAAGTGATTTTGCAGAAGGTCTTGTTGGTAAGCAATGTCTTTGCTGATGATACTAAAATTTGCAACAGGGTTGATGTTCCAGGAGGGATAAGCCAAATGGCAAATGATTTAGATGAATTGGAAAAATGGTCAGAGCTGTGGCAACTGACATTTAATGTGGATAAGTGCAAGATAATGCATCTTGGGCAGAAAAAAACCCCAAGAGCAGAGTACAGAATATTTGATACCCTACTAACCTCAACATCTGAAGAAAGGGATTTAGGAGTAATTATTTCAGATCACTTAAAGGTAGGCAGACAATGTAATAGAGCAGCAGGAAATGCTAGCAGAATACTTGGTTGTATAGTTAGAGGTATTAGCAGTAGAAAGAGGGAAGTGCTCATGCCATTGTACAGAACACTGGTGAGACCTCACTTGGAGTATTGTACGCCAGTGCTCCCCAACCTTTTTATCGCCACGGACCGGTAAACATTTGATAATTTTTCCGTGGCTCGCTTGTTTTGATTTAATAAGACAAAAAAAAAAAACCAGTCACATATATTAAAAAAACACGCAGACACATACATAGTCAGAAAATCACAAACACAGTCACATAAAGACATAGACTCAAAATTGTGTGTATGTGTGTGTGAGCGGTGCAGTGTGTATGTGAGGGTGGCAGTGTGTGTGAGAGTTGCAGTGTGTGTGTGTTTGGGGCGGTGTGTGTATGGGGGGGCAGTGTTTGTGGGGCAGTGTGTGTAGTGTGTGTATGGGGCAGTGTTTGGGGGCAGTGTGTGTAGTGTGTGTATGGGGCAGTGTGTGTAGTGTGTGTATGGGGGCAGTGTTTGCAGTGTGTGTATGGGGCAGTGTTTGGGGGCAGTGTGTGTATGGGGGCAGTGTGTGTATGGGGGCAGTGTTTGGGGGCAGTGTGTGTAGTGTGTGTATGGGGGAGTGTTTGGGGGCAGTGTGTGTAGTGTGTGTATGGGGGCAGTGTGTGTAGTGTGTGTATGGGGCAGTGTGTGTAGTGTGTGTATGGGGGAGTGTTTGGGGGCAGTGTGTGTAGTGTGTGTATGGGGGCAGTGTGTGTAGTGTGTGTATGGGGCAGTGTTTGTCGGGCTGTGTGTGTAGGGCTGTGTGTGTAGTGTGTGTATGGGGCAGTGTGTGTAGTGTGTGTATGGGGCAGTGTGTGTAGTGTGTGTATGGGGCAGTGTTTGTGGGGCAGTGTGTGTAGGGCTGTGTGTGTAGTGTGTGTATGGGGCAGTGTGTGTATGGGGGCAGTGTGTGTATGGGGCAGTGTTTGTGGGGCTGTGTGTGTAGTGTGTGTATGGGGCAGTGTTTGGGGGCAGTGTGTGTAGTGTGTGTATGGGGGCAGTGTGTGTAGTGTGTGTGTATGGGGCAGTGTTTGTGGGGCTGTGTGTGTAGTGTGTGTATGGGGCAGTGTTTGTGGGGCTGTGTGTGTAGTGTGTGTATGGGGCAGTGTTTGTGGGGCAGTGTGTGTAGGGCTGTGTGTGTAGTGTGTGTATGGGGCAGTGTTTGTGGGGCAGTGTGTGTAGGGCTGTGTGTGTAGTGTGTGTATGGGGCAGTGTGTGTAGTGTGTGTATGGGGCAGTGTGTGTAGTGTGTGTATGGGGCAGTGTTTGTGGGACAGTGTGTGTAGGGCTGTGTGTGTAGTGTGTGTATGGGGCAGTGTTTGTGGGGCAGTGTGTGTAGGGCTGTGTGTGTAGTGTGTGTATGGGGCAGTGTGTGTATGGGGGCAGTGTGTGTATGGGGCAGTGTTTGTGGGGCAGTGTGTGTAGGGCTGTGTGTGTAGTGTGTGTATGGGGCAGTGTTTGTGGGGCAGTGTGTGTAGGGCTGTGTGTGTAGTGTGTGTATGGGGCAGTGTGTGTATGGGGCAGTGTGTGTATGGGGCAGTGTGTGTATGGGGGCAGTGTGTGTATGGGGGCAGTGTGTGTATGGGGAGTAAGGAGGGTAGGGAGGCTTTTTTTTATTTATTTAATTAAAAATAATATATTGATGTCCCCCCTCCCTTCTTACCTTTACTGGGAGGAGGGGGGACATTTCTTAGTCCCTGGTGGTCCGGTGGTGGTGAGAGGAACTCTAGCCCAGTTACAGGGCTAGAGTTCACTCTCGCGAGATTTGGAGCGTTGCCGTGGTTACCGCGGCAACGCTCCAAATCTCGCGAGAGGAGGACCCGGAGGAGCTGCAGGTAAGAGCTCCTGGGTCCTCTCTCCCTCCCCTGCCGGCTGCCAGCACCGTGCCTGCGGACCGGGGAGGGAGATCTCTGATCTCCCCTCCGGTCCGCAGGCACATTGCAGGGCTGGCACTTGGGCAATGCCAGCCCTGCATTAGCCGGCAGGCTCGCACACCCCTGGGCGGCCCGGTACCGTTTGATCCACGGACCGGTACCGGTCCGCGGCCCGGGGGTTGGGGAACACTGTTGTACGCAGTACTGGAGACCGTATCTCCAGAAGGATATTGATACTTTAGAAAGAGTTCAGAGAAGGGCTACTAAACTGGTTCATGGATTGCAGGATAAAACTTACCAGGAAAGGTTAAAGGATCTGAACATGTATAGCTTGGAGGAAAGACGAGACAGGGGGGATATGATAGAAACATTTAAATACATAAAGGGAATCAACACAGTAAAGGAGGAGACTATATTTAAAAGAAGAAAAACTACCACAACAAGAGGACATAGTCTTAAATTAGAGGGACAAAAGGTTTAAAAATAATACCAGGAAGTCTTACTTTACTGAGAGGGTAGTGGATGCATGGAAAAGCCTTCCAGCTGAAGTGGTGGAGGTTAACACAGTAAAGGAGTTTAAGCATGCGTGGGATAGGCATAAAGCTATCTCAACTATAAGATAAGGCCAGGGACTAATTAAAGTATTTAAAAAATTGGGTAGACTAGATGGGCCGAATGGTTCTTATCTGCCGTCACATTCGATGTTTCTATTAAAGTTCAGATTGTTAAATAATTTCTTGGAATGATCATACTTACTTGAACTTTATGCCACTTTTTAGCACAGATCATTTTGATGAATCTCCCCAAATAGACTTTTAAAACTAAAACCTTCTCCTGTCCACTGCTCATACCTGTACTGCTAACTCGCACTTCTTACAGATTCTCGAGGGCAGATTCATTCTTATGGAACAGTCTTCCTCGATCAGACTTGCCCCTACTCTTTAATCCTTGAAGAAGTCCCTAAAAACCCACCTCTTCAAAACAGCCTATGGCTTCCCATAGTGACTGTCATTCCTTAAACCTCTATGGCTCTCTCAACCAGGGCCGGATTAAGAGCCCAGTGGGCCTGGTGCTGATAATTATGATGGGCCTAATTACAAAATCTTATTGACCAAAAACACTAAAACAGTCCTACCTCCTAAGCGTCATGTATCTGATGGAGATGATGCTGTAGGGAAACTCATAGGATGCAACTATGAGAAAACACATACCCTTTGCTAATCTCATGCTTTCATCTTTCAAGTAAACCCATACCCCCTAACAGCAGTGTCCAGTAAAGCAGGAAGTCTATGGATGCGGTAAAAGGGTTGGATACTGACACAAATCTCATAACCAGAACGGCCGAAAGGGCGAACATACACAAAAAGGGGGAATGTCTGTGTCCCTATGTCTCCTAGTCCCTTAGTGTTTGTGTCCTCATGTCTCCCAGTGTCCCCATGTCACTAGGGGACATTGGGAGACATTGGGACATTGAGAGACATTGGGACACTGGGAGACATGGGGAAACAGATACTAGGGAACACTGGGAGACCTAGGAAATCTGAGACTCTTGGGGACACTGGGTGACAGACACGAGGGGACACGGGGAGACATGGGGCACTGAGACACTGTGATATATAGGGGACACTGGAGACTTGATAAAAACCTGGGTACAGGTCAAAATGTTGCGGTGTCCAATAAACCTGCTTAAAGCTATCACAGTGAGTGCCTGAGATTTTTTTCTTTTATACTAGGGGACACTGAGACACTACGGGTACAGAGACACTACGGGCACAGAGACACTACGGGCACTGAGAGACATGGGGCACTGAGACACTGATACATAGGGGACACTGATACATAGGGGTCATTGGAGACTTGATAAAGACCTGGGTACAAGTCGAAACGTTTCGGTGTCCTATAAACCTGCCTAAATCTATCACAGTGAGTGCCTGAGATTTTTTCTTTTATACTAGGGGACACTGAGACACTAGGAGACATGGGGACACAGAGACATTGGGAGACTAGGGGACTTTGGGAGTCTAGGGAACACTGAGACACTAGGGACACTGGCACACTACAGACACTGAGAGACACCAGGGACACATGGGGATACTGAGATACTAGGGACACTGGCTGGGAGACATGGGGACACTGCCATGTCTCCTATGTCTCAAAGTCGCCCAGTGTCCCCATGTCTCCCTGTGTCTCCATGCCTCTCAGTGTCCCCATGTCACCCAGTGTCCCCTAGTGTTTGTATCCCCATGTCTCCCAGTGTCCCTTGGAGTCTGTGTCCTCATGTCTCCCAGTGCCCTGATGTCACTAGGACACTAGGGGACACTTAGAGACATGGGGACACTGGGAGACATGGGGCCACTGAGACACTAGGGACAGTGGCTGGGAGACATGGGGACACAGACTAGGGGCCACTGGGAGACATGGGGCCACTGTGTCCCTAGTGTCTCAGGGTCATGGGCGTCCGAATGGGGGGGGGGGGGGGTAAAGGGAGGTACCCCCCCTTCCCCCGGATTTTTCAGCTTGTGCTGCTATTTTTCATTTTAGTGTGAGAATACAGTGCAATACCAGCGCTGGCCAGTAGGTGGCACTGTGAATGGAGAAAGGCAGGAAGCTACAGCTTATCCCTGCCTCTCTCTCATGACTGAAACCGAAGGGGAGCAGCACAGAGGCAGCCTACAGAGCAGGTAAGTGAGGGATGGGGGGGTAAAGTAGAAGGAGCAGCAAGGAGCAGGAGGGGTCAGCAAGGAGCAGGAGGGGTCAGCAAGGAGTAGAAAGGGTCTGCAAGAGGCAGGAGGGGTCAGCAAGGAATAGGAAGGGGCAGCAGGAAGGGGTATGGACGGTCTGCAAGGAGCAGGAGGGGTCACCAAGGAGTAGGAAGGGTCTGCAAGGAGCAAGAGGGATCAGCAAGGAGTATGAAGAGGCAGCAAGGAGTAGGAAGGGGCAGCAAGGAGTAGGAAGGGGCAGCAAGGAGTAGGAAGAGGCAGCAAGGAGTAGGAAGAGGGAGCAGGAAGGGTCTGCAAGGAGCAGGAAGGGTCTGCAAGGAGCAGGAAGGGTCTGCAAGGAGCAGGAAGGGGCAGCATGGAGTAGGAAGGGGCAGCATGGAGTAGGAAGGGGCAGCATGGAGTAGGAAGAGGCAGCAAGGAGCAGGAGGGTCAGCAAGGAGTAGAAAGGGTCTGCAAGGGGAGGAGGGGTCAGCAAGGAGTAGTAAGGATCTGCTAGGAGTAGAAGGGGCAGCAAGGAGAAAGAAGGGGCAAAAAAGAGTAGGAAGGGTCTGTAAAAAGCAGGAAGGGTCTGCAAGGAGCAGGAAGGGTCTGCACTGCAAGGAGCAGGAAGGGGCAGCAAGGAGCAGGAAGGGGCAGGAAGACCTTCTGACCTTCTCATCTCCCCAGGTACAAACAAACAATATCAGTGTTAATGTGTTCACTTTTATTTACTGAGTGTCAGGAAACACAGAGGGCCGCTGGGTAGGGGTGCCGCTGATTGGCTAGATGGGTCAGCTAGCACTCTAAGCCAATCAGTAGCTCCCCATTCATAAAAACTTAAAACATTTTTATGAATCGGGAACTAGCGATTGGCTTAGAGTGGCAGCTGACCACTCTAGCCAATCAGCGGCACCCATGCCCAACGTCAATCTGCACTTCCTGACACTGTTTCAGAAGTCGAATACTGAGCGACCTGGAGATCTGGAGCTGAAGGAAGCCTTTGGGGGTAAACCATTTGAGAGCGGTTTCACCCCTTCAAAGAAAGAGCACCCAGGGGCCTCCTTGCATCATAGCATTTTCATTTAGATAAAGTTGTTATGGTGACCAAAATGTTCCTGTAATTTGATGAAAGGAACACTATAGTGTCAGGAATACAAACATATATTCCTGACACCATAGTTGTGAAAACGCTATTCATCCTTGCTTTATGTGAAAATGACTATGCTCCTTCCCTTTCATGACACTGTCAAAAAGGGGCCAAGCATGGATGTCATTACAATTATGCTCCCCCCCCCCCCCCCGAAAAATTCCTGCGGACGTCCATGCTCAGGGTCCCCATGTTCCCCAGTGTCCCAATGTCTCAGCGTCCCCATGTCTCGGAGCTGCTGTCTGGACTCTCTGTGCAGAGCTGCTCCCCCGCGGATCAGTGAGTAGAGAGAGGCAGGGAGGGAGATGCCGTAACTTCTTATCACTGCCTCTCTCCACACAAACAGCGACCCCTACTGGCCGGCGCTGGTATTGCAGAATAATCTATGTTTATACTGAGACAGACATTTGTATTGCCGGTATTACTGCAATACCGGCACCGGCTAGGCAGCCTCAAATACCTGAGAAATACTTCTGAGAAATACCTGGCAACCCTAAGAAATACATGAGAAATACCTGGCAACCCAGGTAAAAAAAAAAAAAAAAAAAAAATTATTTTATTTTTTTTTTTTTAAACCAATGGGCCTATTCCATGGGCCTGGGCCTGGAGCTGCAGCTCCATCAGCCCCTATGTTAATCCGGCCCTGCTCTCAACCTAAATAGTGGGTCCATTCTCCACTTCACTCCCATCTTCCAATTCTGCAACTTTCCCTCTTTCACTTGGTTCCTATTCCCCACTTCCTCTAGATTGTAAGCTCATTTGAGCAGAATCCTCTCTATTCCTGCCAACATTTGTAATAGACTGCCTCATTTGTTGTTAAATCCCCCCTTAGTAATATTGTAAAGTGATGCGGAAATAAATATATATAAATGCCAATAATAATAACAATGCCTCAGGACTCCGCCATATTGCCAAGCAGAGATTTATGGAGTAAGCAGTTTATCCCTTACACATAGTCCCAATCATTCCATAAGATGATTGGAACTACATTATAAACTCATAGTAGCTGAGGATGCTATCAGTTTATAAACAATGAGTCGGACTGTGCTTTTCTATTGCACAATATTCAAAATATTCACATAGGGTAACGTGGAAGTAGGGATTCACGATGCCTGAGTGATAACCATAGTTAGTTGTTTTATTCAACATTTATTTTCACAAATCTCTGCTGCTTCAATCCTCTATCAAACACGAGAGCCAATTTATTTTCCGTATGAATTCTTGCATAAATTCTACCTTTTACCGCTTATAGTCTCTTCAATTGTTTTTATTGTCACCTCTTTGTTTTATTGTATTCTCCAACGTACAGTAATTTTTCTTCTATTTTTGTTTAATTTTGTTTTGACAGTATAAGTTATTTGCCCTTCATTTTTTTTTTTTTTTTACACTTTATGAAATTCAGTGTTTTTTCTGTAAAACTAAAATCTGTTAAGAAAAAAAATCTGCTAGGCGTAGAATACAGGGAATAATATATGTTCAGAGTTTTCTTCTTCAGCCTTGATAACAGGTCACTGACTGTTAAATTAATGGAGCTGTAAATATGCTCTTCAGCAATGTATCTCCACAATCCATCAGTTAATAATTCAGTGTATGGTGTCAGTTATTTCAGTAAATAAGTTACATTGTGGAATATAAATATGAAATACACATAGAGAGAAATAATGTACATGAAAGCAAGCGAGAACCTGCTCTCATAGTCTACATATTCTGCAAAACGTTTAAACTGGAATGCTTTTAGTTAGTGTAGTGGTAGATTAAAAAGACACATCTAAAGGAAAATCTCAGTAATATGTCTAGATTTAAATGAACACTAGTCACCTAAGTTACTTTAGCTAAATAAAGCAGTTTTAGTGTATAGATCATTCCCCTGCAATTTCACTGCTCAATTCACTGTCATTTCGGAGTTAAATCACTTTGTTTCTGTTTATGCAGCCCTAGCCACACCTCCCCTGGCTATGATTGACAGAGCCTGCATGAAAAAAAAAAACTGGTTTCACTTTCAAACAGATGTAATTTACCTTAAATAATTGTATCTCAATCTCTAAATTGAACTTTAATCACATACAGGAGGCTCTTGCAGGGTCTAGCAAGCTATTAACATAGCAGGGGATAAGAAAATCTTAATTAAACAGAACTTGCAATAAAGAAAGCCTAAATAGGGCTCTCTTTACAGGAAGTGTTTATGGAAGGCTCTGCAAGTCACATGCAGGCAGGTGTGACTAGGGTTCATAAACAAAGGGATTTAACTCCTAAATGGCAGAGGATTGAGCAGTGAGGCTGCAGGGGCATGTTCTATACACCAAAACAGCTTAATTAAGCTAAAGTTGTTCAGGTGACTATAGTGTCCCTTTAAAAATAGATATAATTGTTTTCCCATTTTTTATTAGTATTTGATATTGTGTTATGTATACATATAGGGTATCAAAAGAAAGTCCTATTTAAAATAAATAAATTATATATATATCATGAATAGGTGCACTTAAACAGAAAGGGTGGAATTGTGGTACAATAAATGCATGGCAAAAGTACCAAAATGGCCTTGGTCACAAGCGTCATTGTTTACATTTGTCAGGCTGCATGGACAGGGTCTTTGCACCAAAACCCCCACATTAGGATGCACTGGTTTTTGTGTTTAGGCATGTGTGTTTTTTGATTGGCATGATATACAAATCTTATGAATTTACTGCTTATTGGCATGATATACAAGGCTTATGTATTTTATCCTAGATCCATCAGAACTGATTGCCTGGTTGGGGAGATCTCAGTGGGGGGTGGGAGGGCCGTTCCACCCCAGGCAGTATCACAGGTGGTGGTCCAGAGACCGGGACCCCTGTATGCCTGAACATGGTAGGAGTCACAGCATGGAAGTGAACAATCAGTGTCTGGTGCAGGGTAACCTCACGCCCCCGGGTGTTGACCAACAACGTTTGTGCGGCCACATACCAGGGCCCTGATGCAGCTTCTGCAGATCCCAGGAGCTTGATAATATGCAGATATGTATCCAGTACTAAAAACAAGGCAAGACTAGAATAGGCACCAAACAAGACAAGACTAGAAGAACCCAGAACCGGAGTAGGACAGAAAGCAGAACCCAGAACATGTACACAAGACATGAGGGAAACAAGAACAGGACATGGACAGGACAGGACTGTACATGAACTGGTAATACAAGACAAAATAAAACAAAACAAGAAATACAAGGCAAAACAAGAGGAGAAATAACCAAGTACTATATATGTAATAAACAGTGGAGATTTAGACATACATGAATGGCCAAGATGTTTTCAGCCCACCACTGTGCCAAACTCCAATTACGGTGGGTCCTAACTACCTAGATATGCATGACTAAAAGTACAATAATAAAAACACACAGTACTTACCTGCAAGGACAGGAGCAAAGGAATGAGACCACTGCTATCAGGAACACACTGAAACAAAAAAGATAAATAGCAAAGGAACGGATGTGACAACAAAAAAACAAACATTTAAAGGAATCCAAGAGATTGGGAATTCCAGGAACGGAATGAACCCAGCATAAAGAAAACCAGACATGGAACAGAGAACCAGAAAAAACAAGAAAAACTAAACAAGGATTGTAAAAAGAGTACTGGATACCAGAAGCCATGGCCAGAAATATCTGAGAAATGTAACAGGATGTGACAGGCGGCACTTTTTTGGGTGAGGCTCTGGAGCATGCCAGGCACTCTGTTTCACGTGTAAAGTGCACCCGTGCTGGGAAATTTCTGAGGCACCTTGTGGCCACAATGCTAAGGTAATCAGTCCCAGATTTAGATTGCATTGCACTGGACCAGGCCCCTGTCACTTCCTCCAAGCAAACAGGGCAACATGTGGGGAGGAGGAGGAGGAACAAAAACGGAGAAGAAGGAGAGAGCCTCTGGAAGACTGAGACTCCCACCAGCCTGGGTCAGCCAGCTCCCACTGGACCTTAGAGAAGCCACCCTTCTGCATCCAGTAAGTAAGAAAACAGGATGGTGGCTAACATATGTAAAGTGTTATTTATATATATGTGTTTATCTGTGTACCTGTGTGTCTATATACATGTTTGTCAGTTTGTGTATGTGTACCTGTGTGTCATTGTGTGTATGTACCTGTGTGTCAGTTTGTGTACCTATGTGTCTGTGTGTCTGTACCTTTGTGTCAGTGTGTGTGTGAGCTTTATGTCTGTTCACAAGATGGACAAAATGAAAAAGTTGATAATAAACACATTTTATCCATTGGAGCGCCAGAGAAAACCTGCTGACGATTTTCTTCACTACATTTTACACTTTTTACATTAAATTGTGCATTATATTTATGAAACCATGTGCAAAATATCTATTCACAACCCATCATTGTAAAACAAGATTGTTCCAAAAAAATGAATCTAGATAACTGGTTTTGCAGCAGAGAATTGACACATCAAATAAGAAACAATGACTTTTTGAGTTAAAATTTAATTATCACACACGAAGCATGGGGTAATGGTATATTTAGATTTACTTCAATATATATTCATTTAAAATGACAATTTCCTCCGAAGGCTTTTAGAATCTGCTAAGATCTGAAAATGCAGGAAACCAATCATAATAAATGTTTCATTAATTTAGCTTCTAGCATTTGCCCTTATGTTGCACTCATGATAAATAAGGATATGTTACTGTTTGACGCTTGTAAACACAGCATGATAACCAGTGGAACGCTTACAAGGTTTTACAATGTGGCGAAACCAACCTCGCCACTGGGCCCTGGAGAAGCCTGTTTGCCCGCCTCCTACCTGCTGACTATGGCCCCTGGATTATTTGGGGCATATTGTATTTTATTGTGCGACTGCTGGCCCTTTAAGTACAGTGAATGGTATTTTATTGTACTGCTGCTGGCCCTTTAAGAACTGTCTGGGGACATATTGAGAATTTGGGTAACAATACCCTTTAAGACTATGTCCCCAGACCTGTAAAATAACTTGTTCCTGGCTTTCCCCCACTTGGTTCAGTAAATAGGGCTTACTGAACCAAGTACCACACAGGCGGACCACCCAGAAGCTAAAGTGTGCAGGCAATTTACCTCCCAGGCTGTGAGGTTACTGCAGGTCAATTGCACGTGGCGGCGGCCATCTTTGTTCAGTCGAACGCGGTCAGCGGTATATGCTAAAGATTCTGTGGAACCAAAATCGGCTACACATTTTGCCGAACACCGCTGACCCTTACCTTCTCCCATACTGAACTTGCAGCTCCAGAGACTAAGTCCCGTTCGAAATGGGACTTAGTCGTTTTTTCGCATGAAATTGACCGGCCGCACAGCCCAAATCTATGGAACTGTTTTGGGCAGGAAATTGTGCTTGCGGCCGGTCATAAAGGACTTCCAGCTAACTTTTGATCCACTGGAGGGATTTGGCTGATTTTTGGAAGGGTGTATGTTTAAAGTGTGCTGATTCTAAATATGTGTTTTTTGGGAAGATTGGATGTATGGATTTAAAGTTATAGCACATGTATAAAAACTGTAGTTTTCCTGGCTGTAATAATTATGTTAACTGGTTATCTGAGGGGAGGGGATGTGTGGGTTGTACCATGTATGTGATTGGTTATTTTATGCCTCCCCCTGGGTGTGGCCTGTAAGTGTACAAGTGTAATAAAAGCCAGGCTGGATGAGCCAGTCCAGAGTTCCTGTTTTACCCTCAAAGTGAAGTGTCGTCTCATTATTGGGGGAAGGATTTATTGCATGCTGTTCCGGTTTGACTGTTAGGAGTGAAAACCTATTCGTATGGTTCCTATTCAACTGTCTACAGCATTCAGAGGCTTGAGAGGATTCATATGCTTCTCTGATTCGGTGATTGTGGTGTCGGCTAGAGAGCTTGGAGTCCTCAGGAAGCACTAGGAGCATCCATTAACGGAGGTACCAAGTCGGGGTGCCAGGTGATCCGTTACAACAATATTTATTTTTTATTGATATATTGCATAATATTTTGGATTATGTTTCTTTATATCCAAATGAATTTAGTTACGATACAAAAAAAGCTAATGCTTCCTTCAATTATATTTTACCAATATGAATACACTGCTGTTGCACATACTAGTCTCTGTTTATCTTCAGATATACAGAATAGAGTTGTGCACCGCAGAGATTTGGGCAAAAGGACCAGATTCTAGATTTACAGAAATATACATTACTTCTAGGCACTTCTTCTAAAGCCTAGCTCTGCCATTTAGGGCAAGGAGAAGCATTCACACACAAAAAAAAAAGTTACCTTGGCAATAAAAAAAAAATTAAAAAAAATGAAAACTACTGTTGCAAGTGAATGAACTTCCTTAACCCCTTCAGGACGGAGTCAATAGTGCACGTTCTGATCAAAACAAAACGTAAACAAAAACTGGAACTTGCGCTATATGTCTGTTCAACCGTAATTCACCTCTTTCATATTAAATGCACCCACACTTATTATATATCATTTTGTTCAGGAGAAACAGGGCTTTCATTTCATATAAAATATTTATATATGAAACAATTTATTATGAATAAAATTAAAAAAAACTGTGAGAAATTTGATTTTTTTTTTAATTTGTAGTTCTGCCTCACATTTTAGCTGTAAATGTCATAATACTGTTTTACTGCAACAAAATGCACATATTTGTAATCAGCGATGTCTCACGGGTACAACAGTACCTCCCATTAACAGGTTTTATGGTGTTTTGGAAAGTTACAGGGTCAAATATAGAACGTTCCATTTTCAAATTGAAATTTGCCAGATTAGTAATGTTACCTTTGAGATGGTGTGGTAGCCCAGGAATGAGAATTACCCCCATAATGGCATACCATTTGAAAAAGTAGACAACCCAAGGTATTGAACGTGGGGTATGTTTAGTCTTTTTTAGTAGCTACTTAGTCACAAACACTGGCCAAAGTTAGCGTTCATATTTGTTTTTGTGTGAAAAAAGCAAAAAACTAATATTTGGCCAGTGTTTGTGACAAAGTGGCTACTAAAAATGACTGGACATACCCCATTTGCAATACCTTGGGTTGTCTACTTTTGCAAATGGTATGCCATCATGGGGGTAATTCTTATTCCTGGGCTACCATACGGTCTCAAAGGCAACATAACTAATCTGGCAAATTTCAATGTCAAAAAAATGAAATGCAAGCCTTATATGTGACTCTCTAACTTTCCAAAACACCATAAAACCTGTACATGGGGGGGTACTGTTATTCTCGGGAGATTTCACTAAACACAAATATTAGTGTTTTAAAACAGTAAAACATATTACAACAATAATATAGTCCATAAAAGTGCCGTTCGTTTGTAAAAAATGCAAAAAACTTCACTTTTACTTAAAATATCATCGTTGTAATACAATTTACTAGTTTGAAACACTAATATTTCAGTTCAGCGAAGTCTCCCGAGTAAAACAGTACCCCCTATATACAGGTTTTATGGTGTCTTGGAGAGTTACAGGGTAAAATATAGTGCTTGCGAATTAAATTCTCTGCACTTTCTCCCTGTGTTGTCAGGCATGTCAATCAAATTTTAATTAATCAAATGACATAATTATGTTAAAAAATTACTTAAATATACACGTAGAATTGTAATATATATGCATTTATAGGTATTTAAATTCTACGTGTATACTAATGTAATCTTTTATGTAATTATATGTATTTATCTATATATATATATATATATATATTTGCGGTTATTTGTATTTTATATATAGATAGATATATATAGAATGTCATTCTAAGTGTATTCTGTTTCCGAGACTTGTCAGCTGCGCCGGATGACGTAGGCGCGTGGGCGCGTGTGTGAGCGTCAACGGAGGAGGAGGGGCGATGTGTTGAGGGGTGACCGGCGGGAGCTTTCTTGGCGGCTGGTGGGAACGCTCGAGAGGACGAGAGGACGATATCTGCAGCAACCGCAATATCGCAACGACCGGGGTCTCTGTTTAGTGCTCGACACATGAGCGACAGCGTTCAACATTTTTTTTTCTCTCCTGGAAAGACGGAATGCTGTTGCCTGAGCTGAGTGTCTGGGAGCCCCTGGTTTGGAGATGTACTCAGGTCTTGAGGAGGAGTAGGGAGCCGCAAAACTGCAGCAACAAGATAAGTGACTGTGTTTTTTCTTTACGCTTGCAAATTTTGAAGTGAGAGGGCAGAAGAGTGGTGGGTCGTGAGGAGGGCAGATAGTACAACACGGAGAACTATTACAAAGAAGAAAGGAGATACGGGAGGAGAGTAAAAAAAAAAACGGAAGCTTTAAGATCATATAGAGATCATAAAAAGACTAAATAAAGCTGATATACAAAAAAAAAAGAATACACATTTTTTTTTCCCGAGAACAAGAAATAAAGTTTTGCTCCCTGACAGTTAAAGAGACAAATTAAACTAAAAAAAAAAAAAAAAAAAGCACAGAGAAAGCAGAAGGGAAAAGAGAATAAATAATAAGGAAGAAGGGGGAAAAAAAAGAAAGGAGGAAGGAATAAAGCCAGAAAAAAAAAATACCAAAGAGTGAAGAAAAAAGGGGGAAAAAAAAAAAAGGAAAAAAAAATAGAAAGAAAGGAAAAATATATAAAAATAAAATAAAGTAATAAAGTAATAACACAAAATGACAACTAGAAAACCACAGGAGGAGAAAAGAAAGAGAGAAAAAAAAGATCTTGTTATTGAGAAAAGATTATCAGGTTATTTTTCTCCTTCTCAAAATAAATCTCAATTGCCTTCTGAAAATCAAGATCATTCCCCTCCCCCCATCCCCAACCACAATCCCTCTCATGCTGCACAAGTGGGTAAACCCCTCACTGAAGAGACCTTAATTAATTACCTGGATAAATTTCAGGAGAGCATTAAAGAAGACATCCAAAAAGGCTCATCTGATTTAAAACAAGAACTGAGAACCATGAAAGTCCAATTGGAATCTATAGAGGATAACTTGACGCAAACTGTTATAAAATATGCACATATGGAGTCAATAACAACAGATCTGCAATCAAGAGTAGAACAACTGGAGGATAAATTAAATGACCTGGAAGATCGTTCCAGGAGAACCAACATAAGAATTCGTAACATCCCTGAACAAGTCACTGACTCTATATTGAAAAAATTTCTAATGGAATATTTCGAGTCTGTATTATCCCAAGATGATTTAAAAGATTCTGAATTGGATAGATTCCATAGGCTACCCAGACCCAGAAATGTAGCAGAAACATTACCAAGAGATGTAATTGTTAAATTTCAATCTTTCCATATTAAAAACCAAATAATGAGTTCATTAAGAAATAATCCGGTCTTGGAAGAGAGATTTAAGAATTCGAAGATTTTTCCAGATCTATCTTTTTACACAAGAACATGGCGGAAAAGCTTCAATCAAGAATTAATTGTGTTAAGAGCTAAAGAAGTGAAATACATATGGGGCTTCCCCAAATGTTTAAGGATCTTCTGGAAAGGAAAAAATGAAAAATTTACAACTTCGGTCGAGTTGAGAAAATGGATGGAAGAAACATTAACACCAGGACCAACATAACAATTATTAACTGCAGAAGCCCTGAAGCTCTCCGGATGAAAGAGGACAATTATAATTTTTATTTATGACTAGGAAGATTCTCCTTTTTTTTTTTTTTTTATATATATAAGCACAGATGTAATAGAAACCCAGCAGTACTAATAATCAGTAATATGTATAAGTAGTAGGGGAAGAACGATTACTAGCGCTCCATTTGTACTAACATCAAATCTACAGCTATACATGACCTCATCATCTCTAACTCGCTCACAATATTGGCACTCACTGAGACCTGGCTGTCCCCATCCGATACCGCTCCTGCTTCTTTATGTTTCGGTGGTCTACAGTTCTCCCATACTCCTAGACTCGACTGTAAAGGAGGTGGTGTAGGCATCCTTCTCTCCCCTCAATGCACCTTTCAACCTATCCTCCCTGCCCCTGCCCTATCCTTTACTTCCTTTGAAGTTCACACTCTACGCCTTTTTAAGCCCACTCCTTTAAGAATTGCCATCATCTATCGCCCCCCCGGTCACCCTAAACTATTTATTGAACACTTTTCCTCCTGGTTACCCCATTTTCTTTCCTCTAGCACTCCCTCTCTCATACTTGGGGACTTCAATATCCCTATCAACAAGCTCAACTGCCCTGATGCCTCCCGTCTGCTCTCTGTAACCTCCTCCTTTGGACTCACACAGATTTCCTCCTCCGCAACTCACACTGCAGGAAACACTCTTGACCTCATCTTCACCAATCTCTGTACCACCTCTGATCTCTCCACTGATCCATTTCCTTTGTCTGACCACCATCTGCTAACATTTAACATCTGCATACCTCATACCAAAATTTCAACACCATCAACTCTCCAACCTCGCAGAAACCTCAACTCCCTCGATCTCCAGCACTTCTCCACCACACTCCAAACACTCCTTTTACCCATCTCAAATCTCAACTGCCCTAACTCTGCAACCTCACTCTACAACTCCACTCTCTCCTCTCAACTTGACATCATGGCACCTCCTACAGTTAAACGCAGCAAGCGCCCCCAACTACAACCCTGGCACACTAAGCTGACCCGTTACCTCCAAAAATGTTCCAGAACTGCTGAACGCTGCTGGAGAAAGTCTCACTCTGCATCTGACTTTGTCCACTATAAATTTATGCTGCGCTCCTACAGCATGGCTCTTTCCTCTGCAAAAGTAAACTACTTCAAAACCCTCATAAGTACACTGTCCCATCAACCCAAACACCTGTTTCACACTTTTGATGCTCTTCTTCGCCCTGTGACTACCCCTCCTTCCACCACCTTGTCCGCCACAAACTTTGCATCTCATTTCACTGAGAAGATCTCTACAATCAGGAAAGAGATCTCTAATCTCTCTCCTTCCCCTATCATTATATCACCCAACCCCACTCCCCCTGCCATCCTATGCACATTTGCACCTGCTACAGCACAAGAGGTTTCTGCACTGCTCCTGTCCTCCCGCCCCACCACCTGCTCTCTCGATCCTATTCCCTCGCATCTCATCCGCACTTTGTCTCCCTCTCTTGCTCTTCCTCTCGCTAGCATTTTCAATCTCTCCCTTTCCTCTGGCACATTTCCCTCACCCTTCAAACATGCAACCGTAACCCCGATTCTGAAAAAGCCCAACCTTGATCCCAACTCCCCATCCAACTACCGCCCTATCTCGCTACTCCCATTTGCCTCCAAGATCCTCGAGAGAGTTGTGTATGCCAGATTGACAGACTTTCTCGAATCCAACTCTCTGCTTGACCCCCTTCAGTCTGGATTCCGCGCTGGTCACTCTGTCGAAACTGCTGTGACCAAAGTATCCAACGACTTAATTGCCGCTAAATCTCACGGCCAATACTCTATCCTAATCCTCCTTGATCTTTCTGCCGCATTTGACACTGTTGATCATCAACAGCTTCTTCACATTCTTCGTAACTTTGGTCTACGGGATACTGCTCTCTCCTGGTGCTCCTCCTACCTCTCCCAGCGCTCTTTCAGTGTTTCTTTCTCTGGTTCTGCCTCTTCTCACCAACCCCTCTCTGTCGGCGTCCCCCAAGGATCTGTCCTCGGCCCCCTACTGTTCTCTATCTATACTGCCTCCCTTGGTAAACTCATCAGCTCCTTTGGTTTCCAATATCATTTATATGCAGATGACACGCAAATCTACCTGTCCTCCCCTGATCTCTCTCCGCCCACCTTGACTCGTGTTTCTGACTGCCTCTCTGCTATTTCCAACTGGATGGCTGCTCACTTCCTTAAACTCAACCTGTCCAAAACAGAACTTCTAGTTTTTCCTCCCTCAAGTGCTGCTACTCCTGTTGTCTCCATCCAAGTCAACGGCGCTACTATCACCTCTACCTCGCAGGCTCGCTGCCTAGGGGTTCTTTTCGATTCTGACCTCTCTTTTACTCCCCATGTCCAATCGATAGTTAAATCCTGTCGCTTCCAACTCAAGAACATAGCGCGCATTCGCCCATATCTAACGCCGGACGCGGCTAAGATATTGGTTCATGCTGTTGTTCTCTCTCGCCTCGACTACTGCAATCCCCTTCTGACCGGTCTTACATGTTCCCAGCTTGCACCGCTGCAATCTGTAATGAACGCAGCTGCGAGGCTTATTTTCCTGTCCGGTCGCACCTCCCATGCCTCCACGCTCTGTCAGTCCCTGCATTGGCTTCCAGTTAGATATAGGGCCCAATTCAAAATTCTGGCACTTGCTTACAAATCCCTACATAATGCTGCTCCAACATACCTATCCTCCCTCATACACAAGTATGTCCCGTCGAGACCCCTGCGCTCATCCCAAGACCTACGCCTATCCTCTGCCCGGATCCCCACCTCTGACGCTCGCCTTCAAGACTTCTCTAGGGCTGCACCTATTCTGTGGAACTCACTTCCCTCCTCAATCAGACTTTCACCCAGCCTCCACTCCTTCAAAAAATCTTTGAAAACTCACTTCTTCGTTAAAGCGTATCAATTAAACTGTCAGCAGGCTTCTCATCCCCCACCCCATGACTCCTTTCCTGCAACTGTCAAAAATGACCTACCAAGCACTCAGTAAACCCTTCTCTAACAAACTATTTAATTCCCCTACTTTAACCCGTTTGTGTCACTATACCCCACTCCCTCTAGCATGTAAGCTCATTGAGCAGGGCCCTCAACCCCCTCTGTTCCAGTACGTCCAGTGATCTCAATTATGTGTCTGTTAGTCCACCCATTGTACAGCGCTACGGAATTTGTTGGCGCTATATAAATAATAAAAAAATAATAATAATAATAATAATAAAAGGATTGATTGTGTTATACTGTGGGGAAACCTATACAGTTTTTGGGTGGATTGGCTATGTGTTTCAGTAGACTTAAATTCATATGAATTTAGTGGGGATAGATATAAATTTGAGGAATATATATGTAAATAAATCCCTTTTTTTTTTTTTTTTTGAATTTTACAATTGACACTTATAGAATAAGCACTGATGCAATAGGAAGTTAGATATATTGGAAATACGTGTAAGAACCTGGGAAAGAGTTGGTACTATAAGGTGTATTAGTATTAGATGTATTAGTTTACACAGGGAATTTATAAAAAGCAATGGTATATCGGTTATAGATTTAAGTAGTATTGCTAAGCTTCGAAACAGAAGGCTTAAGGAAAACTTTTTTTTTTTTTTTATAAACACTGATGTAATAGAAACCCAACAGTATTGATAATTGGTAATATGCACAAGTAGTAGGGGAAGAACTATTACTATTACTATAAAAGGATTGATTGTGTTACACTGTGGGGAAAACTATATAGTTTTTGGGTGGATTGGCAATGCGTTTCAGTAGATTAAAATTCATACGAATATAGTGGGGGTATACATAAATTTGAGGAATATATATGTAAATAAATCACGTTTCTTTTTTTTTTCCTTTTAAAGGGAAAAGGGAGAAAAAGAAAAACAGGGGAAAGGGAGGAAAAGTAGTCATCCGAGATGGTAGAGTGTTCCCAAATTAAGGAATAGGATAGGATTTTTGGTCATCCCGATACTATATCGCCCCACCAAGTGCCAACTTTTCGTTGACACAAATACCGAGATATGGTAACTAAAGATATCATATCACGTGGACATAGATGGGCCTTTGGGGGCAGGTTGAAAGACAACCCTCTAGGAGCTAGGCTGTGTTGGGCCAGACTGGGTATATTGCCCATAAGGCTATTTTTGGTCTATGATAAATGGACTATTTGTGTTCTATGTAAATGCATTGCAACTCTCTTGGGGACAGTGGTATTTAGGGTCTATGATTTAAAATGGCTAAGATGATTTCGGTTAATGTCCAGGGTCTAAATACTGCAAATAAAAAATCTTTAATATATAACTACATGCTAAGAAATAAAGTAGAAGTGGGTTTCTTTCAAGAAACCCACTGGTCAGATACGGATAATCATGGATGGGGGGGTGGAAAATTCCCTACTGTGATACATTCTTCATTAAGTGGGAAAAAGCAAAGAGGTGTAGCAATGGGGGCGTGGTCTGAAGCCGGAGCAAGATGGACGTGTCCTCCTGAAGCTCCGTTAGGACCACGATGCCATAAGCTTACAATAGCGCTAAAAACACTGACCTGGACGAGAAAATAACCGGGGGAGCCATTATGGACAGGCGGGCACCGAAGAAACAGTCCAAAAAGCCATCGGAACACGGAGCCACGGTGACTGATCTGTTTGCGGCCTCCCGCGCCATGCGATCGCAAGCCCAAGATGGCGGACGGGAAAGCCCGATGGCTCCGAGATCACCCTCTAGCCCGGGAGCGGCGGCGGCCTCGGAAGTGTCGGAAGCTAATACTGCGCAAATCCTAGCAAAACTGGCGGAGGTTCGCGGTTACTTAGCTGCGGAAATCACCAGAAACACACACGAGGTCAAGGCCGAAATTCAGGCCTTGGGAGCGAGGACGGCGGTGCTGGAGCAGCGTGTGGAGTCCACGGTCGTGGCCCACAATGCCGCTACGGCTCAGATTAACCAGCTGTCTTCCAGATTGACCGCGGCGGAATCTGCCCTGGACGACCTGGGGAACAGGTCCAGGCGGAACAACATCAGGCTTCGGGGTCTACCCGAACAGGAAGGCGAGGGCCCGCTGCTGGAAGTGGTCACTAAGATCCTGAAGCCTTTGCTGCCGGACATGCCGGATAATCAGTGGCATATCGAGAGAGCGCACAGAGCTCTCAGGGCAAGAAGAGCGACTGACAACCGCCCGAGGGACGTGATTATTAAGTTTCTCTTCTACCAGACGAAAGAAGCCCTGCTGAAGAGGAGTAGAGAGGGCCCAATCAGGTATGGCGGGGTAGAACTCACCCTGTTTCAAGACCTGACACCGGCCACACTCCAAAAAAGAAGGCTGTGGCGCCCTGTGACGGGGCTCCTACAGAGGCATGGAGTGAAATACGCTTGGGGCTTTCCATTCCGTTTGTTGGCGTTCCGGGATGGTCGCACCAAAACCTTGTACGCGGACGGAGACCCGGCGGCGTTTCTGAGGAGCCTGGATATCCGAGACCAGATCGAGCTGTCGGAGCTTCCTCCTGCCGTAGAGGAGCTGCGTCCCCTCCCCGGTGAGTGGGACACGGCGGGTGAGTGAGTCCCGGTGTGGTAGGCCGACCCGGATCCGGCGGTGGTTGGCGGAGAGGAGATCGGGTTTTTTGTCTCTCCACTCCGGAGGGGGGGCTCTTAAGATGCGGATGGTATGGCGGGTTTTTGGAGCCTAATTTCCATTGGGGCTCACCCAGTGGGGGCATGGTTGGGGAGCTCCCGTGAGGGTCCCTGAGAAGGCCCTCGGGCCCGGGTGGGTTCGTGGAGCACCTATTCCCCTTATTGGGTGGGTTAGGGTTGCTGAGACATGACGCCCCTTCATTGATTATGCGTGCCCCCTATGTTTTTTCTTTATGGGCTGCACGCCGGGGTGGTCAGATTCACCGTTTATTTTTATATTTCTGTTTTCTCATGTTGGGGTGCGGGGATCGGGGATCGGAGAGGATCGGGACTGGGGGTCATTTGCTTCCTAGCCAGCATCTCAAAGTAGACTACGGAACTATCATGCCTTTAGACGATATTGTCCCCCCCCTCTCCCTTTTTCTTTTTTTTTTCTCTCTCCCGGGCTACTGTTTTTATATAACCCACGGCCGCAAGGAGGGAGGTGGGGGGATGATGTCTGGCTACTGTTATGTATGTCGCTATGTACTTTTTTGCGCAATTGTATTGCGTTGTATTATGTTTGCACGGGTGGGGGACGGAACCGTGGGGAGCCGGGTAGGCAATAGGGCCCTAGTTTTTTGAGGTGTAATTGCTATGGTTGGCTTAGATGGTTAGGCCCTACAGGGGGCATGGAAGCGTGGGCTCGCTCTCTCGTCCCCGTATGGGTGGGGGAGGGTGGTGTCTGGGCCGGAGCCACGAGATGGCGCTGGGATCCCCCTAGGTAGTATGGGGTAGAGTGACCTTCCCCTCCCTGCTCCTGGCCCCTCCTATCCCCGGCTTGGGAACGTAGTCTCACCTTGGGGGACGCCCCTCCGCACCGGCGGCCATCCGCCCGAGTTTATTCTTGCACTATACCTATGTACTCATTCGTTTATTTCTTTTGCAGCACTCTCTCAGCACCGGGTTATTCGTTTATTCATTGCCTTATATTAGGCTTGCTTTATTGGTGTGTACGACTTCTACTTAGCAAAAAAAAAAAAAAAAAAAAAAAACTATATATCTTATATTAGAAAAAAAAAAAAACAAGAATAATAGTTAAAAAAAAAAAAAAAAAAAAAAAAGAAAGAAAAAAAAAAAAAAAAGGGAAAAAAAAAAAAATACAAAATAAAACAACAAAAAGAAATACATTTGTCCAATTACGATTAATACCTTCTCAACTATGTCTCCTCTGGTTATGCATATTGGAGCATAAGATATTAGATACTCTGGCTCATTTACTCGGTTTTGTTTGCTCTCCCTGCCGTTAAGGGTTATGCAGGGTCTGCAGTGTTTTTTCCTATATTTAACTTCAGTTGGCACTCAAGTAGTGCCATTATTGGCTGGTCCATGTCCCGAGCATCCCAGAACCTTTTCTTAGTTATGGGGATGACGGGACATATACCCCGGATAAGCCTGGCTTTAGGTAAGACCAGGCGACTTTTGTACAATATGTTATGTTGTTCTTCCTTCTTCTTCTCTCTACTTTTTCTATTCCCTCTCCACTCTGCCCTTTCCCATCATATCTCTCCTCTGGGGGGGGAATCGAGGAACGCCCTCAGTATCTTGGCCACAGATGGTAGTGTCGGTAGGCTCCACAATAGCGATATTCCACAAGATGAGTTATGCCTGTGAAACTAATGTCCCTTAATGTTAAGGGTCTAAATGCCCCTAAAAAGCGACGTCTCATGTTTCGGGAACTGAAGCGCATGAACCCGGATATAGCCTTCCTGCAGGAGACGCACCTGCCGAAATCAGCTAAGTTTGCCCTTAAAGATCATACATTTCGAACCTCGTTTGAGGCCAGAGCACTCAATAAGAGGAACGGGGTAGCTATTCTTATACATCATAGATGCCCGCTCAGGGTTAGCAAGGTCAGTACGGATCCGAGCGGACGCTATGTTTTAGTATCAGGGTCCTTACACTCTCACACTATCCATGTTCTCAATCTCTACGCCCCTAACGAGCAGTCCAGGGAATTCTGGACAGAGATGACCCGCGTGGTCAACTCGCTGCCACATGGTATGGTCATCGTAGGGGGGGATTTTAACGCGGCTCCATCCCCAGCAATGGACAGGGGGCCCTGTAGGGGAGCTCCGAGATCGCACAAACGGGGAGGGCAAGATAAATTGTTACACACTTTTATACAACACACTGATTTGCTGGATATATGGAGGGCTCAACATCCAGACGATACTGACTATACGTTCTACTCGCCACCTCACGACACGTATTCAAGGATAGACCTGTTTCTTGTAAACTCACTAACTGTTCCCAGGGTATCAGAGTCCAGGGTGGGGTCCATAACCTGGTCGGATCACGCAGATATCTCCCTAACCCTAGACAGGCTAAGCGCGGCGTCCCCTTGGTCGTGGCGGTTGAATACGTCTCTACTCCAAGATCCAGCTATTGTAGAGATTATTCGTTCGGAACTCAGGGACTACTTTGAAAGGGAAGCGGAGTCAGGAGTTACGAAGGCTACGGTGTGGGCAGCCCATAAGACGGTCATTAGGGGTGTATTGATCAGAGAAGCGACGTTGAGGAAGCGACGTAAATTTCAACGATTGGCCACATTACTGGAAGCATTGAGAACGGCGGAAAACAGACACAAATCGGACCCTACGCCTGCCAATTTGACATCATTGCAGAACATAAGGATCTCGATTAGAGAAACGCTCCTGGATGATACCGCAAGGGCTATGATATGGGCCAAGCGCACCTTCTATGAGAAGGCGAACAAGATGGATACCTTGCTAGCTAGATCCCTTCGACCACGGCAAAGGAGCACACACATTACGAGGATCAAGAATGAAGCGGGTATCTACCAGACAAACCCCACAGACATAGCCACGGTGTTCTCAGATTTTTACGCTAAACTTTATAACCACTCTTCGGAAGGCGCCACGGACACGGGCCGGGAACTAGAAGGGATTCAGAATTTCCTATCTGGATTACGACTCCCTAAACTAGAAGCAGCGGTTTCGAATGTACTGGGAAGCCGTATCACGGGAGAGGAGATAGACGCGGCAATATCCGCCTTGAAAAGCAACAAAGCACCTGGACCTGATGGCTTTTCGGGGAGCTACTATAAAACCTTCCGGGAAGAACTCCTCCCTCACTTGGAACCCTGGTTTAATGAGTTGATGGATGGGGGGACGCCTGATAGAGATATGTCCTTGGCGAATATCGTTCTATTGCCCAAACCTGGAAGGGACGACTCGGTCCCGGAGAACTTTCGCCCTATTTCCTTGATCAACCACGACTCAAAGATCTTGGCAAAGGTGCTTGCGGGCAGATTAGGCCCACTCCTTACGGGTATGATTCACCCGGATCAGGTGGGCTTTATACCTGGGAGACAACTTTTCGAGAACACGAGACGCAATATAGATCTCATAGGGAGGCAGGTCACGAAGGGCACCCCGACACTACTGTTGTCCCTAGATGCCGAAAAGGCATTCGATAGAGTGAAATGGCCTTACTTATTTGAGGTGTTGCGACACTATGGCGTGCCGGCCCCGTTTATTACAACTATTCAAGCTATGTACTCCAACGTTAGGGCACAGATTCAAATTTCGGGAGCGCGAGTCGAACCGTTCCACCTGAGCAATGGTACGAGGCAGGGTTGCCCTCTTTCACCGCTGCTATTCGTGCTCTCGCTGGAGCCCCTCATGCAGGCCATACGAGAAGCTCCTGATGTTAAGGGTATCTTGGTGGGAGACACACAATACGTTGTTTCGGGTTTCGCAGATGACGTCTTGTTGACGTTAACAGAACCGGAGGCCTCCATGGAGGCACTGACTAGGATGCTGGAAGCATACGGGGAGGTGTCGGGATATAAGGTCAACCTGCATAAATCGAGCGCGATCCCCTTAGGTATGACGGACGAAGACGCAGCGTCTATAGGGAGGACCTATCACCTACGGATAGAGAAGGACCAGATTAAATACCTGGGCATTTGGTTGACAGCGGACCCCTCTCAACTCCATAGGCAAAATTATATCCCACTGATTAGACAGTTGATAGCTGACATGGAGACATGGGTAGACAAGCCGATCTCGTGGATCGGAAGATTGCATTCAGTAAAAATGAATGTGCTGCCTAGGATACTTTTTTTGTTCCAGGCTCTGCCAGTCCACTTGAGTAAATCCGCCTTGGGACCGCTTCAACAGGCCATAGGAAGGTTTATCTGGCAGAATAAAAGGCAAAGGGTTTCCCGCAACGTCCTGTATAGGGCAAAAGACAGGGGAGGCCTTGGTCTCCCGAACTTATATTTTTATTATGTGGCGGCTCAATTGACTCAGATTGCACTGTGGCACTCCCCCCCAGGGGAGCGGAGGTGGGTGGATCTGGAATCCACCATGATGGGCCCAGATAGACCACAATTTCTTATGTGGATTCCTAAGGAACATAGACCAGCAGATCGAGTGGATTGCGCAGCGATTCACACTTCCCTTAGGGTCTGGGACGCTGCAGTACTTAAATACAGACTGGCTTCTGTACCATCACCCATGACCCCATTTTTGCGAAATAAAAAGTTTATACCGGGCATGTGCCCTCGAGATTTCAAGGGTATAGAAAACTCAGGATTACAGCGGTTGTGCGACCTCTTTGAAAACGGCACCTTCATCACATTCGATGCACTACAGAGCAGAGCTCCTCTGCGTCCCTTTGATTACTTCCGGTACTTGCAGCTCAGAGATTTTGCCCGGGGTTTCAGGATCAAGGCGGCTGCAACGATGCAATTAACATTCTTTGAAAAAATGTGTAAGAGGGAACAGTTCCCTACGGGCCTGATCTCGTGCTTGTATTCCCACTTGAGCACAAGTACGCTAGAATGGGGTGACATCACATACATACATAGGTGGGAGGCAGATCTTAACGAGGTATTGGAAGGAATAGAATGGCAAGAGATATGGGAGGCCGCGGCAAAATCGTCGGTGTGCGTCTCGCTGCAGGAACAATCCTATAAGACGTTATTCAGGTGGTACACAACCCCAGTAACGCTGCACCGGATGGGCAAAAACCCGACGGACCTCTGTTGGAGAGGTTGCGGTCACAAGGGCACGTATATCCACATGTGGTGGGAGTGCCTGGAGGCGCAAGCCTATTGGAAACGAGTAGCTGCTTTACTGAGGGAAATTTTAGGCAGGGAAGTGAGGCTAGACCCGTGGGTGTTCCTACTGTCTAGATCCATAGATGGTTGGACGAAAATGGAACAGGCCCTTGTCCAAAAGATAAATCTGTCGGCTAGGAGAGCTCTGGCGCAGGTATGGCTACAGGGGGAGACCCCTACGATAGCGACGGTGATACAAAAAATAAAAGACACCTTTCTGATGGACAAGTTGACAGCTCGGGTGAGGGGGACAACGAAGAAATTTGACAAACTTTGGGGCCCCTGGATAGATTGCACTGTCAGCGATTAAGACGGTAGGGACTGATTGGGGCGTCTAGATGTTACTAGGGGACCTCTGTGTTAGGCGTTTTTTTAGGCGGACTAGATACGACCTACAGGGAGAAGAACTAATTAATCCTGTATGAGATAGTGGTGAGCGGGCATCATACCCCTCACGAGGCTTCGTGAGGGGCTTCACTCCTCGGATACCCCCCCCTCCCCCCCCCCCCTCCTCCTTCTCTCTCTATCCCATTCTCTAAGGCCCCGACCTCTCGGGCTCTACCTTTCATCTTTCTCTTTTCTCCTGTCTCTTAATCTTCTTACGGCTGAGCCGCACGTAGCGGAACTATTTTTGAGTGACACTAATGCTACAGGAAAGGTAGTACGCTGGGGTGCTAAACTCTATCGAGATGCTTCTTTCCTCAAATTTGCGATGGAGGTGCGGCCGACCTTATTCATCGGTTAACCGATTACTGTTTTATATAATAACAAAAAAGCCAGGCGGAACATCCAAGCTCCTGTGGGGTTTTTGATTTCTGTGGTGAACGGGAGTTGGGCATGCTTATGGGGATACGAGACAGGGTGACCTGGAAATTCATGCTAGTTCACTCCTCTTGTTGGTATTTCATGTAACGGTATCAATATACTTGCTTTATGTTTGGAATTTCTGTATTACTGTGCATGTATTGCTTGTGATGTTTTGCACTGGAATAAATAAAGAATTAAAAAAAAAAAAAAGAGGTGTAGCAATAGTTTTTTCTCACACACTAAAAGTAGACATATTACATCAAATCATAGATAAGAACGGTAGATATGTAATAGTTTGCTGTAAACTGAATGAGATACCATATACACTGACGAACATATATCTTCCTAATGATTTTCCCGCCCCAACCCTAAAAAAAGTTCTGGGTTTAATGGAACCTATTAAAATAGGCATGTGTTTGGTAGCTGGGGATTTCAATAGTGTATTGGACCCGATACTAGATAAAAAGACAACAGTAACTTTATTACATCAAAAAAGAACAGATAAGTTAGCGAAATCTATTAAGAGAAACATGATTAACTTTGACTATTTCGATCTATGGAGAACGATTAATCCTGACTCATTGGAATATACTTATTTTTCGCATGTGCATCTGTCCCACTCCCGAATCGATATGGTTTGGGGTAACATAACAGCATTATCAAATATCAAATACTGTAAGATATTGTATAATACCTGGTCAGATCACAGTATTAATATGTGGGAGACGAAAAATCAATGGACCAGGATTAATCGTGAAACCTGGCGCATGAATGATAATTTGTTAAAATCTAAGATCCATACTGATATATTAGAAAAACAAATTGAAACTTTTTTTCTTGAAAATGATCCAAATGACACTTCATATACAAACAATTGGTGTGCATTTAAATCTACCATTAGAGGCAATATAATAAGTATACAAACAAGGTATAAGGCACAAAATAATAAATTTTTTCTGGAACTTCAAGAGGAATTAAAAAAGGCTTCGAATGAGAATAAGCAGTCTCCTTCTAAATTAAATGCAGATGCCCTGAAAAAAATCCAAAATAAAATTAATAACTTCCTTATAGAAAAAAACTCTACGGTTATGAAGAAACTGAAAGCGAATTACTATTATAAAGGAAACCGAGCAAACAGGATTATGACTAAAAAATTAAGAGATAAAACAAGCTCCAATAAAATAGTAAAGATAGTGGATGAGGAAGGAGTTTATTTAGATCCAAAAAAAATAGGTGAGAGATTTAATAAATATTATGAGGCCCTGTATAACTTAATTCCTTCGAAAATGAATGATGAGGATTTTTTGAGTAACAGTAATATACCTAAACTTAAGGAGGAGCAAAGAAATAAGTTAAATGTTCCTATTACAGTTCAGGAAGTGGAGGCAGCAATAAACAAGTTAAAACCAGATAAGACGCCAGGCCCAGACGGTTTTGTAAATATATTTTATAAATCCTTTAAAAACCATATAGTTTGTCATCTAACCAATATGTTTAATGAAATAGTCTCAGCAGGTAAATTTCCTCCTGAGATGTTAAGAGCAAATATCCTTCCAATCTTAAAAGAAAATAAGGATCCCTTAAAGGTGGAAAATTACAGACCTATTTCTTTAATCAACACGGACGTTAAGATTTTTTCATCAGTTTTGGCCAATAGACTAAAGGGACTCATGGATAAGATTATAAAAAATGATCAAATTGGCTTTATACAAGGGAGAGATCCAGTTGACAATTCTAGAAGATTACTCGATTTGATAGATGCAGCTCAAAGGAATAAAACGTCTCTGTTTATTTTGGCAGTAGACGCGGAGAAAGCTTTCGACAGGGTCGGTTGGGTCTTCTTAAGGAAAACTATGGAAAAGTTCGGCATACAGGGGTGGATGCTTAAAGCAATTCTGGCACTATATGAAGGTCCAGAAGCAAGAACAGTGGCTCCAAATATATGCGCTGACTGGTTCACACTAAAAAATGGAACGAGACAGGGTTGCCCCCTATCGCCCATTTTATATATTATGACAATGGAGATACTAGCTATTAATATAAGAAATAATCTTCAAATAAAAGGCTTTAGCTATAGAGAGAAAGAATTCAAATTAAATCTATATGCAGATGATTTGATTTTGACCTTAACCGACCCTGTCGAATCGCTTGGTGCCTTGATGGAAGAGGTAGATAAATATGGTTTGATTTCAAATTATAAAATAAATGTAAATAAATCCACTTATATAGCTATAAATATCTCTAGACAATGTTGCCAATATATAAGAGACAAATATAAATTTAACTGTAACAAAAACATAATATCTTATCTGGGAATAATGATTACTGATGACTTAAAAGATACAATGCAAATAAATTTTTTAAAAACATATAGATCAACCCACGAGTCATTAAAAATATGGAGACAAACTGAACTCTCCTGGTGGGGTAGAATTAATTTGGTCAATTCATATTTACTCCCCAAATGGTCCTACTTATTCCGCATGATCCCCTTGAGAATGCCACAACCATGGCTATATATGATACAACGAGATATAAATAATTTTATCTGGAAAGGAAAAAGGCCGAGGATGAATAAACAACTTTTGATGCAGAAAATTAGGAAAGGAGGGATACATTTTCCGAATATTAATACAATCTATGTAGCTAATATGATGTTTCATATCTATAAAACGCAACTCTTAAGTTCTGAGGAACTGGGTTGGTACCAATTAGAAAAGGAGATGACAGAAACAGATAATTTGTACCAATTAATCTGGTTAACCAAACAAGATGAAAGAATTAAGAAGGTGTGTTCCTCAAATAGTTGTTTGCAATCAATTCTGATGGAATGGGAAAAGTTGAGGACGAAATGCGGAATAAGTAATAAAATATTGGGAAATTTTAACTTCAATATTATTCATCTAAGGATGAAGGATATAAATATAAGTGCATGGACAACGAAGGGTATTAACTTTATAAATCAAATAATATTGGGAGATAAAATCAAACCATTCGAAACCCTGGTACATGAATATTCGCTACCCAGGCAGGAGTGGTATAATTACCTAAGAATCAGAGGTTTTATCCAAAAAATTTTGTTATATCGACCCATAGAGGGAATAGAAAATTTGACAGCTCTATTAAAAAATGATAATGTACCGCAAATAGTGTCGAAGGCAAGAAGCGCTCTCCTACAAATTGAGGCACCTAGTAGGAATGTTAATATGCAGAAATGGAGTAGCGAAATGAATGTACAGATTTTCAAGGTTGAATGGGATCAAGTAATATTTCAAACAGGCAAAATAATCCACTGTCTGAATCTTCTTGAGGTATTATTTAAATTAATGAATCGATGGTATTTAGTTCCCACCAGAATGTCCAAAATGAATACCTCTAACTCGTCATTGTGTTGGAGATGTAACGAAAAAGAGGGGTCTTTTGGTCATATATGGTGGGAATGTAGTAAAGTTAAAAATTTGTGGTACATGACCTTTGAATCTTTGGAGTATATTACAGAGACAAATATTCCTAGAGGTCAGCATAACGGCCTATTCCATTTAAACCTACAATTACTTCACTTTAAAGAAAGATTTATATATGTCCACTTTGTTGCTGCAACAAAAATAATAATCGCAAGAAATTGGAAGAGTAGTGCGATTTTTACACAGGACCAATTATATTCACAAGTCCAATACCAATTAACTATGGAGGCCTTGGGGTACCAGTCTACAAAAATCAGAGAAGTCAGTAAATTCTGGAAGGAAAAAATAGAGAGATTGATTAGACAAATTCCTGGACAAAACAATTAGGATAACATCATTTTTCTTTTGCTTTTTTGAACATAGACTAAGATACAGCGGCCCACGTATGTTCCCCAAGAAGGGTTTTGCAATGCATATTAGTGTTATGTGTATGTTAAGTCCATCACAGTAATGAAGGCACATGAAATAAGATAGTTAAGAAGTGCCTCCACTGGGAGAGAGAGGAATAAAGAGTGAAGTAAAGAGGGAGGAGAAGAGAGCATTGAAAGGGAGAGAAAGGAAAGAGAGACGAAAAAAAGAATACGAGAAATTCACATGTATAGAAATAACTCCACTTTAACTCTAAGAATCGATTCACGATGTAATGACACTTCTGAGTACAAGATAGGCGGATTAATTTTGAAATAGGGATAAGGCAGTAATATCCTCTCAAAGGAGAGAGAAACTGTTAATTATGCACTTTATATATATATATTCCTGTTGATGGTAATGCATTGTGTAGTGTGTACTGTCTTTTCGTATGTTTTTGTATGTCTGACAACTAAAATCAAATAAATTATATAAAAAAAAAAAAATAAGTGTATTCTGTTTCCAATATATATATATATATATTAATAACAAAATACAGTTAGAATGAAATTACATATGAATATATAATTTATTTTAAATTTTGTTTCAATATTTTATTTATTTAATTATTTATCTTATTTATTTATTATTTTAATTATACGTATATATGTAATATATATATGTAGATCTATTATATATATAATATATATACATATTATATATATGTAACGTCATTCCAAGTGTATTTTAATACTAATATATATATTAATATTAGTATTAAAATACACTTTGTATGACGTTACATATATATAATATGTATATATATTATATATATAATATATATACATATATTATATATATATATATATAAATACTTGTATTTTATTTTAACATGTGTATTTATTTATTTTTTTATACTTTCCTACCAGCAGGGGGACTGTCTAATATTTTAGACAGTCCCCCTGCTGGCAGATCCATAGCTAGCTATAGGGGGCCATGTGATCGCTCTTTGAGAGCGATCACATGGCCCCCGGGGGCCTCATTTGCCGGAGGGGGGCTGCCTGGGCTCTCAGGCAGCCCCCCAGAAGAGGATCGCGTCGGAGGTAAGTATAGCTTACCTCCTGGGGCTGCAAGCCGTTACGGCGCTCTATGCCGCCGCAACGGCTTTAAAGCCCTTTAAAGCCGCGACGGCATAGAACGCCGTAACGGCGTTAAGGGGTTAATAGCTGTTACAGTATCGGTTTCATTATATCAACATTCAAATTCCATAAAATCCTAGAAGCTTGTGTGAGATGTAAGCCTCTCTCTGAAATCTATGAAAAGACCAGTAAGATTGGCTGAGAGATTTCATATATCGTGAACAGGGCCGGACTGGGAAAAATATTCGGCACGGGCATTTTTTATTTTTTTTAAATTTAATTTATTTTTATTAAATAAATAAAGTCAATATTGGAAGACATGTCCATTTGGTACATCCACATATAAGCATGAGGGAGGCATGTTTGGCCTTCGCAGAGGGCGGTCATCAAAAATACAATGCGTTTGTATATATTCAGTGTATACGCCAACAATCCACATGGTGATTCTTGTACATAATTTAGGAGTATGATTTCTATATTGAGACCGCATTCGAAACCATAAGAACAATGTGTTAAATAAGAGTGAATAGTAGAACCAAAGAATGTACCAGCATACTAACATCCGTGTGGTCTACATACTCTTCTGAACTGAAAAACTCATGGGTACATTGTACGGTTCATACATCCCCGTAATGCATATCCCCTCTCTCACTATGTCCGGGTTGGTGATCTTTTTTGATGCTGTACTGTCATAGTCAAGTTTGGATATACAACTATGTCATGTATAGAGTGATAGGATAAATAAATACATAAACAAAAATAAGAATAACAAAATAATAGAAAAGCAGGCTGTTAAAGCCGAAAAGGGGCACGGGCATTTTTTATCCACAGCGGCCCAATGACAAACAAAGTGTCAAAGTGAGCATGTTGGTTCAATGAACTTCAAGGGCAGACCATGCGCAGAGCTCTGCTGAAGATCTCTAGCATGAGAAAAAGGCCCCGTATTTGTTCTGCACAGCCCAAGCAAATTTAATAACATGCTTGCGTTGTGTTTGCTTGAAACTTGTCTCAGTGGTTTCCATAATTGGGATATTCACTGTATCCCATTTATGGAGACACTATGTGTTTGCTTACAAGGAATCTAGTGTGTTCATAGGGGATTCAGAGTGTGTATGTCAGAAATGTAGTGTGTGTAGGTGGTGCAGCTTGTGTGTGTTTGAAGGACCCAGAGTATGTATAGGAGATCTAGTGAGTGTGAGTGAGTGTGTGTAGAGGATTCAGCGTGTAGTGATCTAGTGTGTGTATATCTGTAGGTGATCCAGAGTTGGGTAAGGGATCTAGTGTTTATCTAGAATATAATGTGTTTAGGGGTGCAGTATGTGTGGGAGGGGTTCTGTAGTATATATATGTTTGGAAGTATTGTGTGTGTGTTTGTGAGTGGTGCAGCGTGTTTGGGGGCTGCTGTTTGATTGTGGGAGGGTGCTGTGTGGGTGTGAGGGGTGTGTGTTAGGGAGCTGTGTGTTAGGGTGCTGTGTGTTAGAGTGCTATGTGAGGGTGACGTGTGTGTGTGTGTGTGTGTGATAGAAGGGATTGTGTGTTGGGGGGAGGCAGGTCAATGCCAAGATATATGTATTTATTTATTTTTTTATAATTTAAAAAAAAAATCTCTATAATTCATTATGAAGTGATGAAACCCTATTTGTACTCTGTGACCCTGTCTACGCCATTCAGTTGTATATAGTTTACCAACCTACAACAGACTTTCGAAATTGATAACTGCAAACATCAGACATGACTGGGACAATTCAAGTACATTACTGTCACCAGAAAATCCAACAAAACTAGGGTTTAGAAGATCTACGATAGTAACTACCATCTTAACATATGGAACTAGAGCCTGATTTTAGCATTTTCAGTTTGTTGGAACACAGATACTCTAATTTGAACATAAATAATAAAACCACTACAACCAAAACTGTACAGTAATCTTTATCAGCGTAGTCAGCAATGCATATTTTTTTTTACACAAACTTGCATCAAATACATACACATACATATATTATATTCAAAGAGCTACTAATTTGTTTTTTACTGATTGCATCCAACTTCATTTTTTTCTGACGCTACTGCAAAAAGTTACTGCCATCTAGTGTCAGTATTTGAATTTGCAGTCATCATATATTTTTATTCAGAGGCTTTACTGGGCGCTGTTTCGATTTAATATATTATGATATTTATTAGTATGATGAGTAATAATTGTATTATATTAATACTTAAAACCAATAAATTGGTCAACAAACCTAAAACAACTAAAATGTTTTGTTACATATTATATACATGACAGTGCATTAATAAAGTATTAGACAAAAGAAGACACATGCTTCCCAATTTACTCCAAAATTCTCCCATTTTCAGATCAACATAACTAATGCTTGGGTGAGCAAACTCCAAATAGATGACAACAAACAAGGATGATTCACTAAATCACAAATGCGTAGAATGAACAAGGAGAAAAATGAAATAAAAATTCTCAATTCCCTGATAATATCAATAACACATATTTTACATTAGTAACATGCCAAGGTTGCAACATGTAACATCATTTATTCGTGTGACCTCCAGTAATGTTATTTATACAGTGAAAAGATGCATTAACAGGGATCACTGACTAACAGATAGATGTAGATCCCCAGATGATGTAAAACTAAAGCTTCAATGATGCTTTGTCATTCTAAAGTCACACAAAGCATCATGGGACTTGTAGTTTTACAACTACTTGGGATCTACCTTTTGGACACCACTAATCTAAAGCATTATTCTGAGTCTGTGTACAGGGAGTGCAGAATTATTAGGCAAGTTGTATTTTTTTTTTTTTTTGTAATTCTTTATTTTTGTTGTGCATTATGGGTTACAAGCAATCCTGTTATGCCACGACAGCAGTCACAGGTGTATCAACGTTAACATCGTCATGACAGGTTTAATCTGCACATTTTTTGTGAGTAGGTATGCGCATTAGTACGTGCAATCAACGTTAACAACGAGCGAATTATTAAAAGTTTTTGCTTATTAAAACGTACATATCATGGAAAAGTTGGTAGAGAAGAGACAAAGGAGAAGAACAAGGTTTGAGCAAACAATCTACGTTCAAGGTTATACTAGGTAGTTCACATCATTCGCATTAATATTGTTATCACTCGCCTTGATACCGTCATCTCTCGCTTTAGTGTGTGTGTGACAGGTTGTCTCTCGCTTTAGTGTGTGTGTGACAGGTTGTCTCTCGCTTTAGTGTGTGTGTGACAGGTTGTCTCTCGCTTTAGTGTGTGTGTGACAGGTTGTCTCTCGCTTTAGTGTGTGTGTGACCCATATTTTAGTTTTAAATCAAGCTTAAACATTTGGCTTTAACCACAGATTGGAATTATAAGTATGTTAGAACGGTGCTATAATCACGCTATAAACAATTCAAGTAACGTAGATGCATATCGTTTAGCTATATCTGCATAGGTGCAGAGTGGCAGTGCGTGGAGTCGTTTAGCTAGTAAGAATTTGTATACCGGCTATCCTAGCTGTTCTTATCATGAGTGACTAAACATAAAACATAATGCATGAAACTTTGCTTTGCCAGTAATCAACTGGGTGAGAAAAAAATAAAAATAAAGAAAAGATAAAAAACAAATAAAAGATAAATAAACCATCAGAGGATAACATGCTAGTAACACTTATTGTAATACCAGAAACACTGCTAAGTAAAATTAACGAGAATCATTGCTGAGAATATTATGTCGCTCTATACTGGGATGCATAACATCTAATAGGTGGGACTGCGCAGTATATAACCAAAAAGTAAGAGGTGGCTTGCGTTGTGCAGGTAAAGCTCTAATGGCAGGCTATGTAATATGCATGTACATGCGCCGTGTACTACCACTACCTCGCGCTTAATAAGTTAAGTAGTCTCAGGATTAGGAGAGTGCCTCGCGATAGTTATAGAGCCCCATCAGCAGCTACCATTTATGAGAGCTATTTCACATAAAACAATATCACAGTTTTGACAATACTATGTGCTTTTGAAATAATAACATCTAGGCTGGTTGCAAACGTGACTTAAATATTTCTAGTTAGGCATAGACTATTGGTTAATTCAGGCACTGTAGAAATTCCCCGAGGGAGGCTCCCCAGGTAAATCAGGCTAAAGACTCTCCGTGAGATCAAAATAATGGGAACAGGCTAGCAACGTAAAAATAAACAGTTGTTACTCAGTAGGGTAATGTCTCGCATGCCTGGTTTGGAGGGAATTTTTAGTATGGTAAAACAGGCTTAACTATGGGTCACGACCGATAATAGGGAGCGGCTGGATAAGATCGGCAATTGTGGGTCTGTGTCCTCCGGTGGTAGGGGACTCGCAGCGTGGAGAACAGAGCTGCAGAGGGTTGTTCTGCCCCTTTCAGCCGATGCCCTTGCTGAGTGCTAGCCCAGGGCGTGGATGCGAGGTGAGTCTTAGGGAGTCCATATAGCCCCGTGAGTTCTGTTGGTTGTCGGTGTGTCAGAGACTTGGGTTGGTGCGGTGATCCCACAGGTGTGTTTGCAGTGCCCGTGCCATGAGACCGTCCGGAGCTTCTTGCCCAGTCATCCAATGCCTTGTCTATGTGGTGGTTGGTGTTCGCATGGCAGTGGGTATGTTTTATGTCGGAATGTACCTGTCAGCCAGACGTGAAATATCTCTGTGTCCGGGTGCCTCGTGGTGTTCCTGGACGCAGGTCCGCCATCTTGTGGGCCTTTGTTTGTCCGGGTCCCGGTTGTGAGGCAGGTGTCTCGCCGGTCAGCCTTAGTTGCTGGGTTCCCGGAATAGTCCGCAGTTTGGGTGCGCCAGTGGTGAGTGCCCTTTTGTTTGGAGGCATAACTGCTGCTGTCGGAGGGGCATGGTGCTGTTTTTTTACCCGCTGGTTTGCGATGCCGTTTGTTGCTGGAAGCCGCCAGATAGTAGCGGTGGATCTGCCCCCGAAGCAGGCGCCGGGTAGCCGGGCGGATCCATGCCTCCATGTCTCTTAGCGCTTGCCTGTAGAGTTGTCTTCGGGAGCTCAGTTTCCCCCAGAGGTAAGCGCTGAACCTCTCATAAAATTCCAGAGTGTGCTGGGGTGGTTTGGTGATTGCGCGTTTTGTCTTGGTCTGTTGTGGGGCCGCCATCTTGGCTAGGCTCCCATTGCCCTGCATGCTGCGGGGTTTCGTCGCTTGGGCTTTCTGAGGCGTGGGGAAAGTCGTCCCCAGCGAGGACCGGGATGTCCCCCGCCGGTCCATGGGGGGGGGCAGCAGGGCTTTGGTGTTTTCCTGCTTGGGAGCGCTTTCCGGGCCGTCTCTCCCGAACCTCGAGTCTCGCTCTTTAGTAGGCCGCATGGCCGGCGTCTGTTTTTGTTTTTTTTCCGGCGTTCCGGTGCCGGACAGGTATCTTTGGATAGCTTGCAACCTCCTGTGCCCTTTGCTGGTCACCGTTTGTCGCTAGTGCTGTCAGTTTGCTCGTTTTTCGTCAATTTTTTGTCAGTCGCTGCAGCAGCTCTAGGATTGTGCGTCCGGCCATCTTGGCTGTCAGGCCCCGCCCCCGCAAGTTGTATTTTTGAGGATTAATTTTATTATTGAAAAACAACCATGTTCTCAATGAACCCAAAAAACTCATTAATATCAAAGCTGAATATTTTTGGAAGTCGTTTTTACTTTGTTTTTAGTTTTAGCTATTTTAGGGGGATATCTGTGTGTGCAGGTGACTATTACTGTGCATAATTATTAGGCAACTTAACAAAAAAACAAATATATACCCATTTCAATTATTTATTTTTACCAGTGAAACCAATATAACATCTCAACATTCACAAATATACATTTCTGACATTCAAAAACATAACAAAAACAAATCAGTGACCAATATAGCCACCTTTCTTTGCAAGGACACTCAAAAGCCTGCCATCCATGGATTCTGTCAGTGTTTTGATCTGTTCACCATCAACATTGCGTGCAGCAGCAACCACAGCCTCCCAGACACTGTTCAGAGAGGTGTACTGTTTTCCCTCCTTGGAAATCTCACATTTGATGATGGACCACAGGTTCTCAATGGGGTTCAGATCAGGTGAACAAGGAGGCCATGTCATTAGATTTTCTTCTTTTATACCCTTTCTTGCCAGCCACGCTGTGGAGTACTTGGACGCGTGTGATGGAGCATTGTCCTGCATGAAAATCATGTTTTTCTTGAAGGATGCAGACTTCTTCCTGTACCACTGCTTGAAGAAGGTGTCTTCCAGAAACTGGCAGTAGGACTGGGAGTTGAGCTTGACTCCATCCTCAACCCGAAAAGGCCCCACAAGCTCATCTTTGATGATACCAGCCCAAACCAGTACTCCACCTCCACCTTGCTGGCGTCTGAGTCGGACTGGAGCTCTCTGCCCTTTACCAATCCATCCATCTGGCCCATCAAGACTCACTCTCATTTCATCAGTCCATAAAACCTTAGAAAAATCAGTCTTGACGTTTCAGCTTGTGTGTCTTGTTCAGTGGTGGTCGTCTTTCAGCCTTTCTTACCTTGGCCATGTCTCTGAGTATTGCACACCTTGTGCTTTTGGGCACTCCAGTGATGTTGCAGCTCTGAAATATGGCCAAACTGGTGGCAAGTGGCATCTTGGCAGCTGCACACTTGACTTTTCTCAGTTCATGGGCAGTTATTTTGCGCCTTGATTTCTCCACACGCTTTCTGCGACCCTGTTGACTATTTTGAATGAAACGCTTGATTGTTCGATGATCACGCTTCAGAAGCTTTGCAATTTTAAGAGTGCTGCATCCCTCTGCAAGATATCTCACTATTTTTGACTTTTCTGAGCCTGTCAAGTCCTTCTTTTGACCCATTTTGCCAAAGGAAAGGAAGTTGCCTAATAATTATGCACACCTGATATAGGGTGTTGATGTCATTAGACCACACCCCTTCTCATTACAGAGATGCACATCACCTAATATGCTTAATTGGTAGTAGGCTTTCGAGCCTATACAGCTTGGAGTAAGACAACATGCATAAAGAGGATGATGTGGTCAAAATACTCATTTGCCTAATAATTCTGCACTCCCTGTATATGTGATTTGGTTGCTGTTGCCAAGTTTTCTTTTAAGCCCCAAATTTGTGGAGGTGTTTGGCCATGACATTTGCATTAAAAGTGAGTTTTGCTCACTGCAGTACAGTACTACTGTTGCTGCTTGGGGCATTAGCCGGGCTTTTAGGGCTAATAGAACACTTGATAGACACAGTGACTACCGATTCATTTGTAAGCCGTAGCACAATACGGCAAAAAAAATGGCATTCTGGGAAATGATCAGGGCATTCTCCTGCAGCACCGACATGTAGATAATTAGCATTTTGTTTGCGATGTGAGGTCAATAAAACACCATAGAGTGCATGCTTCAAGACAATGAGCTAGTCATATAGTTTACTAATAAAACCATGGTGTAATTTTTTTACGCTAACTCCATAACACTGTAAGAACGAACTCTAAATACTAAGAATGTGCAAAATCACTTTTTGTTCATTTTTTGCATAATGTGTGCTTTTTTGCAACTAAACCTAAATCGGCAGCCCTTTGAGAGCTTTCCTTTAGAAACATACGTATGCCAGGAGTACAACTGTTAAGGTTATTTAGTAAAGCGAGAATTCAAAGTGAATTTCAAGTTTAAGGCCAAAGAAACCTAATAAAGCAGAACTGACTTCAGAGAAGTATTCCACTTTAGCTATTGTGACCTTAAATTTTAAATTCATATTGAATTCTTACTTTAGTGAAGAAACCTTCCTGAGGTTAAACTGCTATAAAAACGGTTTAAACCCACAAGGTAAAACGGTGCTAGGAAACTCTAGCTCCAATAACGACTTCATTGAGATGCAGTTGTTATGGGGGCTAAAGTTTTCTTTTAAACGCAAATTTGCAAAGACCCCCAATGGTGACATCGCCGCTGGGGATCTGGTGATCAGATGGCAGGTGAGCTTTACTTACCTGTACCCGTCTTCATCCAGCTGGTCCTCTTTGGAGACATCACTGCTGTACTCTTGCGCATGCATTTATACAGCATTGAGATCTATGGAGGATCCCGCGGTCTCCATAGACCCAGCTAATTCCTTGCAGCCGTCCCTGGTAATGGCTGTCGTGATTGACACTTAAGACTCCACCCTGAGTCTAAGAATGTCAGGTGGAGGAGAAATACAAAGACAACATAGTCCCTACTCTGTCTCAGTATCCATCTCTTGACTGGGTTGAAATTTCAGTGAAATACCTACATAGTAAAAATGTGTATTTCATAAAGAATCTTGCTTAATTAAATGAAATACTAAATTTTCAGTGTGTGTTTAGTTGGTGGGGGTGGGGGGAGAGAGGTTAACAGTACCGCATTAAACCTTTTTTTAAAATATATTTGTAATTTTTACATTCTGGGGTTATTCCCCACAGCCAGCAAAGGCTCACTGAAACAACTGCTGCACTACCATTCCCAATAGTGCCTCTTTTCCTTCAAATCGCATATCTCTCACCACCCTATCTTCACTTTCCTACCACTACACTACCAAAATAAAGTGGACGAAAAAATAATTGATTTGTCCAAATTGTATTTATGCCTCAGTGCAGTCCAGCCATTTTGTCAGTAAAATGTGTCTCTAGATGTGCAGCCTCTAATGCATCAACTAAAATATATAATAATAAAAAAATAAAAACCTACAAAACCCTTCTGTAAACATGAAAGGAGGATAGAACGATTAATTACCCAAGTCTGGAGGGGGGAAAAATAATACAAATAATCAAAAGAATAAGATACCCAGGAGTTTACTTCTTGTGATTTATACACCAGTGTAGACACTCCAGTAGTGTCCAAAGGACTTAACCCTAATAATAACACAGGAAAGATTCACCTAACCCACAATAAAGTGGACGAGGTTAAAAACTGGAAAAATGTAATCAGTATCCTGAGGTAAATGGGATCACAGTCCACTCTGCATGCACCAATACATACACAAACCACATATATCCCCAGTGCAAGTGAACTACACTAGCCGTGTAAGGCTACTCCTCTACCTAGTATAGATAATGGATAACCATTGGATTATCCAGACAGGTGCTTAAAATATTAATATACAAGCTTTATTAATTAGGCTTATTTGTAGCACTTTTGATAACCCTTTGTAGGTAAGTAGCGCACTGGAAAATAAACCAGTGTACCAAGGCAGACAAGGGGTTAAATCATAGTATAAGTGTTAAAAACAGGGATTAACCAGAGGTTAAACCAATCGTTCTGTCCGAATAAAGCAGAAAATTAATAGTAATTGTTAGCCCTTGGTAGGTAAATAGTGCACTGGAAAAGTATACCTGTGTACCCCGGTAGACAAGGGGTTAAACCATGGTCTAAGTGTTAAAGGACCACTACAGGCACCCAGACCACTTCAGCTTAATGAAGTGGTCTGGGTGCCAGGTCCATCTAGGGTTAACCCTGCCTGTTGTAAACATAGCAATTTCAGAGAAACTGCCATGTTTACACTAGGGTTAATCCAGCCTCTAGTGGCGGATATTCACAGTGAGAAGACGCCAGCGTCCATAGGAAAGCATTGAGAATGCTTTCCTATGGACTGACTGAGTGCGCGCGCGGCTCTTGCCGCACATGCGCATTCGGCGGAAGAGGGAGGAGAGTCCCAAGCGCCGAGGGAGCCCGGCACTGGAGAAAGGTAGGCCTTTAACCCCTTCCTCCCCCTAGAGCCCGGCGGGAGGGACCTATTAACACTATAGTGCCAGGAAAACTAGTTTGTTTTCCTGGCACTATAGTGGTCCTTTAAGTAACAGAGATTAACTAAAGGTTAGACCATAGTACTATCCAAGTGAATCATGAATAAACATACCGTATAAACTTGAGTATAAGTCGAGTTTTTCGGCACATTTTTTGTGCTGAAAAACCCCAACTCGACTTATACTCGAGTCAATGTCTGTATTATGGCAACTTACATTGCCATAATACAGACAGGGGTCTGTGTAGGAGGGGGGCTGGCAGGAAGCTCTTACTTACCTCTCCTGCAGTTCCTGTCAGCTCCTTTCTCCTCCGCGCGGTCCAGTCAGCTCCCTCTGCAAGTCCCACTGTAAGTCTTGCGAGAGCCGCGGGGTCATAGCGCGGCTCTCGCGAGACTTACACTGGGACTTGCAGAGGGAGCTGACCGGACCGGCGCGGAGGAGAAGGGAGCTGACAGGAGCTGCAGGAGAGGTAAGCGCTCTCTGCCAGCCCCCCTCCACTGAACTGCCAATGCCACTGGACCACCAGGGAGTGATAGCCCCCCTCCCTGCCATGTATCTAGCAGGGAGGGACGGACGAAAAAAAATATATATATAAATAATAATCATAATAAAATAATATTTAAAAAAAATAATAATAAAATACAAAATAATAATATAACAAAAAAGATTAAAATAATTAAAAAATAATAATAAAAATGCCCACCCCCCCACCAAGGCTCTGCAACACATACACAAACACACACTGCATTCATACACACACTGCACTCATTATATACACACACTGTAAATAAATATTCAATTAATATAATTTTTTTAGGATCTAATTTTATTTAGAAGTTTACCAATAGCTGCTGCATTTCCCACCCTAGTCTTATACTCGAGTCAATGCATTTTCCCATTTTTTGGGGGTAAAATCAGGGGCCTCGGCTTATATTCGGGTCGGCTTATACGGTAGATTGGATAATAGAGTACTAGTACTGAGGCATTTTTGGAGTGAGTCGTTTTGTTCGGAGTGTGTTTAGGGCACTTCTCACTATACACTGTAGAATATCTGATTTATAGACAAGCCTCACTCTCACAAGTTTTTTTTAATTTTATTTTTCACTTCTTTATTCTTTTACTCCTCTACCTATCCAGTCAGTTTAACAGGGAGAGAGGCTTTACTACACTTTACTGTCTTATGCTCGACCTATTTCCTATATCACTTTCCTGTACATTGTACTTTTTTGGGGGGGTTATTTTAGGTTGCAGCTGAATATACTATAGTACTCTATTATCCAATCTATGTTTATTCATGCTTCACTTGGATAGTAATATGGTCTAACCTTTAGTTAATCTCTGTAACTTAACACTTAGACCATGGTTTAACCCAAGGGTCCTCAAACATTTTAAACAGGGGGCCAGTTCACCCTTCCTCAGACACTGTTGGGGACTGGACTATAGTTTGAAAAAAAAAATTGAACAAATTCCTATACGTACTGAAACAGACACATAGACATATACAGACACACAGTCACATACTAACATACATACACAAACACGCATAAGGACATACATACTGAAATACATACACATACACAATGCATACTGACATACATACATACACACACACACATACATACATACATACATACAAACTCACAGATAGACACATACTGACATACATACAAACACACACACATACATACTGAAATACATACAAACACATACATACATCCACACACATTCACACAGACATACATATATACATACTGACATACATACAAACAAACACACACACACACACACTTCCATACTGAAATACATACACACAGACATACATACACACAGATAGACAGACATACATACACACACACATACTGAAGTACATGCACACACAGACATACATACTGAAATACATGCACACAGAGACATATACACATACAGATAGACACAGACATACATACAGAAATACATGCACACAGACAGTCATACATGCATACATACAGATAGACACATACTGACATACATACACACACAGCTAATTTTTCTTACTTTTTTTTGCAGGAGAGTGGCTGTGACTGATGGGAGTCGGCGTGGCTATCCTGTCCTCGCGGCCTGTCTTTCTTCCCTCCGGCGTGGAGGGAGCTGGGAGGAAGTGACCACCGGCCGTCACTTCCTCCCAGCACTACTTTGCGGCTGCAATTTTTGCACGGCCGCAGCGCTGACCGGGCCCCTGAAGATATAGGGCCCATATGGTGGCCCTAAATGCTTGGGCTGGGTTCAGGACCCTGATGGGCCAGATTCGGCCCGTGGGCCGTAGTGTGAGGACACCTGGTTTAACCCCTTGTCTACCTGGGTACACTGGTATGCTTTTCCAGTGCACTATTTACCTACCAAGGGCTAACAAAGGTACTATTAATTTCCTGCTTTATTCGGACAGAACTATGGTTTAACCCCTTGTCTGCCTTGGTACACTGGTTTATTTTCCAGTGCACTACTTACCTACAAAGGGTTATCAAAAGTGCTACAAATAAACCTAATTAATAAAGCATGTATATTAATATTTTAAGCACCTATCTGGATAATCCAATGGTTATCCATTATCTATACTAGGTAGAGGAGTAGCCTTACACGGCTAGTGTAGTTCACTTGCACTGGGGATATATGTAGTTTGTGCTACTTTTGGTATTTGCTACTTTTGGTATTTTTGGTTGTTGAAGGTCCCGAAAGAGACCGACCGCACAACCTGAATCTATGGAACTATTTTGGGCAGGTGCCTCGTGTGCGGTCGGTCAGAAATAAGACTTCCATGAAAATCCTGAACCCCTGAACCGATCTGGGTGATATTTGGATATGTTGCTCATCCAGATCTGGGCTATCAGGGGGTATATGTGAGTTTTTGGGGTACTTTCGGGTTGCTTGTAAAAATGTGTTCTTTTTCGCCTAGAGATAATTGAGTTAATACAGTACTTGACGCAATTATCTCCAAGGCAGAGGGGAGGGATTGTATGATATGTATGGGAGTGTCATGTATTTTAATAACGTTGTCATTGGTCTGTGACTTTGTGCTACAGTCTTCCATCAGGTCCAGATGGGAGTACCCCTTGCATGGGGATTGTCATGAAAGGCCAGGTGTGGTTCCATTAAAATCAGTTCACTTCACCCTCAACACGCAGCCTTGTCTCGTGATTGTAGGGAACAGCTATACCTGCTATAACCATTAGCTCTTATAAGAGCTGTACAGCTATACTGGCTCTATTGCCTGCTTGGAGATCGGCTTGGGAATACTGCAGCGCTACCCACACTAGAGGAAAAGGACATCTCTGGCGGCTGACACCCATCCTCTCTAGGGGTGACCGCCACAATATATATTTGGCATACCAAAATACAAGAAGGAAAAAGGGATATTTACAACTATATACTGCTCAGAAATATCTTTAATATGTTCCTTCAAGGGCACCTGCAAGCAAGTACTAACTATCATTACTGAGCAGTGCTTAAACAGAAACAAAAGAGTAAAAGAAAAAGGAGTCAGTGAACTGCTCTGATGTATTCTAATCTGTGCCTTCCAGGGCACATGTGCTTGACAGCAAACAAATTCAAAAAACAAAAAACGATCGCTACAGAGCAGTTCCCTAGATGAATGTCAGATTGCCCGGGTACAGTAAGAGAATGTGTGCGGCTGGTCTGGTCAGATAGAAAATATATGGTCTAAAGGAGTAGAACATCTTAGTCAGAATCTTCTCGGCAGACTACCACAGGTAAGGAAAGGAGCGCCGACGCGCGTTTCGCCGGCTCTTCAGGAGAAATGAACCTCTAAAAAAAGAGGTTTACAATAGCTGGCTGCCACATGTGATTGGAGAATGGATGTCCAATCACAGCTGTAAAGGTAGTGATTGACAGGTGACTCATCCAATAGGACTACTGAAGGTCAAATTGGTGTGATAAAGGAAAATTTGCTTCATACTTTGTGGGGATATTTATGGGATAATAATAGTAAACAGTTGAGAATTGCCCACTATTTCAATGCTCAGATCCCAAAGATCGTTATTGTGTAAGTGAGATGTATTCCATATAAATAAAGAAAGGAAAATCCAAAGAGTGAAGGAGTTGAAACTCCTCACCCTTCTAATGGATAGACCTATCAAGGAAACTAAATGAGTTACACGGAGTTATTTATTTTACACCATAAGTAATGCACTCTTTCTTAATTTGTTGTTTCTTTTTTGTAAATACCTTATCTATCACTATTTCATTTGATTACATGGATGTTTTCAGTTCTAACCCCCTCTTCTCCTTTTTTGGAGAATCTATTTGATGATGCTGTCACTTTAAGTTCTTTAAATAATTAGGGTATATATTTGCTGTCAATTCAAGGTCTGCAAATGGCTAGATGTATGCATATTATTATACTGTCACCTTAAGTTCTATAAATGACTTACCTATTTTTGTCCCTTTTTTGATCCTCGGTTATTATGTTTATAATTTTGTCAGTTTAATTATGGATTTACAAGTAGGGCTTTAGCTCACTGAGCCATTTTTGAGAGAGAGCTAGTTATGGACTTCTGTCCATCTGTTTATTCTCACTTACTCTCACAAGCTTAATTAAAGCTTTGAACTTCTTCCGTTTGATTGACATCTAGCTCGGATCCATCCGAGCATCTATATGCCGTACCACGTGGGACCTACTCTACATACCCTGTCAATCACTCTAGTGACTCATCCAGGGAGGAGGGACTAGAGTCAACGCCGGTTTCGGCGCGAATTGGTCCGCTCCTCCCATTCATCTCAGCCGGCTTGTCACATATAAAAGAGCCGGCTAGGGGATAGACACGAAACTTACCTCTGACGAAGGCGCATTCTAGCGCTGAAACGCGCGTTAGGAGTCTAGTTAGGTGCAGCTCCACAAGTATTGATCTTTAGTCAGTCTAGTCTTGCTTATTGGTCTGGGACTCTGGGGATTTTTCTTCAATAGGGATCAGCCTGATTCTGGGACTTAACTCATATGATTCTTAGTGATCTCAATTTATCGGTCTGGGACTCTGGGGATTTTTCTTCAATAGGGATCAGCCTAATTCTGGGACTTAACTTATATGATTCTTAGTGATCTCAATTTATCTGGGAAGAGGTTTTCTTGGTGGCGGCCGGTTCTTTTGAGTTATTAATCTAGGCGGGTGGTCTCCTCATTGTAATTCAATAGGGGTTCTACCTGCTCTAACTATTTCAGCAGTGAACTGCATCTAGCCATTAATGCAACTTTGTTAACCTCTACACCAATCACTTTGTTATCAGTCTGGGCAAGGGATTAACGGCAGCTTGTTTAATACAGTTTCCATTTCATGTGGGCGATCTCCTCTATTCCTGTCATTGGGGGATCATTTGATATACCACTCTAATATGGAACTGTATTTGGTGATTTATCCTATTTGATTATCCTATGCACCAGATATTTTGCTACCTCTAGTTTGTTAACACAGGATTTATCCTTAGGGATTCTCAGTCATTCAGGCTGTTTTTCCCTTTTCCCCTACCCAGCTAGAGACCAAGACTGACGCTTGATCTCTCTTAAATTGTGGTCTTATCGGACAGTGTATTTGCATATTCTGCTACTATTTTCACTGTCCATTTCCACTTTATTTTGGTGGTAGCACACCTATTTTCCATTTTTTCTTCTTTTTTGATTTATATTTTATGTATATAATTTTTGTGTATTTACAATTTTTTAATTATACCAGTATTAAAGGTTAAGTTTTAAAGCATTACATCTAGGACGGGGTTTCCTTGATAGGTCTATCCATTAGAAGGGTGAGGAGTTTCAACTCCTTCACTCTTTGGATTTTCCTTTTTTTCTTTGTTCCTCCATACGTATGTAAGGGTTACCCCCTTTATAGGACTCCCCCGACACACTACAAGCAGGTTGCCCCCAGGGCCACTAGCTTTTTCTTCCACCATTCCATATAAATAAAATCACAATTTGTTATAAAAATAGATACAATTTATTGTGACAATTTAAATAATAATAATAATATGTAACATGCGTGATAATGATCAATGAATATTTAGTATAACATGAGTATGCAATACAAATGGCAATGTAAAAACATCTCCCAATGGCTAACAGCCAATTGTCAAACAAGATTTATGACTGTACTTCACAGAGACAAAGTGAAACTTACACACACAGAGCTTGCAGCTTAAGGCCATAAAACTTTAGCTGACAGTTAGAATAACCCTTTCAATGCTGGCTAGACCTCCTAGGTAATTAAGACCTATTCTCATGTAATTTTAAATAAAACAACATTTCAACCAGCTCATTAGTCATTTCCTGGAACTATCCAATAAGAGTAATCTACCATGTTCTATAAGCAGAATTTTAAATTGCCTAGTGGATATCTGTCATGGATTTATCTGCATTGCCCCCGACTGCTCACCTCTTTGCTTCCTTTGCATCCTCCCTCTTCCCTTTGTCTTAACTTTTTTAAAGGGAAAATTCACTAGGTGATAGACCAATAGAAAACTGGAGGTGTGGTTACCTTCCAGATAGCAATTTAAGTATTTGGTCTATAGAGGGCAGTCTCGTCCCACTAAACATTCCTATCCAGGAAAGAGTTTACTTTTCCTGGTGGCTATTTTGACGTCATTTAGCTTATCTTTATGGTTATTTATAATTTAAGTTTTCTGTCAGTTCAAAGAGTTTCTTTGGGCTTTCTTCAGACTATGTGTCTGGCAAATTCTGCTATAATTTCTAATATGACAGTTGTAACTAAATATGACCCCTAAACTTACAATGGGATCTTATACAATATCGAAAGTAAAATTGTATTACTTTATCTTCTCTGTCATAAATGTCTGGTTTTAGAATTAATTATATTCCATTAGCATTTAGACAGTCTGTCCATCCCCGTTCTCATTTCTTATTAATTTGGTTTGTATATACTAAGCATTCATTAGCTTCTGGCAAAGTGGTTAGTTTTACAGAAGGGATAGAAACCTTGTGTCTTTTGTTAGCTTGAAGATAACAAAATGAAGTCTGCTCTGTTCAGAATGATTTAGGCAGTATACACTTTCATTTCTATCATAGCACAAAATGTCTACCGATATAAATACCCTGACAACTTACCGTAATTTTATTTTTCTGATCATTATTCATGGCAGCATTTACTCATGGGTTAGCTCCTCCCCTCACAGCAGAAAGGACAGGAAATAGAACTCTGAAACTGGTATAAATAGATCCTCCCACTTCCCATCAGGCAGTCTTAGTAACTAGCATCACATCTTATAGTATATGGGTGGGAACGTAATGCTGCCATGAATAATGATCAGAAAAAGAAAATTACGGTAAGTATGAAGCAAATTTTCCTTTTTTCCTGACATTATTCATGGCAGCATTTACTCATGGGGAATACCCAAGCAGTATATATAGAGGGAGGGACAGAGTTCAAAAACAGCTAATAGCTATAAAACCATTATTGAGTTGTATAAATCTTAGAAGACTTTAAAAAAAGCCAAACAAGACATCAATAGGATATTGTCATACATTCTGCTCAGACAAGTAAATTAAGCTAGAGGCTGTAAGGTCAGCAACCTCCTGGCATTCAATATCTGAAATATCCTGAATAATGATAGAGTCAGAAAGGAATTAAGGCCATGAAAGCCTAAGTTAGATAATGACAATGCCATTTTGATATAAAATTTAAAACCAAATTGATGACCTCATCAGATCAGAACCTTGACAAAGGCATAACAGAATGTTGGATGAGAACAGACACACCATGCTATTAAACACGGGGAGAATTACACTTAGAATCCAATTACTTCCTGGATGTACCGTATTTATCGGCGTATAACACGCACAGGCGTATAACACGCACCTCATTTTTAGAAAGAAATTCCAGGAAATTTCCCCCCTCATCCCATAGTATTCCCCCCCCTCATCCCATAGTATTCCCCCCTCATCCCATAGTGTCCCCCCTTTCCATAGTATTCTCCCCCCTTTCCATAGTATTCTCCCCCCTCCCATAGTATTCCCCCCTCCTCCCATAGTATTCCCCCCCTCCTCCCATAGTATTCTCCCCCCTCCCCTCCCATAGTATTCTCCCCCCCTCCCCTCCCATAGTATTCTACCCCCCTCCCCTCCCATAGTATATAGTATTCTCCCCCCTCCCCTCCCATAGTATTCTCCCCCCCCTCCCCTCCCATAGTATTCTCCCCCCCTCCCCTCCCATAGTATTCTCCCCCCCTCCCCTCCCATAGTATTCTCCCCTCTCCCCTCCCATAGTATTCTCCCCCCTCCCCTCCCATAGTGTACTTTCCTCCCCCTCCCCTCCCATAGTGTACTTTCCTCCTCCTCCCCTCCCATAGTGTACTTCCCCTCCTCCCCTCCCATAGTGTACTTTCCTCCCCCTCCCCTCCCATAGTGTACTTTCCTCCCCCTCCCCTCCCATAGTGTACTTTCCTCCCCCTCCCCTCCCCTCCCATAGTGTACTTTCCTCCCCTCCCATAATTACTTACCTGTCCTGAAGCGTGGGCCGGCTTCACACCGTGCACCGCGGAACAGGAACTTTAATTTAAGGTTCCGGTTTCCGGCGGGACTGAAAGGAAGTGTGCACACTATTGTGCACACTTCCTTTCAGTCCCGCCGGAAACCGGAACCTTAAATTAAAGTTCCTGTACCGCGGTGCGCGCTGTGAAGCCGGCCCACGCTTCAGGACAGGTAAGTAATTATGGGATATCGGCGTATAACACGCACCCACGATTTTTCCCCTATTTTCAGGGGAAAAAAGTGCGTGTTATACGCCGATAAATACGGTAATTATTAAGGACGATTCACACTGCTTCCTCTTGCCTTGTGAACTACTTACCTACCGTAATCAATACCTGCCTGTCAGAAAGAGGCAGAGCCTAGTAGAGAAATAAGTGTTATTAGAACACTGCAATAACGAATATATATATATATATATATATATATTATATATAATATCAAAAATCAGGCTCACAACAATACCTCACACCATGGATGAATTGATACAGTAATGATCAGTCACAGGAGAGGTATAAACCAATGACATTACTAGGCAAAGGCAAGAAGAATCATATAAAGATTAGTTAAGGATCATTCACGTCAGTACCTACATTCAAAGAAACATATTGTTAATAGTACAGATTATGCCAAACAGTATAATCAAAATTTATTAGAGACAGTTGTGTAACATAAGTAGGAGATATGTAATTGGCAGGATACTGATGAGAAGGTGGTAACCAGAGGCACATGATACATTGTGGCAACCGACACATAATAAGCAGGATAGTAGAAGATATTCAGTTATCCTTATGAGAACAAACAACCGCTTACTTACTCTTACCTTATCTTCATATGATGAGATACTTATGGCAGAGCCTATGGCGATAATAAGCAGTTTGTGTTATCTGTAAGATATCAACACCAATACAAGTATATAATCCACAAGTATTAAATCAATGCAATGTTAGGAGTGACCATAACTTATACCGATCTAGGTACAGAGACCATGAAAAACATATCAGTCAAATGTTTGTCATCAACAAGCTGCATTACATTATATTATGTAGGATGAATCAACCACTTAAAGCCATACATTGGTTGCAAATTCCAGATTGTCAGGGTTTCTTTGCTGTTTTAAACAGCAACCCTTTTCTGTTTCAGTGATTGAGTTTCAGCTGCAATTACTATGAGCTCCTTCTGCTTGTTGCCACGGTTACTCACCTGTGAGTAGTAATCAACCCTGCTGCTAATCAGTTCTGCCTATTTAACCCCTTCACGACGGGTGACGGACGAGGTCCGTCATCCTGGGGATACCCTTAACGACGGATGACGGACCTCGTCCGTCACGCGGTAAAATTAACCCCAGATCGCCGCAATCGCGGCGATCGTGGGGTTAATGGTGCTCCGGTCTGCCTCTGCATTAGAGGCAGACCGGGAGCACCGGATCGGGCTGTCCCAGTACATGTGCCCGCTCTGACAGCATGCCAGAGCGGGCACATGTGCTCTGTATACTTACCTTCCGCCTCCCTGCACTTCCGGGTTCAGTGTGAAGTGCAGGGAGACGGATCAGTGCTGATCCTGCCCCCTGGTGTTCAAAAAATAAAGTTTATTTAAAATCCCACCCCCCTTTACCCCCCCTTTACCATTTTAATAAAAAATTAACCCCTTCCCTGCCAATTGATCACTGACTACAGTGATCAATTGGCAGGGATTACATTTTAATATGATCTGATTTTTTTTTTAACCCCTGAGGGTTAATTCTATTTTTTTTTTAACCCTCAGGGGTTAAATTTATTTTATTAATTAATTTAAATATTTAAAAATTATAAATTTAGCTAGCTGGGGAGGGTGGAAGTTAGTGGGGAATTGGGGGATTTAGTGTTAGGCTAACTAGGGGTTAACGTTAAAAAAAGTTTTAAAATAAGCTTTAAAAAGTTAAAAAATTAAGTTAAAAAAAAGTTTTAATAACGTTTAAGTAAAAAAATAAATAAAAATAAACCCTTTACCCAGTCCAAATAAAAATTAACCCCTTCCCTGCCAGTCTATCACTACCTACAGTGATCAAAATACAGATCACAGTATTATACTGTGATCTAATTTTTTTTTTAACCCCTGACGATTAACTTTTATTTATTTTTTAACCCTCAGGGGTTAAATTAATTTAATTAACTAATTTAAATATTGTATAATTAAATATTTTGCTATCTGGGGTGGGTGGGAGTTATGGGAAAATGGGGAATTTACTGTTAGTGCTGCTTACTGCTAGTTAGGGGTTAACGGTAAAAGAAAAAGCTTAGAAAAATGTTAAATCTGTAAAAAAAAGTTTTACGAAAGTTTAGGAAACTTTAAAAAAATGAATAAGCAAAACAAAAGTTGAAAAAATAGTTTTAAAAAGTAAAAAAGTTTGAAAAAGTTAAAAAATAAATTTAATAACGCTCATTACCACTACACCTGGTACAAGCTAGCGGAAAAATGATCCCACGCTAAGGTTCAAAATATGCCTTTTGAAATACCCTGGGATGTCTTCTTTAAGAAATGGTATGGCTTTATGGGGTATTTGGATTATATAGCCTGGTAAAATACTCTAAAATGGGACATGGGCACAGAGTAAAAATTTAAAGTTTGAAAAATAATGGAATGGCTGTGTCCCAAATGTGCCCCTCCGATGTCCACATATACCTGGCAAAGGTACATACGGGGGTATTTTTGTACTCAGCCGACATAGCTGAGCAACATATAAAGTATTATAGAGTGGTGGTACACATAAGGTTTGCAAAATATACTGTGCAAACTCACTTTGTGTGTCAAAAAGGCAGAAAAAACGCTTATTACCACTACACCTGGTACAAGCTAGCGGAAAAATGATCCCACACTAAGGTTCAAAATATTCCTTTTGAAATACCCTGGGATGTCTTCTTTAAGAAATGGTATGGCTTTATGGGGTATTTGGATTATATAGCCTGGTAAAATACTCTAAAATGGGACATGGGCACAGCGTAAAAATTTAAAGTTTGAAAAAAAATGGAATGGCTGTGTCCCAAATGTGCCCCTCCGATGTCCACATATACCTGGCAAAGGTACATACGGGGGTATTTTTGTACTCAGCCGACATAGCTGAGCAACATATAAAGTATTATAGAGTGGTGGTACACATAAGGTTTGCAAAATATACTGTGCAAACTCACTTTGTGTGTCAAAAAGGCAGAAAAAACGCTTATTACCACTACACCTGGTACAAGCTAGCGGAAAAATGATCCCACACTAAGGTTCAAAATATGCCTTTTGAAATACCCTGGGATGTCTTCTTTAAGAAATGGTATGCCTTTATGGGGTATTTGGATTATATAGCCTGGTAAAATACTCTAAAATGGGACATGGGCACAGCGTAAAAATTTAAAGTTTGAAAAAAAATGGAATGGCTGTGTCCCAAATGTGCCCCTCCGATGTCCACATATACCTGGCAAAGGTACATACGGGGGTATTTTTATACTCAGCTGACATAGCTGAGCAACATATGAAGTATTATACAGTCGTAGCACACATAAGGTTTGCAAAATATACTGTGCAAACTCACTTTGTGTGTCAAAAAGGCAGAAAAAACGCTCATTACCACTACACCTGGTACAAGCTAGCGGAAAAATTATCCCACGCTAAGGTTCAAAATATGCCTTTTGAAATACCCTGGGGTGTCTACTTTAAGAAATGGTAGGCCTTTGTGGGGTAGTTTGAATTCAAAACTTACGAAGATGCTTGGAAATTGCACATAGGCCCAGCGTCAAAATTCAAAGTTCTGTAAAAACTGATATGGCTTGGTCTCCAATATGCCACTGTAGCTTCACAAAATAGTGCCAAAGACATTCATTGGGGATGTCTTTTTACTCAGAAGACTTAGCTGAGCATAATTTGGAGGTTTTGAACTTAGTGGCACATATGAAATATACAAAATGACCAGAAAAAATGCAATCCGTATGTCAAAAAATGCACAAAATTATTTTTTACCACATACTTTGGCATATATTGGTGAAAAAATGGGGGCATGCTAAGGCACAATATGCACCTTATGATATACCCTGGAGTGTCTACTTTTACAAATGGTAGGCCTTTGTGTTTTTTTTTTGAACATTCAAACTGTTATAATACCCCAAATGGAAGCATAGGCTCATTAAATCCGTCTCTCAAAATTCTACTGTGAATACTGAAAAGGACAGGTCTCCTGTATGGCACTGTAGCTTCACGAAATAGTGCCATAGACATACAATGGGGGTGTCCTTTTACTCAGAAGACTTAGCTGAGCATAATTTGGGGGGTTTGAACTTAGTGGCACATATGAAATATACAAAATGCCCAGCAAAAATGCAATCCGTATGTAAAAAATGCACAAAATTATTTTTTACCACATACTTTGGCATGTAATGGTAAAAAAATGGGGGCATGTTAAGGCACAATATGCACCTTATGAGATACCCTGGAGTGTCTACTTTTACAAATGGTAGGACTTTGTGGGGGGTTTTGAACAGTCAAACTGTTATAATACCCCAAATGGAAGCATAGGCTCATTAAATCCGTCTCTCAAAATTCTACTGTGAATACTGAAAAGGACAGGTCTCCTGTATGGCACTGTAGCTTCACGAAATAGTGCCATAGACATACAATGGGGGTGTCCTTTTACTCAGAAGACTTAGCTGAGCATAATTTGGGGGGTTTGAACTTAGTGGCACATATGAAATATACAAAATGCCCAGCAAAAATGCAATCCGTATGTAAAAAATGCACAAAATTATTTTTTACCACATACTTCGGCATGTAATGGTAAAAAAATGGGGGCATGTTAAGGCACAATATGCACCTTATGAGATACCCTGGAGTGTCTACTTTTACAAATGGTAGGACTTTGTGGGGGGTTTTGAACAGTCAAACTGTTATAATACCCCAAATGGAAGCATAGGCTCATTAAATCCGTCTCTCAAAATTCTACTGTGAATACTGAAAAGGACAGGTCTCCTATATGGCACTGTAGCTTCACGAAATAGTGCCAAAGACATACAATGGGGGTACCGTTGTACTCAGCAGAAGTAACTGAACACATAATAAAACTTTGTACAGGAATAGCACACACCAACTTTACAAAATACACATGAGAAGTTCTTTGTTATACGTTTGTGTGCGAAAACCCCCAAAAAACAAAATTTTACTCCAATATTTAGCAGAGGTTGGCGGTAAAATGGCTACGTAGAAAGTGTCAAAACAACCTTAGGTAAATAGCCTGTGATGTCTACTTTATATAAATATATACTTTTGTGTGGCAATTTTGTTTTATTTTATGGCTATTAGGCTTACAAGACAAACATACCAAATTCTAAAATCGCTCCACATTAAAATTTTATTTTACTCCTTGTGCTTTGTGACCTGTAACTACCAAAAAAAACTTAAAATCCCAGACACATTATATATTCTGTAAATCAGAACAAATAAATGAATTTATTTTTAATTACTTTCCTTAACCTGCACTAATTATGCACACATTATGATTGCAAAAACTGTAAAAAAAAACCAATATTTTTCTTTTTTTTGCATTTTTCTGTATTTTTTTTATAATAAGTAAGCATTTATATATATATATGTTATATCAAATTAAAGCCCTTTCTGTCCTTTAAAAAACAGTATATAATATGTGTCGGTGCAATAAATGAGAGAGATGCAAATTGCAGTTGAACGCAAACAGCAAGAAAATGCAAAAATTGCTTGTGTCATTAAGCGTAAGTCAAGCTTCTGAAGCTCTGTCCTTAAGGGGTTAAGCAGCTAAGCCCAGAACCTCCTTGCCCTTGCGTGGTTTCCTGTTTCCCAGAAGTCTTCTTGTTCCTGTGTTTCCTGTTTGTTCCTGGTTCCTGACTCCGGCCTTGTTCCTGACTCCGCTGCTCTCCGTGTAATGACAGTTGGTCCCCCTGCTGGCTGAAATCAAATCAAATAAATGTTATATATATATATGATCTAAGTATATATATATACACATATACATACACACACATACACCGTCTAGGTGTATTTTAATATATATATATATATATATAATTATATATATATTAATATCAAATTACACGTAGACTGATACTGATTAAATATATATATATAATTATTGTTATATATATTTATAAATATAAAAAAAAATATGTAAATACGTAAAAAAATAAAATAAAAAAAATAATTAAAAATAAAATATTAAAAAATATATAGATGTGTTTTATTTCGTTCTAACTGTATTGTGATATTAATATATATATTTATATCAAAATACACGTAGAACGAAATAATATATATATCTATATACATAAATATATACGTATATATCACTATATATATACCTATATATAAATAAAAATATTAAAAGAAAAAAATATATATATATATACGTATATATACATATATTAATTCTACACATATATTTATGTAATAATTTTACATAATTAGGTATCCTAATTAATTACAATTAGCGGGACCTGCCTGACCACCCATGCCGAAAGTATAGGGAATTTAATTTGCTAGCACTATATTTAACCCTATAACTTTCCAAGACACCATAAAACCTGTACATGGGGGGTACTGTTTTACTCGGGAGACTTCGCTGAACACAAATATTAGTGTTTCAAAACAGTAAAATGTATTACAACCATGATATCGCCAGTAAAAGTGACGTTTTTTGCATTTTTCACGCACAAGCAGCACTTACAGGGACAATATTATTGCTGCAATACTTTTTACTGTTTTGAAACACAAATATTTATGTTCAGCGAAGTCTCCTGAGTACAACAGTACCCCTCATGTACAGGTTTTATGGTGTTTTCAAAAATTACAGCGTCAAATATAAGGCTTGTGTTTAATTTTTTTCACATTAAAATTCGCCAGATTGCTTACGTTGCCTTTATGACCCTATGGTAGCCCAAGAATGAAAATTACCCCTATGATGGCATACCATTTGCAATAGTAGACAACCAAAGGTATTGCAAATGGGGTATGTCCAGTCTTTTTTAGTAGCCACTTAGTCACAAACACTGGCCAAAATTGGCGTTTTTTGCATTTTTCACACACAAACAAATACGAACGCTAACTTTAGCCAGTGTTTGTGACCAAATGGCTACTAAAAAAGACTGGACATCGCTTATTTGCAATACCTTGGGTCGTCTACTATTGCAAATGGCATGCCATTATGGGTGTAAATTTATTTCCTGGGCTACTATACAGTCTCAAAGGCAACGTAACCAATCTGGCGAATTTCAATTTCAAATGTAACACGCTATATTTGACCCTGTAACTTCCCAAAACACCATAAAACCTGTACATAGGGGGTACTGTTTTACACGTGAGACTTTGCTGAATACAAATATGTGTATTTTATTGCAGTAAAAGCAAACAGTATTATGACATTGACAGTTAAAATGTCATGAAGAACGAAAAAAATCAAAAAAAATCTTATTTTCTCCCATTTTTTTCATATTAAATTATGTTTCATAGCTAAATATTTGATATTAAATGAAAGCCCTGTTTCCCCTGAATAAAATGATATATAATAAGGGGGGGTGCATTTAATATGAAAGAGGTGAATTACGGTTGGACAGACATATAGCGCAAATGCCAGGTTTTGTTTACGTTTTGTTTCGTTCACAACTTGTACATTTGGCTGCGGTGTTAAGGGGTTAAATCAGGTAATGGCTTCAGAGTTACCTACTTATGAGAACGATTAACCCCTTAAGGACACATGACATGTGTGACATGTCATGATTCCATTTTATTCCAGAAGTTTGGTCCTTAAGGGGTTAATAGCCCAATTTGTGCTCCTGCAACCAGCATGATCTACTAAGCTGTGCATCAGTAACGGCATATATCTGAAGGTTAAACACTGCCACCAAAATTGAAAGAAAAAAAAAAAACATTCCCTATCTTGATAAGAGAGGAAAGGATATCTGGCAATAGAAAAACTTTTGAGAAATGGGAGTGCACACAAAAAGGCCTTAAATTTGTTAGACAGTACCATGCTCCATTTTGGAAATTCAGGTCTCCTCTCCTGGGAGAGGCACTCAGACAGGTTCAGAAACACCTGCAATCCATCTGAAGTGGTAAAATGTGTTAATTGCTTATCCTGAAACACCTGTGGGAGAAGGAATCTAATACAAAGCCAAAAAGCAGCATGTTTCCTTATCTACTTCATTAAAAAACTGAAATAGAAAATCCACAGTAGGCACTAGTTACTTACCCAGTACAACAGTGCATTTGCTAGAATTGGGCTGTATGACATTTCAGCGCAAAACAGACCTTTGATCATTTTTATATATTAAATCTACCAAGGCTGTGAATAAATTGGGGTTATATAATAATACCAACCTGCATCAGATTATATGAATCACATACATTGTGGATGTTTCTCACCCTATGCACATATATATCAGTTACATATACTGAGTCTGTTTAAACAGTAATCATACATAGCCTACCTCTGCTATATACAGTGACAATGTGCCTGCACCCATATTAAGATTATATGAGTGAGATAAATTGAGGCTGTTTTCAACAGAACTTCATGCACATATTATACCACTCACATATACTGAGGTTGTGACTAATAACCCACACATAGAACCATTATTAGAGTGGACTCATAGAGGATGTGTCTTATATCATTCACATATATTGTGTTTCCACTAATATATCAAGCATCTAGTGAACAGATCCACTGAAGCAATGTCCACGCCAACTTACATATAGAGCATTTAGAGGACATATACTGAGGCTGTTTTCAGAGCAAATAAAGAACACAAACTGAGGCAGATACTTACGATCAACTCATACATAGACAATATAGTGGATATTAATACTGAGGCTGTGTCCTCATAGTAACTCATACACAGAGCCTATAGTGGGTACATATACTGAGGCTGTGTCCTCACAGTAACTCATACATATGGCCTATAGTAGATACATATACTGAGGCCGTGGCATAGTAACTCGTATATATATATCCTATAATGGATACCAATACTGAGGCTGTGTCCTCTCAGTAACTCACACATAGAGCATATAGTGTATACATAAACTGAGGCAGCGTCCTCATTGTAACTCATACATAGAGCCTATAATGGATACATATACTGAGGCTGTCTCAATAGAAACTCCTATATATATATCATATAGAGGATACTTATACTGAGGCGGTGTACTCACAGTAACTTATATAGACCATATAGCGGCTACATATACTGAGGCCGTATCCTAGTAACTCCTACATAGAGCATATAGTGGATACATATACTGAGGCCGTGTCCTTATAGTAACCCATACATGGAGCATATACTGGACACACTCTGTTCATACGTTAGAGCATAAAGTGAAAACATACCGATGCTGTACCACCACCAGATTATGTATGGATACTGAGGCCCTGTGGTCTCATATGCAGTATATACTTCCACTTTCTGGAAAAGCCTGCTTATTTGCGATAATGCACAGATAACAGCAATCAATGCCACATATCTTGATAGAAACAAGTGTGTGTGGACTTAGAGTTAGGTTTTTAAAACCTGTCATATACATGTGTGTACTTCAATCAGTCACCCAGGAAAGTTCTCTTACCTTGGATATTTCTCTGTCTTCAGGACTGTGAAATTCCAGCAGACTTTATACAGCCAGGATATCCATTATTAGCACTCTTTTTCACAATGCCTCCTTGCATTATCAGCACTCTTTTGCACCAAGCATCCTTTCATGTATAAACTTACCTAAATGCTCACCACACAAACCTCCTAAATGTGACCTATTTGTTAGAAGAAAGCCTAATGTAAGCAGCTGGGAGGGACTGAAAGAACAGAGACCCAGGTGCCTATACTAGTTTTAATCTAAATTACTAATGCACTTACCTGAACAGCTGCAGGCCTGTGTTTCAGCGGCAAAATGTGGATTTGAACAACTGACAGCTTAAACTGTTTAAACTATAGGCTTCCATCTGTACCTCATATGCCGTCCATCATCACCAGTGGGAGGAGGTTTAACCAACCCCATACAAGGTGGAACACATAGAAAAGGAATACCCAGGTAGTCACCTTATGGAAGTGCTGTTTACTGAGTCTTCAAGGATAAAGGCTTAGACTCGGCTGGGCCTCATGTATGCAGTGGACAGCTGTCATCCCCTCAGGGAGAGAGATAGGCCAGACCCCTGATTGCTGAAGGAGGTACCCAGGCTGGCAATTCTTACAGATGTGCTGTTTGCTGGGTCTTCAGAGATAAGAGGCTAAACCCAGGCCTGGTTTCCTGTAGGCAGTATATCACATTCATCCCCTGACGGGGTACCCAAGCTGGCCTGTTGCTGGGTCTTCAGGGATAAGAGGCTGAACTCTGGCATGCAGTGGACCATTTTCATCCCTTAACCCCTTAACGCCGTTACGGCGTTCCATGTCGTCGCGCTTTAAATGGGCTTTAAAGCCCTTGCGGCGGCATGGAACGCCATAACGGCTTAAGCCTCCAGGAGCCAGCAACTACTCACCTCCGCCGCGATCCTCTTCTGGGGGGCTGCCTGACAGCCCAGGCAGCCCCCCTCCGGCAAATGAGGCCCTTGGGGGCCATGTGATCGCTCTCAAAGAGCGATCACATGGCCCCCTATAGCTGGCTATGGATCTGCCAGCAGGGGGACTGACTGTCTAAAATATTAGACAGCCCCCCTGCTGGTAGGTAGTGTAAAAAAAAAATATTAAACATATTATAAAATAAATTAAATGCATTTTTATATATATAATATATGTATATATATTATATATATATAATATATATACATATTATATATATGTAACGTCATACAAAGTGTATTTTAATACTAATATAAGTATATATATTAGTATTAAAATACACTTAGAATAACGTTACATATATATAATATGTATATATATTATATATATAATAGATCTACATATATATATTATATATATATATATATATACACATCTAATTAAAATAATAAATAATAAAATAAATAAATAAAATATTGAAACAAAATTTTATATAAATTATATATCCATATGTAATTTCATTCTAACTGTATTTTGTTATTAGTATATATTAGTATATATATATATTGGTAACAAAATACACTTAGAATGACATTCTATATATATATCTATCTATATATAAAATACAAATAACCGCAAATATATATATATAGAGATAAATACATATAATTACATGAAAGATTACATTAGTATACACATAGAATTTAAATACATATATATGTATATATATTAAAATTCTACATGTATATTTAAGTAATCTTTTAACATAATTATGTGATTTGATTAATTAAAATTTGATTGACATGCCTGACAACACAGGGAGAAAGTGCAGAGAATTTAATTCGCAAGCACTATATTTGACCCTGTAACTCTCCAAGACAACATAAAACCTGTACATAGGGGGTACTGTTTTACTCGGGAGACTTCGCTGAACTGAAATATTAGTGTTTCAAACTGGTAAATTGTATTACAACGATGATATTTTAAGTAAAAGTGAAGTTTTTTGCATTTTTTACAAACGAACGGCACTTTTATGGACTATATTATTGTTGTAATATGTTTTACTGTTTTAAAACACTAATATTTGTGTTTAGTGAGGTCTCCCGAGAATAACAGTACCCCCAATGTACAGGTTTTATGGTGTTTTGGAAAGCATTTTCCAAAACATGGTGTTTGGTGTTTGGCTTGCATTTCATTTTTTTGACATTGAAATTTGCCAGATTGGTTATGTTGCCTTTGAGAGCGTATGGTAGCCCAGGAATGAGAATTACCCCCATGATGGCATACCATTTGCAAAAGTAGACAACCCGAGGTATTGCAAGTGGGGTATGTCCAGTCTTTCTTAGTAGCCACTTAGTCACAAACACTGGCCAAATATCAGTTTTTTGCTTTTTTCACACAAAAACAAATATGAACGCTAACTTCGGCCAGTGTTTGTGACTAAGTGGCTACTAAAAAAGACTAAACATACCCCACTTTCAATACCTTGGCTTGTCTACTTTTTCAAATGGTATGCTGTTATGGGGGTAATTCTCTTTCCTGGGCTACTGTGGTGGAATCTCAGTAAAAATAAATTTACTAGGACAAGATTGCCATGTGGCATATGTGTAAATGTTGGTGTATCAGTTAGTCAGTTACACGTAGCTAAGATACAATCAACACTGTATTGAGCAAGTGCAGGAATGCAGAAACTGAAAACACTTCCCCTCCTCCATTGTTCTGGGTTAGCCATGTGGTCTAACAGGTAAGGGAAGTTAGGCTTTGTTCAGCTGATTGTGTAAAGAGTATATGTGGGTAGAGTTAACTATAGGAGGAGCTATATGTCTATATTATGCATTTACACAGTCAGTTCTGGGCTCAGATCGTGTTGTATTTTGGTGACATTAGTCCCTCTGAGCCCCGGTCGGCGAATCGAATAAAGAATCTCTTCCTTCCTGAAGAAACCTGTGTCCACTTCTCTGTGCTTGGCTTCCGTCAGTTTCTCCGGTATCATTTGGTGCATTGGGCCGGGAAGCTCATCGTTCAACGGTAGCTGAGAAGCAGAGGCGTGAGACGGTCTATCTTTGCCCACATTCTCTACGGCTGCACCCCTGAACTTCTGCGTGGACCTCCTTTCGTCTCGGCGCCACTGGTCTGTTGTCCAGGAGATCATCGGCCTCTACGTAGTAAGTGCTGGGGTGCCCCCGTCGATGAGTGTGAACCCAGGTTCAGGAACGAGGAGGTAAGACGACTACTGTTTTAGACGGTGGACCCACTAGGGGTATTGGATACCGATTGTGCGGTAGGCCCATAAGGGGTTATTTGTGTATGGAATCTGCCCCCTCCAGTGGAGGGAAGGAGCGAAGGCGCACCGCTCAATTAAACGCCCTTTAGTAAGCCCGTTTAATTTTGGTTTGGAGTCAGGCGGGGTTCTGGTGTAAATAGCCCTAGCCGGACACCGGTGTCTTGTCTAGACTAGCGTTCTAGGGTGTATATTACGTTCGCTAGGTCGGAGGGACCGGGAGACTAAGCGGCGTCTGTGTAAATTCGGTCCGCTAGATCTCAACCTATCTTGGCTATGTGGGAAGGCGTGTAAATTTGGAACCCACTAGATTTTTGATAGAGTATATAGACTAAGAGGGTTCTGTGTAAATTCCGCCCTCTAGTTCGCTATATGTGGTGCTTGGGCAGTGTGGCTAACCAAAACGGATGTAAATTGTTTTAGGTAGTCTATCAAGGTACTGGCCAATAGATTAGTTGGGAATTGTAAATGTGTTAAAGATTGTTGTAGTAGAGTGTATATCTTGCCAGATAGCGTGAGCTCTGCCGTCTAGCGAGAGTGTGAATAGTGTGTAACTGTATTATAGCGCACGGTACCATAACCATGTATAATAACTACTGATATTGTAAATAACTACTAATAACTGTTGTCTATGTTGTATGTTTAACACCATAACCACTACTAATTGAACTGTGACTTTAAATTGTACTCTAACCAATGCTAACCGTACTATAACTACTGTTTGTAAAGACGATGTTACTGGGGTATGTTATAGACGGGTAATTCAGATATAGGGAATTATAGCGTCGGTGACTGTATAGTTTCGCCAAAGGGCACAGTATTAGTTATTTACTGACTGGTGTAACAGCTGTGTGTGTACGGGAATTCCCTGTATGTTTTGTTGTATGAGTTTGACCTAGTAACTGTGCCACATGGTGCTGTTGCCAGGGAAACGAGTGTGACTGTTGGAGGTGTGTTTGTTGTGTTTCTTTGAATTAGACGCTCCGTTGCTAAGTATGGATGCGCCAGAATTCAAAGATTGTTGATCCCTTAGAATGTATGCTAAATAACTTTAAAAAGGGATATAATGTGTGTGATTTGGGGGTTAAATTGGCTACCTTATGTAGTAGAGAATGGCCTCTGTGGTAATCTGTCTTGATTTAAATCTAGTGCAGCGTGTACATGTGGCTGTATCTATTATGTTTGAATTCTATGACCAGTTTCCATATTTTGACTGTTTAAAACAGTTTGTGTTACTAGATGGTTACCAAAAACTGGTTTGTCCATCCCCAATGGAATCTGACCCATCTGACCACCCCTCAACTAAATTCTTTAGCAAGAACTGGTGCAGCTGGTATGTCCACCTGTGCTCTCTGTGCCTACCTACCCCCCCCCCCCCCCAACTGGTTCTTGTACCCTGAGGCCATTTTTGGTGGAAGGGTATTTTAGTGTTTTTTTATTATTGTTCAGTTTTATTATTAGCAGTCAAAATTGTGAGGAGAATTCTTAATAACAGTAACTCTGATCCACTGAATCAGATAATTCTCAGCAATTACACAATACCATAACCATTGACAATACCATAACCACTGAAAACACCATAACCACTGACAATACCATAATCACTGAAAACACCATAACCACTGATAACACCATAACCACTGACATAACACTATAATTACTGAGCCTATAATTACTGAGAAATTAGTTTTGAAATCCAACTGGATGAAATGGTCAATGGTATAGGACGCTGGAATACACTTTTACCATTTTTGGTTACTGGTCAGGCTCCTCCTAGCCCTGTCCGAAACATTTTGTTAACCAAGTTACTGACCAGTAAAATTAATTTATCCATTTCCACCTACCTCACCACTCCCCGACCGGAACCTATGACTAAACAACCCTATCCCACCCTAACCTGACAAATGACCGGTGCCCTCCAACTTTGACATTTACAAATGCCACTGCAGCTTACCCCTGGTCCCCCACACATTGATATTAATGGTCAATTACAGTTGGCAGACCCTGTATTTGTTTATGTCCCGTTCACCATGACTGATCTGTTTAATTGGAAGACCCATAATTCCTTTACGAAAGCAGACGAGTCACCTAGTGCTTTCTATGAGAGATTGCTGGAGTCATATAGATTACATACTCCTTTTAATCCAGAGGCCCCTGAGAACTCTCGAATGAACAACTCAGCATTTGTCAGCCAGACCCAAGGTGATATCAAAAGAAAATTGCTAAAGTTAAAGGGATTTTTAGGAATGTCCATATCACAGTTAATGGAAATTGCAAGTCAGGTGTATATGAACAGGGAGATTGAAACAAAGCAGGAGGAAGAACGTAAAATGAGGATGAAGGCAGATATGCTAGCTGTAGCTATCATAAGTGTAGAGAGACAGGGAAGGGAGGTGAATAGAGGAGTTGAGAATAGGCTGAGTAAGGGAGGAAGTAGGAATCACTGTGCGTATTGTAGAGAGGCAGGATATTGGAAAAGTGACTGCCCACAGAGGGAATATAAAGCAAGTTATAGATAAGACAAGAGAGAAGGTTACGAGATGGTTACAGAGGTGGCTATAGAGAAAGTCTTGGAGGGAATGACAGTAGTAACAGAGGAGGTGTTCAGGGAAGTAGATACTATTCCCCTACCCAGAGATTAAGGGATAGAGAAGATAGAGATTTTGTCGGTCTGGCTGACACTGTCATGGAAGACTATTGATACCGACTGGGCTCCATCCCCCTTTAGCTGAGTGCAGCCTATGGTCGATGTATCAATAGAGGGAAAGAGGAGCTCTTTCATGATTGACACTGGTGCTGAGTACTCTGTGGTAACTAACCTAGTTGCTCCTCCTTCAGGAAGACTATAACTATGATAGGAGCTACTGGGAAAGCTGCTAGACCAATTCTCATGAGTCATACTTGTATTCTAGGAGGCCATTTTGTTAAGCAACAGTTCCTATATATGCTGGAGTGTCCAGTTCAGCTTCTAGGACGAGATCTATTATCAAAGCTTCAAGCCCAGATAACTTTTAAACCCAACGGATCAACGTCTCTGAAGTTTAATAGATCACCAGGCATAATATCAGTATCGGTGCAAAGGGAAGAAGAATGGAACTTCTACTCTATAATAAAAAAAAACAAAAAAAAAAACAGCGGCAGATTCCTGACAAGCTACCATAGATCCAGAGAATCCTTGCAAGATCCGGTTAAAGCGCATGACTCAGTCGGAGTAACGAGGAGATATTGGGATTATAAGTATGTTTAAAGAGATCAGTAAGTGAGTGTTTTGTCGGCCATAATAAAGCCAGACCACTCACCCACGTGACATAGCCAGGGTGTCTCGAAGGGACCGCTGTGAAGGGAAGAGAGGACCTGCAGAACTCCATTCCTTGCAGCCCTTACATCCTGGAAGCTGAGGTGCCATCGCACGGACGAAGACTGAGGATGAAGACGTCGAAAGAAGTGCTCTTGATAATGTGTATTTTTATGTTTTTTTATTATTCAGGAAGGTAGAGGTACCGACACACCTAGCTGTGAGGTTTGCATTAAGACTACTATAACAGGTAATCATATTTCCCAGACCCTAATTTGGCATTCACAATATGAATGTAAAGGATATGTATCAAGGTGTAGATACTTAGGTATAGAGTATAGTGTATGCCATTTAGGAGTAGGCGAACCTAAGTGCTTCAATCCAGAGTATCAACCCCGTACAATTTGGTTGACCCTCCGGAATGGAGACTCACAGGGGACCCTAATAAATAAAACAGTATTAGAAACCGTACATTCTTCAGGTGTTCTGCTATTTGATGCATGTAAGGCGATATCAAGTGGTAGAAAACCGTGGAATGTATGCGGGGATCTTAAGTGGGAGAGAACGTATGGGTCTAACGATAAGTATATTTGTCCCAGTAGTAAAAATAAGTACGTAAGTCCAAAATGCCCAGATAGGGATTATAATGGGGACAGACAGTAGATAAGGATAGGATTGTTACTAAGTTGCCTACCAAGCCATATTGTAAGTCTAGGGAGTGTAACCCAGTCCATATACTTATCAATGACCCAGAACGATTCATAGATAGGTTTGGGAACTTATTTGGGTTCCAGATATATGGAACAGGTTTGGATCCTGGGACAATATTATTTATATGAATAGAGACCGATACTGTAGCAACCCAGACTCATCAGGTTTTTCATTCCTTCTACGAGGAGATGAGTGTGGGAAATAAGATCCCCCATAATGCTAAGAACTTGTTTATTGATTTAGCTGAGAGTATTGCTGGTAGTCTTAATGTAACCAACTGCTATGTGTGTGGAGGTACTAACATGGGAGACCAATGGCCATGGGAAGCAAAGGAGGTAATGTATTCTGGTTCTGAGACAGTTGAACAGTTAATATCTTCTCAAGCAGATTATCAAATGAGTGTTAGAGGTAAATCTGAGTGGCGATTAAAGACCTCCATTATAGGTTATGTTTGCATAGCAAGAAAAGGAATAATGTTTAACACATCTGTAGGAGAACTAACTTGTCTAGGGCAAAAAGCTTATGATGATACTACAAAGAATACAACCTGGTGGTCGGCTTCAAATGTCTCAGAACCACCTAACCCGTTTGCAAGTTATACCAATTTAAAGGATGTGTGGTTTGACCTATCTGCTACATCTAGTTGGAAAGCCCCAGCAAATTTGTACTGGATCTGTGGTAAGAAAGCCTATTCGGAGTTACCACAGGACTGGGAAGGGGCATGTGTATTAGGTATGCTCAAACCATCCTTCTTCTTGTTGCCAATTGAAACAGGAGAGACCTTGAGAGTTAAAGTTTATGATGTGAATCATAAAAAGAAGCTAGCATCCTTGAATGTAGATAGCTGGGAAGATAATGAGTGGCACTGGCTACCTTAGCGCGCTTCATTGCCAATAGGAGGGATGTAATATGTGAGGGAACTGGTTAACAGCCAAACTGTATGCCCATGAAGTGTTATTGTATTCTAATACAGGGATTCAAGCCTCATTCTACCATTAGGCAATTATGGATTCCTCTGTAAAGCACATAGCCTTCTTACCAGGTAAACCAGTTGGGCTGTTGATAAAGTCCTCCATTCACTTCCAGTGCAAATAGAAGGAGGTGTATGTGGAAAGTTCAATCTCAGCAACTGTTGTCTACACATAGATGATGAAGGGCAGGCAGTGGCTGATCTCACAAGCCACATGGCTAAACTGACGCATGTACCGACTTAAGCCTGGAACAGGTACAATTCTAGTAGTTGGTTTGGAAGTAGGTACGAGCAGCTTGGAGGGATCAAGACATTGGTAGGAGGAGTCATGTTGATTATAGTGTGTCTCTTTCTACCATGTTTGGTTCCATTGGTAATTAGGTCCATACAGAGTGTCATAGAGAGCACGACAGAAAGGAAAACAGCTGCGCATGTAATGGCTGTTTGCAAGTATGAACCCTTAGCCCAGAGAGAATATATTCAGAATGAGGAGTGCTGAAGGAATTTGTAATGATGCTAAGATGCTTACGAGGTCTGTTCTGATTCATGGCAACCTGAGGTGTAAGCAAACTATGGTTAAGTGATGCATCTGGAATTGTGAAATATCAGAAGCATCAAAGGGGGGAATGTGGTGGAATCTCAGTAAAAATAAATTTACTAGGACAAGATTGCCATGTGGCATATGTGTAAATGTTGGTGTATCAGTTAGTCAGTTACACGTAGCTAAGATACAATCAACACTGTATTGAGCAAGTGCAGGAATGCAGAAACTGAAAACACTTCCCCTCCTCCATTGTTCTGGGTGAGCCATGTGGTCTAACAGGTAAGGGAAGTTAGGCTTTGTTCAACTGATTGTGTAAAGAGTATATGTGGGTAGAGTTAACTATAGGAGGAGCTATATGTCTATATTATGCATTTACACAGTCAGTTCTGGGCTCAGATCGTGTTGTATTTTGGTGACATTAGTCCCTCTGAGCCCCGGTCGGTGAATCGAATAAAGAATCTCTTCCTTCCTGAAGAAACCTGTGTCCACTTCTCTGTGCTTGGCTTCCGTCAGTTTCTCCGGTATCACTACCACACCGTCTCAAAGGTAACATTACTAATATGGCAAATTTCAATTTGAAAATGGAACGTTCTATATTTGACCCTGTAACTTTCCAAAACACCATAAAACCTGTTAATGGGGGGTACTGTTGTACTCGTGAGACATCGCTGATTACAAATATGTGCATTTTTGTGCAGTGAAACCTAACAGTATTATGACATTCACAGCTAAAATGGCAGACGGAAATACAAATTTAAAAAAAAATCTTATTTTCTCACATTTTTTTACATTTTATTCATAATAAATTATGTTCCATATATGAATAGTTAATGATAAATTAAAGCCCTGTTTCTCCTGAACAAAATGATATATAATAAGTGTGGGTGCACTTAATGTGACAGCGGTGAATTACGGTTGAACAGACATATAGCGCAAATTCCAGTTTTTGTTTACGTTTTGTTTTGATCAGAACGTGCACTATTGACTCCGTCCTGAAGGGGTTAAGGGAGAGGTTGGGTCCGACCCCCGGTCACTAAAGGGGGTACCCAGGTTTGCAGTATTAACAATAGTGCATTGCTGGGTCTTCAGGGCTTAGAGGCTAAACCCCGGCAGGGCTACAAAAATATTGCCTGGTGAGCATAAAAGAAAAATTCTAGGCCTGCATAAGCAGACTCCTTCCAAACTGGAAAAAAAGACTGCCTGATGGGAAGGGGGAGGATCTATTTATACCAGTTTCAGAGTTCTACTTCCTGTCCTTTCTGCTGTGAGGGGAGGAGCTAACCCATGAGTAAATGCTGCCATGAATAATGTCAGGAAAAGTAAGTTAAATATCACAATTCAATACGAATTTGAGTTTAAATGGTCCTATAATGAGTTATGTGATATCTGTTTAGAGAGGGGGAAGTATAGCAAAACGTCAGAAAATATGTTGGGGCTTGACAAAGCAAGTAGAATGGGAATTCAGTCAAATACAAACATGTGAATATATAGATAGAACATGCTAATATTGCAATAGATGTGGCAGCAAAGTATGTGATGTGTTGAAAGGAGGGGGGGTTGAGTATATAATTGGGACATAGTACACGTGAAGTTGTATATGTGTCAGAAGTGTAATGATAATAGAGATGTCTTTTTATTGAAATTAAACATTAAAAATGTATAATTTATAATGGATACTGATTCCATAAATACAAAATAATATATTATCATTGTGTGATTATAAATGTTCGGAAGACAAACATAACAGGCAAGTTGTTAATAGACGGAAATAGGCTAAATTAACAATAAATATATGGAGTGAAGTTGAATTCTTCATTTAACCCGTTGGGTGCCATTGTTTTAAATTTGTAAATAAGTCTGGACTCTTTCTGGAGTAACTTTATGTCAGGATTACGAATTGATCCCGCACGTAGAATTGTATCACACCTAGGACTAAACGGTAATGTCTTACCGGGCCTTAGAATGGCTGGACTTAACGTACCAAAGAATAGTCTTGCTTGCTGAGGTCAGGGGGGCACAGAATGGGACACAACGATAAGGGAAAGCCAGAAGTCAGGGATACCAGAATACAGGGAAGTCAAAACGAAGCCAAAGTCCAAAAACAGAAATAAATGCTCAGGAACACAATATCGGACAAGCACTAGGGAAACCACGACAGGGCAATGAGGAAATGTACATTTGAGTTTAAATAAGTGCTTTACATTTCTGATTGGCCGAAAATGGCCTTTGACCCCAAAACGTGCGCGCACGTCGATGTCGTCAATAACGTGAGTGGACGTGGGGGTATAACTTGGCGTGGATCCGCAGCGCCCGGCGTCCATCAACATGTTGCAAGAGTCAGTTATACAGACGCACGGCCGCGGGGCACAAACACTGCAAGGTGAGGAGGAATATGTTACACTTTAGAGTAAAGTTATGTAACGGACCGTTTTGCTCAAAAGGGGATAAAAACCGTTTAGGCGATATTCCCCTTTTCCATAGACCAGCAGCTACTGCAAGCACCAATCTCCCGGACTGCAAACTGTACAAATCTTCCAACTCCCGAACTGGAAACACACGAACCCTGGAATAGCTGAACAGGAAAAGCATATAATCCGCTTACACTCCTGGCAGTCAGCATACAATCCAATTCCCCCAATAACGAGACGACACTTCGTTTTGAGGGTAAAGCAGAATCTGAGGTGCTGGCACACCCAGCCTGGTTTTTATTACGGTTGTGCACATACAGGACACACCCAGGGGGAGGCTTAAAATAACCAATCAAGTAACAGTACAACCCACACATCCCCTCCCCTCAGATAAACAGTTAACATAATTATTACATACAGTAAAAATACAGTTTCCACACATACTCTGTAACTTTAAAACCATACATCACATTCACATAATACATATCCACAATCAATCCATTCAGGGGAACAACATATTAAAAATTGGCATGAATCAGACCAGGGGTTCAAAAGTTAGTAAAAGTATCTTTTGGGCCCTGGCTGGCAGCATGGCAAAATCTGGCTCACACAGGTTTTACAGAGGCCTCTATCCTGGAGACAATGGGGGGAAGTAATCCAATTATCCAGGGATAGAGGCAGACTCCATTGAGCACATGGTTACACAAAGACAGTAAAACACTTTAAAATACATAAAGTTACTTTTTATACATAACACACAGACATGTAACATATCCCCAGATAGCTGGGATCTGAACGCACAAAACTACCGAATAGCGCGCAGATCCTATTCACACAGTTCAATTGCCATGGAGCTAAAGTCTTTCCCATAGTCTTTCATTATATGAATAGGCTCCATGGCATAGCTATCTGGGGGTATCACCGCTCACACAGGGCAAGTACCGAATGGCCCCACTGTGTTTAAAGGGCCAAAATGCGTGACATGCACTCTGTTAGGGCCGAATACGTTTTTTAAAAGGGCCCAATCTCCCAGGGACCATAATCACATGGCAAGAGGCTGGCAAGCAGTCCTCTCCAGGCCCAAGTGGCGAAGGGCACTTCGTCACAAGTTACCTTTACGTGAATTCAAAATCTGTCTTTCTATGGCGTGAAATTTGAAGTGCTCTGGGACAGCATTATGGAAGCTGATAAGGTGTGTAGTAATGGGTGTGAGATTGGCCAGGCTGGACATTGAGCTTTCTGTAAACAAGGCAACCATAACACAAATGGCCATACCTGGGTGGCTAAGCTATTAGCTTTCCTAGCAGCTGGAAACTACAACTCCCGTGATGCTTTGCCAAACTTAAAGGGTAGGTAGAGCATCACGGGAGTTGTAGTTCTGTAAGTTATTGCGAAAGACAGCTACGCTATTGGCGACGCCTCGTTTACGGCGTCATGACGTCACCGCGCACGCGCAGGTTCTCGGTCAGCTGATCGCGCTGTTGACGTCAGCGAAAAAAAGGTCCCGTCACTTCCAGAAGAGCTTCGCCCGGCGCCATTTTAGTTCCTGTGGAGTCGAGAAGGCGGAAGCGGCGCCATCAGCTCGCCGTGGCCGTTGGTGAGAGAGTGTGTGAGCCCTTGGCTGTCGTTAGTCAGAGCTTTGTGAGTGACGCTGCCCAGGATGCCGTCCTCCCCGCTCAGAGTGGCCGTGGTGTGTTCCAGTAACCAGAACCGCAGCATGGAAGCGCACAATATCCTCAGGTACCGCAATACAAACCGCCATAACACCGCCCAGGGCTGGAGTCACAGCCAGGCCGCTAACACACAGCTCGGGCTGGCAGGATGGGTGGGTGAGGTAGGCCCCCTTGGCTGGCAGGATGGGTGGGTGAGACGGGCCCCCCCCCTGGCTGGCAGGATGGGTGGGTGAGACGGGCCCCCCCTTGGCTGGCAGGATGGGTGGGTGAGACGGGCCCCCCCTTGGCTGGCAGGATGGGTGGGTGAGACGGGCCCCCCTTGGCTGGCAGGATGGGTGGGTGAGACGGGCCCCCCTTGGCTGGCAGGATGGGTGGGTGAGGTAGGCCCCCTTGGCTGGCAGGATGGGTGGGTGAGACGGGCCCCCCTTGGCTGGCAGGATGGGTGGGTGAGGTAGGCCCCCTTGGCTGGCAGGATGGGTGGGTGAGGTAGGCCCCCTTGGCTGGCAGGATGGGTGGGTGAGGTAGGCCCCCTTGGCTGGCAGGATGGGTGGGTGAGGTAGGCCCCCTTGGCTGGCAGGATGGGTGGGTGAGACGGGCCCCCCCCTTGGCTGGCAGGATGGGTGGGTGAGACGGGCCCCCCCCTTGGCTGGCAGGATGGGTGGGTGAGACGGGCCCCCCCTTGGCTGGCAGGATGGGTGGGTGAGACGGGCCCCCCCTTGGCTGGCAGGATGGGTGGGTGAGACGGGCCCCCCCTTGGCTGGCAGGATGGGTGAGGTGGGCCGCTGTCAGGATGGGTGGCTGCGGTATGCGCAGGGTGGTTGGTGTATGCCCGGTGAGGGCCGTGATGTTGTCATTAGATTCTCAGGGAGGTTGGGTATACGTCGCGGTGGCCACAATCACCCTGTTTCATCGCCTCAAACACTTTATAGGAACACGGGAAACCTTAATATAGACCAGTCCTCACCCTCCCATCCACCAGTCCACGATTTAGGGATTACCTAGGTGTGGGGTTCTTTCTTTTTTTCTTCCCCATTTCTAAAACCACCTTTGACTCAACTGGGCAATTACTGAAGCCTAGACTGGTAGGAGGAGGGGAGGACTGATTTGGAAATATATGATGCAGGAATGTGTCAGCCATGTTACGCAATTATTTCCAGTTTCCCCTTTGATCCACTGAACAGAAAACTGTTTGCTAGATTTTATGTAGCAGATCCACAAGGCTTTTCGGTAAAGTCAAAATTCCCACTGTTAAGGTCAAAGTAGCCAAACTGGAAGCATAGCTGAGCTAGAACATTTGTCCATTTCATTTATTGCAGCCTTAGATTTTAAATTCACTTTTAACACTCACTTAGTAGATAATGTTAATTTGGCTCAATTTTCTTTTATTTTTGGGGGGGTTCAAATGTTTGGTTCTATTTGTTTGAAAATAGCTCACAAAACAACAGAATGGCTATAGTCTGATCAAACTAATGAACCTTTTTGAGGGTAGGTATTTGAGAGGGGGGGGGTAGGATTTGCATTTATTTAATAGGATTACATTTGGTTGTAACTGCTACATTTCTGCTGCTGTTTGACACTTGTACATAGGTCTTTACTGATTGGTTTGCCTTCTGTTGCATGTAAATCATATGTTGAAGTGGCAGCCCTCTTTATGTGCTGCTCCTCATCATGTACACATGATGGGGACCAGAGAAACGTGTTTTACCTTCTCGGATGTATCACTGTTATAGTCAAGCATTGGAAAGCCACATGTACTGTAATATACATGCTGCAAATTAGCTTTATGCTTGGGCACAAAGTGTTAAAAGCTGTGAGGATGCAATCCAGACACTTGATAAAAATCCGGATTTCCTTGAAATCTGTATTTATTTATTTTTGAGTGAAAAGGGCTGGACATTCTGTGAAGCTCTAAAGCACTTCTGCAAGCTGTAATCTGCTTTAGGGGTTTGGAGTTATTTAAATATCATGAAGTGAGAGTTTTCTTATTTATGGAAACAAATATATTTGCTTAGGAATGTCATTGTTGGACAAAAGTGATATTTACATAGAGTAGTAGGAATGGCAGGAGTTGGTATGTTTGTCTTGTACCGAAAACAAAATTGCCACACAAAATATATATTTATGTAAAGTAGACATCACAGGCTATTTACCCAAGGTTAGTTTGACACTTTTTTTTTTTACGTAGCCATTTCATTGCCAATCTCAGCTAAATATTGGAGTAGAATTGTTTCTGCTCTATTTTGGCATACACATATAACAAGATTTTTGTAATGTGTATTTCGTAAAGCTGCTGTGTGCTATTTGTGCACAGAACCCCATATTGTCTTCAGTTACATCTGCTGAGTATAACGATACCCCCATTGTATGCCTTTGGCACTATTCTGTAAAGCTACAATGCCATATAAGAGACAAGGATTCTATAGTTAGGATTTTAGTAGATGGATTTGACGGGCCTATGTCTCATTTTAGGGTATTATAGCAGTGTGACTGTTCAAATAACCCCGCAAAGGGCTTTCATTTGATAAAGCAGACTCCCCAGAGTATCTTATATGGCAGTGATGGCGAACCTATGGCACGCGTGCCACAGGTGGCACGCCGGGCCCTCTCTGTGGGCACGCGGCCATAGCTTTGCCATCACTGCAGAGTAGGCGCCTGCCTGCCCGAAACGGCAGGTGCCTACTCTGCTTCCGTGTCGGCAGGACCGGAAGCAGGGGGGAGGGATCGAGGAAGCAGCTCTCCCGTCCTCCCGCGAGCTGTGTGGAGCGTTGCCGCACGTTACCATGGCAACGCTCCACACAGCATCGCGCGGGAGGACAGGAGAGCTGCAGGACCTGTCCTGTCCTGCATACCACCACCGGACCACCAGGGATGACTGTGTCCCCCCCCCCCCCCCCTTCACCAAAGGTAACAAGAAGGGAAGGGAAGGGGGGGATACTGATTTAATAACCTACCCCCTTACTCCCACTACCCCCAGCACCCCTACTCCTTCTACTCCCACTACCCCCAGCACCCCTACTCCTTCTACTCCCACTACCCCCAGCACCCCTACTCCTTCTACTCCCCCTACTCCCACTACCCCCAGCACCCCTACTCCCCCTACCCCCAGCACCCCTACCCCCAGGACACCTACCCCCCTTACCCCCAGCACCCCTACCCCCTTACCCCCAGCACCCCTACCCCCCTTACCCACAGCACCCTTACCCACAGCACCCTTACCCACAGCACCCCTACCCCCAGCACCCCTACTCCCACTACCCACAGCACCCCTACCCCCAGGACCCCTACCCCCCAGGACCCCTACCCCCCAGCACCCCTACCCCCCTTACCCACAGCACCCCTACCCACAGCACCCCTACCCCCCTTACCCACAGCACCCCTACCCCCAGCACCCCTACTCCTCCTACCCCCAGCGCCCCTACTCCCACTACCCACAGCACCCCTACCCCCACTACCCACAGCACCCCTACTCCCCTACCCCCCCTTAACCCCAGCACCCCTACCCTCCCTTAACCCCAGCACCCCTACCCCCACTACCCACAGCACCCCTACTCCCCTACCCCCAGCACCCCTACCCCCCTTAACCCCAGCACCCCTACCCCCCTTAACCCCAGCACCCCTACCCCCCCTTAACCCCAGCACCCCTACCCTCCCTTAACCCCAGCACCCCTACCCCCACTACCCACAGCACCCCTACCCACAGCACCCCTACCCCTACCCCCAGCACCCACAGCACCCCTATCCCCCTACACACAGCACCCCTACCACCCTACACACAGGAACCCTACCCACAGCACCCCTACCCCCCCCACACAGCACCCCTACCCCCCCCCCCCACACAGCACCCCTACCCCCCCCCCACACAGCACCCCTACCCCCCCACACTCACAGCACCCCTACCCCCCCACACTCACAGCACCCCTACCCCCCCACACTCACAGCACCCCTACCCCCCCACACTCACAGCACCCCCCCCACACTCACAGCACCCCCCCACACTCACAGCACCCCTACCCCCCCCACACACAGCACCCCTACCCCCCCCCTCACACAGCACCCCTACCCCCCCCCCACACAGCACCCCTACCCCCCACACACACAGCACCCTTTCCCCCAAACACACACAGCACCCTTTCCCCCAAACACACACACAGCACCCTTTCCCCCAAACACACACAGCACCCTTTCCCCCAAACACACACAGCACCCTTTCCCCCAAACACACACAGCACCCTACCCCCCACACACAGCACCCTACCCCCCACACACAGCACCCTACCCCCCACACACAGCACCCTACCCCCCACACACAGCACCCTACCCCCCACACACAGCACCCTACCCCCCACACACAGCACCCTACCCCCCACACACAGCACCCTACCCCCCCCCCCCACACACAACACCCTACCCCTCCCACACACAGCACCCTACCCCCCCCCACACACAGCACCCTACCCCCCCCACACACAAAGCACCCTACCCCCCCCACACAAAGCACCCTACCCCCCCACACAAAGCACCCCAACCCCCCACACACTGCACCCCAACCCCCCACACACAGCACCCCACCCCCCCACACAACATTACACACTGACACATACACTGCACCCCTCAATGCAGTATATGTGTGTGTGTGTTCAGCAGTCTTTATGTATTCAGCAGTGTGTGTGTGCGTGTATTCAGCAGACTACGTGCGTGTATTCAGCAGACTGCGTACTCAGCAGTGTGCGTGTATTTAGCGGACTGTGTGTGTATTTAGCAGTCTGTCTGTGTCTCGGTGTGTGTGTTTGTATTAAGCAGTTGGTGTGTGAATGTGTTCAGCAGTCTGTGTGTATGTATTGCATTTGTTGGAGATACTAATATAAGCTTAATTT